>NC_041390.1:98841875-98878940 GCF_002162155.2 Triticum dicoccoides
ACCCTAGGGTTCCCAACCCTAGGCGCATGGGGTGGGCCAAGGGGGGCGCACCAGCCCACTATGGGCTGGTTCCCCTCCCCACTTTAGCCCATGGGGCCCTCCGGGATGGGTGGCCCCACCCGGTGGACCCCCGGGACCCTTCCGGTGGTCCCGGTACAATATCGGTGACCCCGAAACTCTCCCGATGGTCGAAACTGCACTTCCTATATATAATTCTTCACCTCCGGACCATTCCGGAACTCCTCGTGACGTCCGGGATCTCATCCGGGACTCCGAACAACTTTCAGGTTACTGCATATTCATATCTCTACAACCCTAGCGTCACTGAACCTTAAGTGTGTAGACCCTACGGGTTCGGGAGACATGTAGACATGACCGAGATGACTATCCGGTCAATAACCAACAGCGGGATCTGGATACCCATGTTGTCTCCCACATGCTCCTCGATGATCTCATCGGATGAACCACGATGTCGAGGATTCAAGCAACCCCGTATACAATTCCCTTTGTCAATCGGTACGTTACTTGCCCGAGATTCGATCGTCGGTATCCCAATACCTCGTTCAATCTCGTTACCGGCAAGTCACTTTACTCGTACCGTAATGCATGATCCCGTGACCAGACACTTGGTCACTTTGAGCTCATTATGATGATGCATTACCGAGTGGGCCTAGAGATACCTCTCCGTCATACGGAGTGACAAATCCCAGTCTTGATCCGTGTCAACCCAACGGACACTTTCGCAGATACCCGTAGTATACCTTTATAGTCACCCAGTTACGTTGTGATGTTTGGTATACCCAAAGCACTCCTACGGTATCCGGGAGTTACACGATCTCATGGTCTAAGGAAAAGATACTTGACATTGGAAAAACTCTAGCAAACAAACTATACGATCTTGTGCTATGTTTAGGATTGGGTCTTGTCCATCACATCATTCTCCTAATGATGTGATCTCGTTATCAATGACATCCAATGTCCATAGTCAGGAAACCATGACTATCTGTTGATCAACGAGCTAGTCAACTAGAGGCTTACTAGGGACATGTTGGTGTCTATGTATCCACACATGTATTACGATTTCCGGATAACACAATTATAGCATGAATGAAATACAATTATCATGAACAAGGAAATATAATAATAATCCTTTTATTATTGCCTCTAGGGCATATTTCCAACATTTCTACAATGACATAAGCAAGTGGCGCCTAGCAATCTACTCTTGGGGTTGACTTGAAGCCTCCGGGTTATCCTTCTCCGCCTCTCCACCGACTGCTTTGTCCTGGAAGGATGATGAGGCCCAGTCAATGCCACTCAAGGCCTCAAACTCAGCTTCCTCATCTATTAAACCGGTTGGGTCGACTTCAGGGGCAAAGGTGTGCTTACGGATTGGAGGGATCAAGATGACATCGTCATAATGCGGCGTGGGGATTCTCCGATTCTCCTTGTCATAACCCGGCTGACACTTGGTGAGGTCAGTGTCGTTTCCAATTTGAGTGGCCACAGGGCCTATATCCCTCACGCAGGTGGTGAAATCCTTTTCATCAAATGGAGTGCCATCCTCCTTTAAACTTGGATACCCAAGAGCGATGTCGGCCGGGTCTAGCTCTGGTAACCAGGCTTTGGCCCGACTCAAAGCGGCTATTACTCTGGCTCTTGCTTGGGCCCGTCTTAACTCTTGAATCCGCTGAGGAAGTACAGCAAGCCGTTGTAACACATCTTGCAAGAGGTGGGGCACATCATTTGATAAGGCTACAACGGCCAAGGCACGTTGTGACCCGATGTACAGTTGTTCTACTAGAGTATACACCGCCTTCAATTTGATTAGCATATTCTGCTTGAGGTTTGTGCTCCTGGGGCCTGTATTGGTAAGTATAAGGTAAACCTCAGGTAACAATTGAAGGAATATTTACAATAATTAATGCTTGCTTAAGATAACTTACCAAAGATCGCTGAGACCATCCGAGATATCTATCGTTGTAAGTCGGTCAGTTCGGCTGTTGCGTTTGCCAGCGACGCCTCTGCTGTCTCGACCCGGGTCACCAGTCCGGCCTTTTCGTCAGCCCAGATTTTCTTCTCTGACTCAAAATTTTTCTTCAGCTTCTCTTTTTCAGAGATGCTAAATTCAAATTTGGAGTTGGCCTTCTGAATTTCAATCTCCTGGGCTGCCAGGCGGTTCTTCAGGTCAGCAATCGCCGATTCAAATTGACTTTCGGTGGCCTGCATTGCACCGGATAGTAGTCAAGATTACGGTAAATAATATTAAGTCCCAAATACTTTGCAAGCAAAGATACTTGGCACTTGGGGGCTAATGTGTATCGCAAGTTAAAGGTATTGTGTTACATCCGGTTTAAATATCTTTTTTTTCTTTAAGCCGGGCAAGCAGCTCTAACAATTTTTCTAAGTCTACAGCATATTTATTCATAAGCAATAGACTTGGGGGCTGGTACAGTAAGTATGATTGAAAGTAAGGAAGCATAAGTCATACCTCAGATTTTTGCTGTATTTGCTTCACCATGTCAATTTCCAGGTCACGGCTGTTTTGCACCTGGTTGATATAGCCCGAGATGATCTCTCCAATACTTAAATGAGTATAGTCGGTGATATCCATCTTGGCCTTACGGCGTTCTAGCAACTCCTCTTTAGCCGAGCATTTGGCAAGGACGGTAGGCCTGGCCGGCTCAACGAATTGAGCCTTGAGAAATTCCACTTCTGGGTCAGCCGTTTTGACTGGGCTAGGTGCCTCCAGGTTAACAGAACCATCAAGAATATCTTGAGGCGGCTCAGGCGGCGGTTGATGTGTGGAAGAGTCGGGAGTAGCTATACCCTGCTCCGGTTCAGTCACCACAGGGGTTTGGGCCGGTTTTCCTTCTTGGTTTTCTTCCTGGACTTAACCTGCACGATAGCGTGCAAAGCAGAGAAATGAGTAAAGAAACATGAAGAAAGAAAAACATAAGGTGAATAAATTGATATTACCCAGGGGCAGTCTTAAAAGCCGGCATGTTTGATTGCATGGACTCGCCGGATGAAGGAGAGGTATCCTGGTAATTGGAGTCAGATGAATTGAGAGGTTGACGGATTAGACCCGCCAAAGGTAAAAAGGGGTATAAGTTGGAGATAACCTCAGTCCGACGCTTCTGGGTTGTGTCAGGCAGGCCGGAAGATAGCTCTGCATCCTTGCTGGTCCGGGTCTGCCTCCGGTTTTCAAATTGATGTTGCTTCAAAAGAAAGTCAGGATCTTGGTAAGCCAAAGGGTGTGAAAATCTTACTTTCCGGGTTACTCTTCGAATTTTCTGACGCGACCGAAACTCGAAGTCGGAGGAGATTATAGTTACCTCTTCCTCGATGGGTTGGCTGTTGCCTGTGTCTTCCTGAAAGAAGGTTAATATCAGTAAGGTAGTGTTAAAGGAGAAAGGGAAATTAAAAAGTTACCTCTTCCTCATTATCATCAGAGTCATTAAGCTGAAATAGCTCAGAAGTGCTTGGCTTCCTTTTCCTTGAAGTGGTGGGCTTGGCAGTTTTCCTTTCGGCTCTCTTGGCCGCCCTGGCTTGCTTGGCCGCCTCATGATCATATTGGATTTTCCAGAAGTTATCATTTGCCTGTAAAAGGTTATAAAGGGTTATGCGTAAGAATATAGTATAACATGATAAAAAATAACCCGACGGCTGGAAACTTACTATAGGGGCCGGGTTCTTTTTGCAAAAAGGAAGTAAGCCGAAAGCGTTACTATTCACTATGCCCTCTTTCAACAAAGACTGAGTTGTAGCTTCCACTACGTCATCTGGTAAGTCGTCAGGACTATGACGCTGAGGGTCATCTTTCTTGCCTGAATAATTACACATTAAGTCGGGGCGGCAGCTTAACGGAGTTATTCTCCAAGCAACCCAGACTCAGACCAGGTCAATGCCATCTAATCCGTTCCCTAAAAGAGCTTTAATCTTCTTGATCTTGGGGGTGAGTGGCAGACGTTCAATAGTAGTCAACTTATCCGGCAGCGGGTGAGTAGGTTCAAGGCGCAATGCACGGAAGCCGGGCAGCGGGTTTTCACCAGCCGGAGAAGTATCTTGGCAGTAGAACCATGTCTGGTTCTAGTCCTTTGGATGACTCGGCAATTCAGCATAAGGGAACAGGCAGTCTCTCCGCCTTTGAATCGATATGCCACCAAGCTCCAGACTGGGCCCAATGGCCCGCTCATTCTGTCGGTTCAAATAGAACAATTCCCTGAACAAAAGTAGGTTGGATTCTTCTCCAAGGTAGACCTCACAGAAAACTTGGAAGTTGCAGATATTTGACATGGAATTGGGCCCGATGTCTTGAGGTCTTAAGTCAAAGAAGTGCAAAACGTCTCTAAAGAATTTTGAACCGGGAGGAGCAAATCCCCGGATCATGTGATCGGTAAAAATTATCACCTCCCCTTCCTTGGGTTGAGGTTTCTCTTCAGACGGGTCAGGAGCACGATAAGACATGACATCCTTCTTGGGCAGATGGCCAGACTTTACAAAATCGGACAGTTTGCTCTCTGTAACAACGGATGGGACCCAGTTGCAGGTAACCGGAGGTTTAACAACTTTGGGTGCCATTGGGTAAATTGAAGCCTACAACAAGATAAAGGAAATTTTCCGGTTTATTATAACCCGGAGAATAAACCTTATTGGGTTATTTAAGATAGCGGCTTACGAAGGGGCCTAATGACATACAGGTAACTATGTGATAATGTTTAACAGTTGCAGGTATTAAAGATGATTAAGGTTTTCTTAAGTCGCCAGAGGCAAGCGGTGCTGACAGCCGGTATTATCTTAAACCGGTTACACGGACTACTATGGCTGAAACAGAATCAACAGACACATTTTTTGGCTAAGTGTGGAGCAAACAGGTTTCACAAATTGCAATTATTATTTTGGATCAAAGATGCTCTGGAAAGAAAAAAATACTAGACCTAAAACAGTACAGGGAAGTTCATATACTCAAGGAGGGCTTCCAAAACAAGGAAATGAGATCTGTTTTCGTACAGAATAAGCACACAACATCCTCCGCAGCAGTTCTATGTGGTTTTTACGATCTGAACAAGGTATTAGAGGTAAGAACTAATGGAGGTTGCGTCGGGCGACGATGAACGTCGACGAACTCAAGACAGTACTAATGCAGATCTGAGAAAGGGGGGAAAGAAAACTCACCGATGTGGAAGAACAGCGGAGGGTTGCCGTTGTTCTCTAGTCAAAAAACAGGGTGATGCAGCGGCCTGAGTCGGTGAAGACGAGGTTTCCGACGGTGGCGGCGGCGGAGCTCGAGCGGCAGAAGAGGGAGTGCGAGGAAGAAGACGACCGGAGGAAATGAAAAAGACCTAGGTCACGCCTATTTATAAGGAGGACCAACTGAGACAGCGCGAGAAACGAGGAGACCAAGACATCATTATCCAGCGGCCCCGATGCCTCGATTTTCGGGAGGGTCAGTAAAGGCAAAGATCCGTTGAAGATATGATGAATTAAAATATAAGTTTTTATTGAAGATGACGTCACGACGATTTAACCCGGAGCCAGAGGATGACATCACGGCGGGTTACAATTTTCACGCAAGACAGAAGACTAAAGGCCAGTTCATAAGGTTTTCAAAGATTGACATGAACCGGTTCAAATCAATCTAGGGCCTAATGTTGGGGATATGACTATTTGTGTAAGCCATCCAGGAGGAGCCGGGTTACGCAAATAGAGGTTCATCAGAAGCCCAAGACCAAGGCATGAAGATGGCGGTTCACTAAAAGGCTTAAAGGCCCACAGGCGACTCTGAGGCCCGTAAAGATAAACCGCCGTGATGGTATAACTTGTACTGTAAGGTAGAAGTAACTAGTCGCCGAGCCGGACACTGTTTATGAGCCGGCCGGGACTTTGTAGGTCGCAGGGCGTCAACCCGTGTATATAAGGGGACGACCCACCAGCGGCTTAGGGCGAAAAACAACTGATCGAGAGCCAGGCATAGCATATCTCGCTCCCTGGTCATCGAAACCTCAAGCAATTCCAACCCAACTAGACGTAGGCCTTCCTTCACTGTAAGGGGCTGAACTAGTATAAACCTCACGTGTCCTTGTCCCGATTAACCCCTTTAAGCTTCCTAGTTGCGATGGCTCCACGACTAAGTCCTTGCAAAACGACATCTGCCGTGACAATTCCACGACAACATCGCTATGTGATTAACACCCAAAGAGTGATCATGTTTTGCTTGTGAGAGAAGTTTAGTCTACGGGTCTGCAACATTCAGATACGTATGTATTTTGCAAATTTCTATGTCTACAATCCTCTGCACAGAGCTACTCTAGCTAATTGCTCCCACTTTCAATATGTATCCAGATCGAGACTTAGAGTCATCTAGATCGATGTAAAAAGCTTGCATCGACGAAACTCTTTACAACGAACTCTTTTATCACCACCATAACTAAGAAATATTTCCTTAGTCCTCTAAGGATAATTTTGACCATTGTCCAGTGATCTACTCCTAGATCACTATTGTACTCCCTTGCCAGAATCATGCTAAGGTATATAATAGGACCGGTAAACAGCATAGCATACTTTATAGAACCTATGACTGAGGCATAGGGAACTACTTTTCATTCTCTTTCTATTTTCTGCTGTGGTCGGGTTTTGAGTCTTTACTCAACTTTACTCCTTGCAACACAGGCAAGAACTCCTTCTTTGACTGTTCCATTTTGAACTACTTCAAAATCTTGTCAAGGTACATACTCATTGAAAAAACTTACCAAGCGTCTTGATCTATTTCTATAGATCTTGATGCTCAATGTGTAAGTAGCTTCATCAAGGTCTTTCTTTGGAAAACTCTTTTCAAACACTCCTTTATGCTTTCTAGAAAATTCTACATTATTTTCGATCAACAATATTCACATATACTTATCAGAAATGTTGTAGTGCTCCCACTCACTTTCTAGTAAATACAGGCTTCACCACAAGTCTGTATAAAACCATATACTTTGATCACTTTATCAAAGCATATATTCCAACTCCGAGATGCTTGCACCAGTCCATAGATTGATCGCTGGATCTTGCTCACTTTGTTAGCACCTTTAGGATCAACAAAACCTTCTGGTTGCATCATATACAACTCTTCTTTAAGAAATTCATTAAGGAATATAGTTTTGACATCCATTTGCCAGATTTCATAAAATGTGGCAACTGCTAACATGATTCGGACAGACTTTTAAGCATCGAAATGAGTGAGAAAATCTCATCGTAGTCAACACCTTGAACTTGTCAAAAACATTTCGCGACAATTCGAGCTTTTGTAGATAGTAACACTACTATCAAAATCCGTCTTCCTCTTGAAGATCCATTTATTCTAATGACTCATCAATCATCGGGCAAGTCAATCAAAGTCCATACTTTGTTCTCATACATGGATCCCATCTCAGATTTCATGGCCTCAAGGCATTTTGCGGAATCTGGGCTCATCATTGCTTCCTCATAGTTCGTATGTTTGTCATGGTCTAGTAACATGACTTCCAGAAAGGATTACCGTACCACTCTGGTGCAGACCATACTCTGGTTGTCCTACGAGGTTCGGTAGCAACTTGATCTGAAGTTTCATGATCATCATCACTAGCTTCCTCACTAACTGGTGTAGAGATCACTAGAACTGATTTCTATGATGAACTACTTTCCAAATTGGGAGAAGGTGCAATTACCTCATCAAGTTCTACATTCCTCCCACCCACTTCTTTCGAGAGAAACTCCTTCTCTAGAAAGGATCCATTCTTAGCAATGAATGTCTTGCCTTCGGATCTATGATAGAAGGTGTACCCAACTGTCTCCTTTGGGTATCCTATGAAGACACATTTCTCCGATTTGGGTTTGAGCTTATCAGGATGAAACTTTTTCACATAAGCATCGCAACCCCAAACTTTAAGAAATGACAACTTCGGTTCTTGCCAAACCACAGTTCATATGGCATCGTCTCAACGGATTTAGATGGTGCCCTATTTAACGTGAATGCAGTTGTCTCTAATGCATAACCCCAGAATGATAGTGGTAAGTCGGTAAGATACATCATAGATTGCGCCATATCTAATAAAGTACGGTTACGATGTTCGGACACACCATTACGATGTGGTGTTCCAGGTGGCGTGAGTTGCGAAACTATTCCGCATTGTTTCAAATGAAGACCAAACTCGTAACTCAAATATTCTCCCCCACGATCAGATCGCAGAAACTTTATTTTCTTGTTACGATGATTATTTCCAACAAGTCTGTTGCTCGCTCCATTGTTCCAGAGAACAGAGTCTTAGTCATCTTGCCCATGAGGCATGGTTCGGAACCATCAACTGATTCATAATCAAGTGATTCCAAAAGCCCATCGGCATGGATTTTCTTCTTGCGCTTTACACCAATATGACCTAAACGGCAGTGTCGCAAATAAGTTGCACTATCATTATTAACTTTGCATCTTTTGGCTTCAATATTATGAATATGTGTATCACTACGATCGAGATCCAATAAACCATTCACCTTGGGTGTATGTCCATTGAAGGTTTTATTCATGTAAATAGAACAACAATTATTCTCTGACTTTAAATGAATAACTTTATTGCAATAAACATGATCAAATCATATTCATGCTTAACGCAAACACCAAATAACATTTATTTAGGTTCAACACTAATCCCAAAAGTATAGGGAGTGTGTGATGATGATCATATCAATCTTGGAACCACTTCCAACACACATCGTCACTTCACCCTTAAATAGTCTCTGTTCATTCTGCAACTCCCGTTTCGAGTTACTAATCATAGGAACTGAACTAGTATCAAATACTGAGGGGTTGCTATAAACACTAGTAAAGTACACATCAATAACATGTATATCAAATATACCTTTGTTCACTTTGCCATCCTTCTTATCCGCCAAATACTTGGGGCAGTTCTGCTTCAAGTGATCAGTCCCTTTGCAGTAGAAGCACTTAGTCTCAGGCTTAGGTCTAGACTTGGGCTTCTTCACTTGAGCAGCAACTTGCTTGCCGTTCTTGTTGAAGTTCCTCTTCTTCCCTTTACCCTTTCTCTTGAAACTAGTGGTCTTGTCAACCATCAACACTTGATGCTTTTCTTGATTTCTACCTTCATCGATTTCAGCATCACGAAGAGCTTGGGAATCGTTTCCATTATGCCTTGCATATTATAGATCATCACGAAGTTCCAGTAACTTGGTGATAGTGACTAGAGAATTCTGTCAATCACTATCTTATCTAGAAGATTAACTCCCACTTGATTCAAGTGATGGTAGTACTCAGACATTCTGAGCACATGCTCACTAGCTGAGCTATTCTCCTCCATCTTGTAGGCCAAGTGCTTGACAAAGGTCTCATACCTTTCGACATGGGCATGAGTCTGAAATACTAATTTAAACTCTTGGAACATCTCATATGCTCCGTGGCGTTCAAAACGTCTTTGAAGCCCTGATTCTAAGCTGTAAAGCATGGTGCACTAAACTATCAAGTAGTCATCATATCGAGCTCGCCAAACGTTCATAACGTCTGCATTTGCTCCTGCAATCGGTCTGTCACCTAGTGGTGCATCAAGGACATAATTCTTCTGTGCAGCAATGAGGATAATCCTCATATCACATATCCAATCCACATCATTGCTACTTACATCTTTCAACTTAGTTTTTCTCTAGGAACATATCAAAATAAACGGGGAGCTACATCACGAGCTATTGATCTACAACATAGTTATGCAAATACTATCAGGACTAAGTTCATGATAATTAAAGTTCAATTAATCATATTACTTAAGAACTCACACTTAAATAGACATCCCTCTAATCATCTAAGTGATCATGTGATCCAAATCAACTAAACCATGTCCGATCATCACGTGAGATGGAGTAGTTTTCAATGGTGAACATCACTATGTTGATCATATCTACTATATGATTCACGTTCGACCTTTCGGTCTCCAATGTTCCGAGGCCATATCTGCATATGCTAGGCTTGTCAAGTTTAACCCGAGTATTTCTGCGTGTGCAAAACTGGCTTGCACCCATTGTATGTGAACGTAGAGCTTATCACACCCGATCATCACGTGGTGTCTCAGCACGACGAACTTTGGCAACGGTGCATACTCAGGGAGAACACTTGTACCTTGAAATTTAGTGGGAGATCATCTTATAATGCTACCACCGAACTAAGCAAAATAAGATGCATAAAGGATAAACATCATATGCAATCAAAATATGTGACATGATATGGCCATGATCATCTTGCGCCTTTGATCTCCATCTCCAAAGTACCGTCATGATCTCTATCGTCACCGGAATGACACCATGATCTCCATCATCTTGATCTCTTTCAATGTGTCGTCACATGATCGTATTGCCAACTATTGCTTTTGCAACTATTGCTATCGCATAGCGATAAAGTAAAGCAATTTACATGGCACTTGCATCTTATGCAATAAAGAGACAACCATTAGGCTTCTGCCAGTTGCCGATAACTTTAACAAAACATGATCATATCATACAACAATTTATATCTCATCACGTTTTGACCATATCACATCACAACATGCCCTGCAAAAACAAGTTAGACGTCCTCTACTTTGTTGTCGCAAGTTTTACATGGCTGCTACGGGCTGAGCAAGAACCGTTCTTACCTATGCATCAAAAACCACAACACGGTATAGTGATTGCTTTTTTATCTTCAGAAAGAACCATGTTCATTGAACCCTATTCAACTAAAGCTGGAAAAATAGACACCCACTAGCCACCTGTGTGCGAAGCATGTCGGTAGAACCAGTCTCGCGTAAGTGTACGCGTAATGTCGGTCTGGGTCGCTTCATCCAACAATGTCGCTGAATCAAGAATCAAGTAGTGACGGCAAGCAATATGTATATACCCACGCCCACAACTCCTTTGTGTTCTACTCGTGCATATAACATCTACGCATAAACCTGGCTCGGATGCCACTGTTGGGGAACGTAGTAATTTCAAAAAAAAATCCTATGAACACGCAAGAACATGGTGATGCATAGCAATGAGAGGGGAGAGTATCGTCTACGTACCCTCGTAGACCGTAAGCGGAGGCGTTATGAGAACGCGGTTGATGTAGTCATACGTCTTCACGATCTGACCGATCCAAGTATCGAACGTACGACACCTCTGAGTTCAGCACACGTTCAGCTCGATGACGTCCCACGAACTCCAATCTAGCAGAGCTTCACAAGAGAGTTCTGTCAGCACGACGACGTGATGACGGTGATGATGTTGCTACCGACGCAGGGCTTCACCTAAGCACCGCTACAATATGATCGAGGTGGATTATGGTGGAGGGGGGCACCGCACACAGCTTGGAACAATCAACTTGTGTGTCCTAGGGTGCCCCCTACCCCCGTATACAAAGGAGCAAGGGGAGGGGGCCGACGGCCTCATAGGGTGCGCCCCAAGGGGGGAATCCTACTCCTACTAGGAGTAGGTTCCCCTTTTCCTAGTCCAACTAGGAGGGGAAGGAAAGAGGAGGAGAGGAGAAGGATAGAGGGGGCCGGCCCCCAAAGCCCTAAACCAATTCGGTTTGGGCCTAGGGGGGCGCACCTCACACTTCCTTGCTGCCCTCAATTTCCACTAAGGCCCATTGACCCTCCCGGCGAATTCCCGTAACTCTCTGGTACTCCAAAAAATACCCGAATCACTCGGAACCTTTTCGATGTCCGGATATAGTCGTCCAATATATCGATCTTTACGTCTCGACCATTTCGAGACTCCTCGTTATGTCCCTGATCTCATCCGGGACTCTGAACTACCTTCGGTACATCAAAACACATAAACTCATAATACTGATCGTCACCGAACGTTAAGCGTGCGGACCCTACAGGTTCGAGAACTATGTAGACATGACCGAGACTCATCTCCGGTCAATAACCAATAGCGGAACTTGGATGCTCATATTGGTTCCTACATATTCTACGAACATCTTTATCGGTCAAACCGCATAACAACATACGTTGTTCCCTTTATCATCGGTATGTTACTTGCCCGAGATTCGATCGTCGGTATCCTCATACCTAGTTCAATCTCATTACCGACAAGTCTCTTTACTCGTTCTGTAATGCATCATCCCGCAACTAACTCATTAGTCACAATGCTTGCAAGGCTTATAGTGATGTGCATTACCGAGAGGGCCCAGCGATACCTCTCCGACAATCGGAGTGACAAATCCTAATCTCAATCTATGCCAACTCAACAAGTACCATCAGAGACACCTGTAGAGCACCTTTATAATCACCCAGTTACGTTGTGACGTTTGGTAGCACACAAAGTGTTCCTCCAGTACTCGGGATTTGCATAATCTCATAGTCATAGGAACATATATAAGTCATGAATAAAGCAATAGCAACAAACTAAACAATCATCATGCTAAGCTAATGGATGGGTCAAGTCAATCACATCATTCTCTAATGATGTGATCCCGTTAATCAAATGACAACTCATGTCTATGGCTAGGAAACTTAACCATCTTTGATTCAACGAGCTAGTTAAGTAGAGGCATACTAGTTACACTTTGTTTGTCTACGTATTCACACATGTACTAAGTTTCCGGTTAATACAATTCTAGCATGAATAATAAACATTATCATGATATAAGGAAATATAAATAACAACTTTATTATTGCCTCTAGGGCATATTTCATTCACAAACAAGGTAAGAGGAAACCCAGCTGGGTTGCTTGGGATATCATGACTAGACCTAAACATCTGGGAGGTTTAGGCTTTCGAGATCTAGATATTTTTAACTTGGCACTTCTTGCACGCCAAGCATGGAGGCTGCTAACAGGGGAATCATCGTTGAGTGCCCGCATTCTGAAGGCTGTTTATTACCCGGAGTGTACATTATTAGAGGCAGAACTCGGGCCACGCCCATCACAGATTTGGCAGTCCATAGTGGATGGTCGTGACATACTGGCACAGGGCATTGTTAAAAGGATTGGGGATGGCTAGAACACGGACATCTGGAGATAGAACTGGATTCCGAGAGACGGTTACAAGAGGCCTATAACATCACTGGTGCAAAACCGTCCGACTAAGGTCGCTGAACTAATTGATGCTACTACCACATCGTGGAAGGAGGATCGGATCCGAACTACTTTTACTGCCTTTGATGCTGATGAGATTTTGAAAATACCTTTGTGCACACGAAAGGTAGAGGACTTTTGGGCCTGGCATGAGGAGAATAGAGGTGTATTTAGTGTAAGGTCTGCTTATCGCATGATCCTCCGTACCAAGCACGAGCGGGAGGTTTGGCTGCATGAAGAGGAGGGACCTTCCATGGCGCAGAATGAGCATAACAAATGGAGGAATATTTGGCACATACATGTACCATCTAAACTCCATTGTTTGTATGGCGTTTGGCAAGACATTCCATGCCAACTGCGGAATTACTCAAGCACCGACATATGGCTACTGAGGATACATGCAGACTGTGTGGAGCTACTGATACGTGGAGACATGCACTTCTCTCATGCGCTATGTCAGCTAGCGTCTGGACTCTAGCACCGGAGGAAGTTGTACACCATATGGTGGAAAGGCAAGAAGACAGTCCCAAGAATTGGCTGTTTGCACTGCATGAAATACTAGATGCAAATGGGTTCGTACAAATGATTGTCAGCATGTGGGCTATATGGGGAGCACGATGGAAAGCGATCTACGAGGATATCTTCCAGTCACCGCATTCTGTAAATGGTTTTATCACTAGCTATCTAGCGGAAATTAACTGCATCAACACAAAGCTCCCAAAGCAGGGGGTATTCAGAGCTCCCAGACCGACCCAGTGGCAGCCCCCCCCCCCAGTCGGGCTCGGTGAAAATAAATGTTGATGCGGCCGTCCCAAGGCATGCTAGGTATGGTGCAGTTGGGCAATTTGCAGGAGTGAAGATGGAACCTTCATGGGTGCTTCGGTGCTGGTTTTGAAGTACATTTCCTCTCCACAAATCCTAGAAGCTCTTGCAATCAGAGAAGCGATGGCGTTGACGGAGGACCTATACCAGATGCGAATTCATGTGGTATCGGACTGCAAACAGGTGGTGGAGGACCTCAACGAGGAAAATGCATCGGCTCATGGAGCGATTGTGCATGAAATAATTCATCAATCTTCAGACTTTGATTTCTGCAAGTTTAGTCATGTTAGGAGCTCAAATGTTGAAGCTCACAACTTAGCGAAGCATGCTTTATCCCTTGAAGGTGGCCGCCGTGTGTGGTTAGGCCACCCTGGGGATCTTTCTTTCGTCCCTATAAACGCTGTGACGACTTAATAAAAGCTTCATGAGGTTGTCTCAAAAAAATGTGAGTCGTCCAACCAAATTGCCCGCTTCGGTTGTTTGGAAGTTTCCTTGATTATTCGATCTTTGTTTTTTCCCTTGAAAGCCCACCGTTGTTTCCCTCCGACCCCTCACATCCCCCTACCCTTAAACCCTCCTATATATGGCACTCCGTCCATGCTCCACAGATCCCCAAGGTGAGATCTAGATCTTCCCCAAAGGCGCCTGCTAGATCTTCTCCCTCAACATGCTCTAGCTTCGAGCCGGTGCTCATTGGCAGGCGTCGCCAAGGTCGGCCCTGACCCGAGACAGGGTTTCCATCCAAGCCAACGCATTCCTCCCCCACGTGTACCATGCCCCCATTGCCCTCTTTGATCATACCTCCGATGGCACCTTCGATTCAAAAACATTGGGTGGCCATCCAATTCATGTGAGAAAGCAAAGCACTCACCCGAGTCTTCAGAAGAATTCATCCCTGCGTTGAGGTTTCTCGAATGCATCACGTGTTTTCTACAGCGTAATCATCACATGTAGTAAATGGTTTTTGGAGCGATATTCTATTAATCGATTCACCGTGGATGGCTTACTCTAGTTTATACCAAACAATGTCCATAATAACCAGTAATTTGGTAGTGTATACAAGCACGAAAAAGGTTCTTGAACATAGCATAGTAAAATGAGCAAAACAAGGGAAATTATCCAGTGAGAATTTGACCCAAAAACTCCTTTATTATGGACATTGTATAGTATAACCTATAATGAATCTAGAAAATAACTCATCCATGGTGAATCGGGTAATAAAATACTGCTAAAGCATATACAACAGGTGACGATGGCGTTTTAGAAAACACGGGATGCATCCCAACAACCTCAATGCAGGAAAATGGATGAATTTTATTGAAGACTCAGAGTGTCCGTTTTCCTTACCCGTGGGCAATGGATGGTCGGACGAAACTTTTGGGTCGGAGGCCGCACGAGAGGGATGATCGAAGCGAGCGACAGGGGCACGGGGCACATGGGCGAGGAAGGTCTCGGGCTTGGATGGAAACCCCATTTGGGGTTGGGGCCGACTTTGGTGACGCCTGCCGAAGGGCATCGACTCAAAGTTAGAGCACATTGAAAGAGAAGGTAAGGCAAAAGGAAAAAAATCTAGGAGGAGGATGCGCGACGGACGCTGGATCCATGTGGATCGAACGCGAGCGACGCGACCGACCGAACGTTTCGGCCGGCGCGCTGGCGTGAAATGTTTTCCTAAAAACTAATGAAGGGGTCGACTAAGGGGGCCGGAGGGATTTTTTCTACCAGGACTAGAAAAAAACTCTACTAGAGAGTTTTTTTTATTAGTCCCTAGGACTAGAAAAAGTCCTAAGACTTCTCAACCAAACACCCCACCCCATAGGACTTCCTAAGAAATCAGTCGACTATCTTTTCTCATGAAAAAACGCAAGCGCGTAACCGAAGGATGGAACGCATGATACGGGTTCGTTCGCAAAAGCAACGCGCAATTCCTTTCTTCCCCGCCACGCGCGGGCGAAGAGGGACCCATCGCGGCGGCTGCGGCCCCGCCTCATCACGCCCGTCCAAGCGTCCACGGACGGCCGAGATGCGACGAGGGGGAAAGCCGCGCGACGGAACGCGCATCCCGTCCCCCGGCTTAAAACGGGGCGTGAGCTGTGACAGTCGACAGAGCAGCGGTGGAGTCAGTGGGGGGAGCTGGAGGTTCGCAGTTGGTGCGCGAGCGAGACAGCGAGGCGCGGCGATGGCGGAGGCGGGAAAGCCCAGGGTGGTGGTGGTCGGCGGCGGCATCGGCGGCGCCCTCCTCGCCAAGACCATGGAGCCCGACGCCGACGTCGTCCTCCTCGACCCGTAAGCCTCTCTCTCTGTCTCGCGGCCCCCGTTCCTTTTCACGCCCGCCGCTTGTTTGATGAAATGCCTACATGCCAGTATCGGTGCGGTGCGGTGCGGGTGGGACCGGATCTTGGTTTAGCTGTATCTTTGAGTCTGTCAATCGGCGTGATGGAGTGGCCGGCCTGCAGCCGGCGATTGTTGGATCGAGAGGGGAGGGATGAGATTTGGGCTTGGTTTAGTAGCCTGCCCCTGGTGAATCCTAGTGATCGCCCGGTCAAGCTTGGAGCTGGATGTGCTATTCGTGGGGGCCTTGGGGATGTTCTTACTTCTGCTTGTTTGTTCAGGATTGCAGCGTCGTTAGGATATAATCGAGTCATATCATGTTCCATCGTTTCCTTGTTTTATGTTTGGTATATTATGCAATAGGACTTATCTAGGATGCAGAGCCTTAGAGGATCAAGATGAATTCTGTCAGAATACTAGTGATCCTCCGGTTAGCGCTGGAACTGGATGGGCTGTTCGTGGGGGGCCTAGGGACGTTCTTACTTATGATTGTTGGTTCAGGATTGCAGATATCTCTGCTCCCCTTTCTCTGGTATGAGAGAAATGCAGCAACGTCAGGATATAATTCAGTCATGTCAAGTTTGGTCGTTTCCTTGTTTTATGTTTTGTGATATGCAGTGGAGTTTATTTATGATGTGGAGCCTTAGAGGATCAAAGTGAATTATGCCAATGGGAGTACCACTGTTGATGACAAAATGACAGTTGAAAACAAAATGCGCCTGTTTGTACCACTGTCTAAGGATTCCTCGGGCTATTTTTTCCTGAACTCTGAATTGACAACAATAGCTGTTGTTTTCGGTTGATTAGTCGTTCATCAGTTTCATAGCTCAATGAGTTAACATCACAAAGGATCTCCTTTCTTAAAATAGATAGATGTAACATAAAGAAAGTCTCTCATGCCCTCGTTTCTTAAAGGTTTTTGAATACGACAAGCCCTCAGTGTTCTGTTTTCTTAACGTGTGAACCATCTAAGTACAAATTCAGTTAAACTAAAACCACAATAATATGATTTCCTTTATGTGGACAAGGCTTCATACCTTTAACTATTATTAGCTACCTCTTCAGAATTGGTAGGTTCATTCATGAAAATGATTTCTTCTGAATTTCTGATGACAGGAAGGACTACTTGGAGATCACCTGGGCTGAATTGAGATCAACGGTTGAACCATCTTTTGCTGAGAGATCATTAATATATCACAGAGATTACCTCACCACTGCTACTATTGTAACATCTTCTGCAGTCAGTATCACTGAGCATGCTGTTCTGACTGCTGATGGTCAATCACTTGCATATGATTATCTCGTTGTAGCTACTGGCCATGTTTTTGCTTCTGCTGGAAGCAGAACAGAGAGGCTTACGGAATTCCAGAGAGGTAACTAAGTTCATACTTGAACGATGGCATGCTCTGCGACCTTATATTTCGTACTTATGCCTTTATCTTGTAACAGATAACGAGAAGATAAAATCTTCTGAGTCTGTGTTGATAATTGGAGGTGGTCCAACTGGTGTTGAACTTGCTGCGGAGATCGCAGTAGACTATCCAGAGAAGAAGGTGACACTTGTTCACAGAGGATCACGATTACTTGATTTCATTGATCAAAAGGCTTCGAAGAAGTGCCTTGATTGGCTGACTTCCAAGAAAGTGGATGTGCTTTTCCAGCAATCAGTTGACCTAAAATCATTATCAGACACAGAGAAGTTCTACAAAACATCAGCTGGAGAAACAATTACAGCTGATTGCCACTTTGTGTGTATCGGTAAGCCACTGAGTTCATCGTGGCTACATGATACCATCCTGAAGGAATCTTTGGACACCAAAGGAAGAATAATGGTGGAAAAGGACCTAAGAGTGAAGGGTTACAATAACATTTTTGCAATTGGTGACATCACTGATATTCCTGTAAGTCTGCACTTAAAACTTCATGCTCGTTATGCTTCTAGATTCTCCTTCATTTGAGAATGTTGTTCTGTTTTCTTCAGGTTGGCAATTTTCATTTTCCCCACCAGTGTTAATTAACTTGCACATATTTGCAATCATTTGACCTGAATCAAGATGCGACCAAAATTTGCAGAGTGATTTCTGCATGGCTGCATTTGTTTGTAGACTGTTTAGTCTGTTAGATTTAGCTCAGCAATTCATTTCTGATGTCTGATGAGTATGTATCGTGACTTCCTTCCATGTCCAAAAGCCTGTGTTTTTATCTGACGCATTTCTAGCATACCCCAGAATCCTCTGTGCGTTGGGATGTTCAATTCAAATCCGTGTAGAACAAAATTATGCATAAGTAAATCTTAATCGTCTTATGTATAGATGCACTCAATAAAATAGTATCCAATACACTTTATCTAGCAGTCTGAACCGTGAACGCACTCTAATGCTTGGTCTTAAGATATACTATCATCTTATTTGATTGAAAGGTGTTTGTTTCCATGTGAAATAACTTGTTCATCAGTGTGTGTATATATAGTGATCATGTTTCTCCAGTTTCTGCATAATTCATCCAACATCGCCAACTTTTAATGCAACTCAGTATCTTGAAAACACTACGAGATTACTGAAATACCTACCATTGATGTCCAGGAAATCAAACAAGGGTACCTCGCCCAGAAGCACGCGCTGCTGGTAGCCAAGAACCTGAAGCTGCTGATCAAGGGGGCGCCTCCGAGCAAGCTCGCCACCTACAGCACCGGCTTCCCGCTGGCGATCGTCTCCCTCGGAAGGAAGGAAGGGCTGGCTCAGCTACCGTACCTGACGCTCACCGGGTGCATACCAGGGATGCTCAAATCCAAGGACCTGTTTGTCGGCAAGACGAGGAAGCAGATGGGCCTAAATGCTTGAGCCGATCTCCAGACAGAACAAATAAACATGTGGCTGCACATATGTGTTGTATTGTCTTGTCTTGTGTTTTGTATGTGCGAGTAAATGTTGGTGATGTGCTGCGAATGGTGATGAACATTTTAACAAAAGTGTAAATGTACATGTACGGAAAGGCCTGTTTGGCCTGTGTTCTGGAGTGTGTTTTTGTTTCTGGTGATGTACACAGGTAGTAATTTCGTTGGAGGACGTTTTGCATGGTCCCAAGCCCCAGGCGGGCAGGATGTAACTTGACGGTGCTTTCTGGGAAAGTAAAAGAGAAAGCAGCCTGATCCTGAGACTGAAGGACCTTTGTCAGGCACACAGTAGTTGCCTTGAGGATGGGAACAATCTGGTGGTTTCTTCCTCCCTTTCCGCCGTCTCGCCTCGCCATGTCCCGTCTTTCATGAGGCACCAACAGGAGGAGACATGTCATGTCGTTCTGAAATTTTGGTTTCTGGGAGTCCGTGATCGATGACCCAGACGACCCAGTCCGGTCATCTTTTTTCTTTTCTTTTCCTGATGGACGGCACCGGTTTCATGGGGTACCGGGGCACTGTCCAGCCATTGCACTTCCCGTCTCTTCAACGTTGCGTGCGTGTGAATACACTCGCACAGGTTAGAGAAGGAATCAACTGTAATTTGCAGGAATACTGCTCGTACGTGTGGACTTCACTGGTGTGCTCGTGGTAGGTATGGTGACTTGATGGGGAACAAACCAAAGTGACTAGGAGTACTACTCCAAAAAGGAGTACTACTGAGGACAGCACGACGTTGTTATCAACTGCTCGGAGTAGCACCGAGCGCTGTATCATTATGTAGGTCCTCAGTTGTTTACCTCCAAAAAGCTACTGTACTCGTACCAGTTCCTGTTGATGGATCATGCACGAGGAATCAGGATTTGACCTGAAACTTGCTCTAGGATACTGCATCTGAAACGAAGAAAACTACTATTCCCGGATTGATGCACAAGGACCGCAAACTCAGCGGTACTCTTTAGGCCTCCTTTGATTCATAGGATAGAAATGTTATAAGAATAGAAAAATCATATGAAGTGAGATGACATGCATTTCAATTCTTATAGAGAAAAAGATGTTATTTGATGCATAGGATAGGAATTTTTCCATTGAGTCTTAGCTAATGTTTTTTCCCTCCAAAACATGAAGGATTGATTCCTATCATACATAAGAATAGAAATCCATTCCTACAAATCAAAGGACTTCAAAAAAAGTTTTCCTTTATAAATCCTATCTTCCTATGAAATTCTTACAAACGAAAGAGGCCTTAAATTTCATCCGAGTTCTTGTCTGAGTAATTAATGAACCTGGCCTCGGGAGGTGGCTAGGTACAACCACCACCTGTCCTCGGGAGGCCACGGCCCGGGCATGACGCATTGCTGTCTGATCTATCTAGTCGTCTTTTTTTCTTCCGATTCGAATACAACTATCTAGCCGTCTTTTTTTCTTCCGATTCGAATACATCTATCTAGCCATCTGCAAACACGTAACCTGCTCTCTCTCTCTCTTTATACTCCAGGTGGCAGCAGCTTAATTTGTGCATGTCGATCGACCAAAAAGAAATTTGTTAGGCTGGTCATAGTGGAGAGTAACTTAGACTAGTATTATATGCATGATACTAGTCTAAGTTACTACCTTCATTAATGCAAAGTAACATAATAGTAGTATCATAGATGGCTTCATTTATTAGCTTGTAGACTCATCTTGTCTTGGAAAGCGCTATGTTACAGTAACATATTATGTTACTACCTCACATTAAATATTTGCCACATAAGTAAAAAAAATTTGAAGTGTGCTATGTTACTAGCTAAGCTACTCTCACTATGACTAGCCTTAGTATCATCATCGCCCCCTGGTCCCTAATCTCCCAATCGCCAAGCCTGTCGCGTCAGATTGATCGATGTCATCATGCCAACCCAACCACCCCGGCAAGGGCGTGTTTCTCGCACGGAATTAATACAGGTGGACCTTCGTTGGGTCACATACTCTCACCTTCATCATACGTACGTACTTGCGCAATTGTCTTTACACATTCGCACAACAAAAAGGCGTGGTTGATTCTTTGCTGTTGGGTTTCTTAAACAAAAGGAGTGTGCCCATCCCCTGAATCATTTCAGGTTGATCCACCGCATAAAAGAAACATTTCGGGTCGATGATCAATCGCCTGCGCTCGGCTCTGCGTGGCTGTGTCGATCGGCTGCTTTGCTTTGGTCGTGCCGTGCTAGTGCCGGCTTAAGTGGAGTGATTAATGAGTGCAAAGGGCAGATGCCACTAACTAAAACTAATTAAGCGGCCAAGATCTGGAGGACAGCACGACACGCGCATCATGTCTGTGCCCATGACATGTGATTCCGTCGGGTAAGGCTGGTCATAATGGGGAATAACTTAGACTAGTGTCATGCATATGACACTAGTCTAAGTTACTATCTTCATAATGCAAATAACATATTAGTAGTATCATAGATGGCTTCATTTATATGCTCGTAGACTCAGGGTGCTCGACAATTTTTATGCGGATCTTATGCCACCTATTACTGAGGCAGATGTAGAGGATGATTCTACTGAGATAGTTTTGGTTAGCCCCTCTGAGACTGGTTGTGAGGACCAGTTGCAGAGTCAAACTGTCCCCAAGCGCAAGTGGAAACGGAAGGTGTACCCAGCGTCCGCAGTGCGTAGGAGTGCTAGGATTCGTATGGCAAAAAATTCCATGATGAACTATGAAAGGAATCTTTTGGAATAGCAGAGGTCTAAAGGACTTGGCTAAAAGAAGGTTTCTTGCTGAGGCATCTGTCGAGCATCGTTTAGATTTTATCGCTCTATCAGAGACGGGTAGAGATAACTTTGCACCTCAATTTCTAAATACTTTGTCGGGGGGTATAGATTTTGATTGGCATTGCTTGCCGCCGAGAGGGAGATCGGTGGAATCTTACTCGGTGTTAGGTGCGAAGCGCTTGAGGTTCGCAGTGTGGTTATGGGTGACTTTGCAGTCAAGTTTCGGGTGCGTTCGAAGGAAGATGGGTTTAATTGGACTCTGGTTGCGGTATATGGTGCTGCGCAGCCCGAACTCAAGCCCGAGTTCTTGGTTGATCTCGTTTGGATTTGCGGTTCCGAGCAGTTGCCTATCCTGGTGGGGGTGATTTCAATATAATTAGAAGGCGTGAGGATAAGAACAATGATAACTTTGACGGCAGATGGTCGTTCATGTTCAATACTATCATTGAAAGCTTGGACCTGAGAGAAATTGAGCTCTCGGGTAGAAAATTCACCTGGGCTAACGCGCTGCCAAATCCGACGTATGAGAAGTTGGATCGAGTGTTGGCCAGTGTCGATTGGGAACAGAAGTTCCCTTTAGTAACAGTCCAGGCCTTGTCCCGTGGTATTTCTGACCACACGCCGTTATTTGTGGACTCTGGTGAGGCCACCCACCTGGGGAACAAAAATGTGTTCTCTTTTGAGATGGCTTGGTTTGAACGAGAAGGCTTCCTTGATCTCGTGGCCAGAGAGTGGACTAAGGATTCAGGAGGGAAGACTGTGCTTCAGCGCTGGCAGAATAAGATTAGGCATTTGAGGAGTTTCCTGCGTGGGTGGGCTAAACATATTAGCGGGATTTATAAGGTCGAAAAGGAAAGGCTCCTTTCCCTTATTCAGTCCCTGGATGTAAAAGCAGAAACCACGATGCTGCCGGCCGCGGAGCTTCATGCCAAGCTTGATGTGAAATTGAGGCTGAAAGAACTTCTTAGGGAAGAAGAGTTGAAGTGGGCGTTGCGGGCCAAGGTCCGGCGAGTAGTCCAGGGGGACGCGAACACTCAATTCTTTCACATGATTGCTAATGGTAAGCATCGAAAGAAGATGATCTTTCAGCTTGAGCAAGATGAGGGTACAATTGTAGGACAGGAAAACCTAAAATGTACATTACAGAGTACTATAAGCAGTTGTTTGGCCCTCCAGAAGAGAACTGTGTGTCTCTGGATGAGTCTAGGGTTGAGGATGTTCCTCAACTCACAGCGGTGGAGAATGATATTCTTGTGGCTCCTTTCTCCGAGAAAGAGGTGTCGGAGGCCATTTCTCAAATGAAAAATAACAAGGCGCCGGGCCCCGATGGATTTTCAGCGGAGTTTTATAAGAAATGCTGGCATATCATTAAAGGGGATTTGTTGCCTTTGTTCAATGATCTGTTTGCTGGATAGCTTCATATTTTTTAGCTCAATTTTGGAATGATCACCCTTCTTTCTAAGAAAACAGAGGCTGTGAGAATTGAGCAATTCAGGCCAATCTGTCTTCTTAATGTTAGTTTCAAAATTTTCACCAAGGTCGGGACCAATAGGCTCACACAGATCGCGCATGCTGTTGTGCAGCCTACCCAAACTGCTTTCATGCCGGACAGGAATATCCTTGAGGGGGTAGTGGTCCTTCATGAAATGCTCCATGAAATCCACACGAAAAAGCTGGATGGGGTTGTTTTCAAAGTGGATTTCAAAAAAGCGTACAACAAAGTCAAATGGCCATTCCTTCAACAGGCCTTGCGTATGAAGGGTTTTGATGAGGCTTGGCGACGCCAGGTAGAATCCTTTACGCAAAAAGGGAGTGTTGGAATTAAAGTAAATGATGATATAGGGCATTATTTCTAGACACACAAAGGCATGAGGCAAGGAGATCCAATGTCCCCTATTTTGTTCAACATTGTGGTTGACATGTTGGCAATTCTCATAGGTAGGGCAAAGGAGGCCAGTCAGGTGGGTGGCTTGGTGCCCAACCTAGTTGATGGGGGTGTGTCCATTCTGCAGTACGCTGATGATACAATAATCTTTATCAAGCATGACCTGGCAAAAGCGAGAAATATGAAGCTGGTGTTATGCTTATTTGAACAATTGACCGGGTTAAAGATTAACTTTCATAAAAGCGAGTTGTTCTGCTTTGGTAGAGCCAAGGAGGAATAAGAGGCTTATAGGCAATTTGTTTGGATGTGAATTAGGGGCTTTACCTTTTACTTACTTAGGTATACCCATTCACCATCGTAAGCTAATGAACAGCGAGTGGAAAATGCATCGAAGATCAGTTTGAAAAGAAACTTAGTTGCTGGAAGGGCAAACTTATGTGATATGGAGGCCGGTTAATTCTTATTAATTCGGTGCTCATGAGTATGCCGGTGTTCCTACTTTATTTCTTTGAGGTTCCAGTTGGGGTTAGGAAAAGGCTGGACTTCTATCGATCAAGATTTTTTGGCAGAGTGATGAACTTAAGAGAAAGTATAGACTCGCCAAGTGGGATGTTATTTGTCGACCAAAGGACCAAGGGGGTTTGGGTATCGAGAATCTTGAGGTCAAGAACAGATGCCTGCTTAGTAAGTGGTTGTATAAGCTATCAGTTCAGACTGACGCAACTTGGGCGCAGATTCTCCGTAACAAGTATCTGCATTCCAAAACTTTGTCACAGGTGACAGTGAGACCAACTGATTTGCCGTTTTGGAAGGGGCTTATGAGAGTTAAGACAACCTTCTTTAATAGAACAAAGTTTATTGTCGGTGATGGCAATGATACACGTTTCTGGGAGGATACTTGGCTGGGTGATACACCATTGGCACTACAGTACCCAACCCTGTATCGTATTGTCCAGCGACGTGATGCGCTAGTTGCAACGATTATGCAGTCCATTCCCCTTAATATTCAGTTTCAGAGGGTGCTTGTTGGTGATAGATGGGAAGCTTGGCTTCATCTGGTGCGTAGACTGATGGAAGTCCAGCTAGCTAATCAGCCTGATCAGTTGTGTTGGAAACTTACTAGGTCTGGACAATTTACTGTTAAGTCGATGTACGTCGATGTTATTAACTCGACTGACATTCCTAGCTCCAAACATGTTTGGAAAGTAAAAGTTCCTTTGAAAATTAAAGTGTTTATGTGGTTTGTCCATAAACAGGTTATTTTAATAAAGGACAACTTGGTTAAGCGCAATTGGACAGGATCTACTAGGTGTAGTTTCTATGATCGGGACGAGACCATTAAGCATCTCTTCTTTGAGTGTCCATTGGCGAGAATTCTGTGGCGCACCGTGCAAATTGTCTTTAACATTACTCCTCCGAGTTCGGTCGGGTCATTATTTGGAACGTGGTTGGATGGGATAGAGTCCGACACAGCTAGACATATTCGTTTAGGAGTTTGTGCGTTGTTATGGGCAATTTGGAACTGCAGAAATGATTTGGCTTATAACAGAAAAACTACTATTCATTTTTTGCAGGTTGTATTCCGTGCTACGGCGCTGATCCGTATGTGGTCCTCACTCACTCTGATGAAGGCCAGGGAGCGTTTGGTTACTGGATCTGTCCGGTGGGAGATGGTAGCGCGGGATATCTTCAACCGGTTTG
This sequence comes from Triticum dicoccoides, assembly GCF_002162155.2. Taxonomy (NCBI): domain Eukaryota; kingdom Viridiplantae; phylum Streptophyta; class Magnoliopsida; order Poales; family Poaceae; genus Triticum; species Triticum dicoccoides. The sequence continues at coordinate 98,867,323 of NC_041390.1, forward strand.
GATGGCGGTCATGTAATAGGATAGGCAATTAGTTTTCCTATCATTATTTTGCCAGCCGGTTGTGGCTTTATGGCCTTTTCTTGTTTTGGCATCGAGGCTCTATGTGAGCTCGCCTTTATTTTGTTTCAAGACTCCATGACATTGTTGAATGCTACGTCTTGAGCTTGCGTTGGTTTTCCCCGAAGAGGAAGGGATGATGCAGCAGAGTAGCGTAAGTATTTCCCTCAGTTTTTGAGAACCAAGGTATCAATCCAGTAGGAGCCCGTGCTCAAGTCCCTCGTACCTGCACAAAGCGATCGCTACTCGCAACCAACGCGATTAGTGTTGGAAATATGCCCTAGAGGCAATAATAAATTGGTTATTATTATATTTCCTTGTTCATGATAATCGTTTATTATCCATGCTAGAATTGTATTGATAGGAAACTCAGATACATGTGTGGATACATAGACAACACCATGTCCCTAGTAAGCCTCTAGTTGACTAGCTCGTTGATCAATAGATGGTTACGGTTTCCTGACCATGGACATTGGATGTCGTTGATAACGGGATCACATCATTAGGAGAATGGTGTGATGGACAAGACCCAATCCTAAGCCTAGCACAAGATCGTGTAGTTTGTTTGCTAAAGCTTTTTCTAATGTCAAGTATCATTTCCTTAGACCATGAGATTGTGCAACTCCCGGATACCGTAGGAGTGCTTTGGGTGTGCCAAACATCACAACGTAACTGGGTGGCTATAAAGGTACACTACAGGTATCTCCAAAAGTGTCTGTTGGGTTGGCATGAATCGAGACTGGGATTTGTCACTCCGTGTAAACGGAGAGGTATCTCTGGGCCCACTCAGTAGGACATCATCATAATGTGCACAATGTGATCAAGGAGTTGATCACGGGATGATGTGTTACGGAACGAGTAAAGAGACTTGCCGGTAACGAGATTGAACGAGGTATCGGGATACCGACGATCGAATCTCGGGCAAGTATCGTACCGCTAGACAAAGGGAATTATATACGGGATTGATTGAATCCTTGACATCGTGGTTCATCCGATGAGATCATCGTGGAGCATGTGGGAGCCAACATGGGTATCCAGATCCCGCTGTTGGTTATTGACCAGAGAGTTGTCTCGGCCATGTCTGCATGACTCCCGAGCCCGTAGGGTCTACACACTTAAGGTTCGATGATGCTAGGGTTATAGGGAAAGTATGTACACGGTTACCGAATGTTGTTCGGAGTCCCGGATGAGATCCCGGACGTCACGAGGAGTTCGGGAATGGTCTGGAGGTAAAGATTAATATATAGGAAGTATGGTTTTGGCCACCGGAAGTGTTCCGGGCATCACCGATAGTGTACCGGGACCACCGGAGGGGTCCGGGGGTCCACCAGGTGGGGCCACCAGCCCCAGAGGCCTACATGGGCCAATAGTGGGAAGGGACCAGCCCCTAGGTGGGCTGGGGCGCCTCCTACCAAGGCCCAAGGCGCCTCCAAGAGGGGAGGAGGGCAAACCCTAGGGCGGATGGGCCCTAAGGCCCACCTCAGGTGCGCCTCCCCCTCTCCCCCTTGTGGCCGCCACCCTAGATGGCATCTAGGGCTGCCGCACCCCTTGGAGTGGGAGTTCATTAAATGAACTCAATTATCATGAACATAGTCTAAATTGTCTTTGCAAATATGTTGTAGATGAATAGCTCACGTTGTAGCTCCCTGTTTCAATACGTTCCTAGAGAAAGATTAAGTTGAAAGATATTGTAAGAAATGATGCGGACTAGGTCCGTAGTCCAAGGAGTGTCCTCACTGCTACACAGAAGGCTTACGTCTTTGATGCACCGCTCGATGTGCAAACCCCTACAACGTCGTCTGTGGATGTTGTGAACACCTGACAGACACATCCTGATGACTACTTGATAGTTTAGTACACCATACTTTACGGCTTAGAATCGGGATTCCAATGAGGTTTTGAACGCCAGAGAACATATGAGATGTTCCAAGAGCTGAAATTGGGATTTCAGGCTCATGCCCATGTTGAGAGGTGTGAGACCTCTGACAAGTTCTTTTGCCAACAAGATGGAGGAGAATAGCTCAGCTAGTGAGCATGTGCTCAGAATGTCTGGGTACTATAATCACTTAAATTAAGTGGGAGTTAAACTTCCAGATAAGATAGTGATTGATAGAGTTCTCTAGCCACTATCACTAAGCTACTAGATCTTCGTGATGAACTATGACATGCAAGGGATGGAGTTGATCCCGGAGCTGTTCGCGGTGCTTAAGACCGCAAAAGGTAGAAATCAAGAAGGAGCATCAAGTGTTGATGGTTTAACAAGACCACCGGTTTCAAGAAGGGCAAGGGCTAGAAGGGAAACTTCATGGATGGCAAACCAGTTGCCGCTCCAGTGAAGGGACCCAAGGTTGAACCCAAACCCGAGACTAAATGCTTCTATTGTAAGGGGAACAGTCACTGGTAGCGAAATTACCCCAAATGCATGGTAGATAAGAAGGCTGGAAACTTCAACAAAGTATATACGTGTTATTAATGTGTACCTCACTAGTACTCCTGGTAGCACCTGGGTATTGGATACCGGTTCAGTTGCTATTACTGGTGACTTGAAGCAAAAGCTACGGACTAAACGGAGACTGGCTAAGGGCGAGGTGACGATGTGTGTTGGAAGTGTTTCCAAAGTTGATGAGATCACCATCGCACGCTCCATCTGCCTTCGGGATTAGTATTGAACCTAGATAAATGTTATCAGGTGTCTACGTTGAGCATGAATATGATTAGATCATGTTCATTGCAATACGGTCATTCATTTAAAATAGAGAATAATGGTTATTCTGTTTACATGAATGACACCTTTCATGGTCATGCACCCTATGTGAATGGTTCATTGAATCTCGATCGTGGTAATACACATGTTCACGGCAAAAGATGTAGAGTTAATAATGATAGTACCACTTTCTCGTGGCGTTGTCGCTTAGGTCATATTGGCGTAAGATGCATGAAGAAACTCCATGTCGATGGATGTTTGGAGTCACTTGATTTTGAATCGCTTGACACATGCGAGCCATGCCTCATGGGCAGGATGACTGAGACCCCGCTTTCAGGTACAATGAAACAGGCAAGTGACTTCTTGGAAATCATACATGCTGATGCGTGTGATCCAATGAGAATTGAAGCGTGCGGTGGATATCGCTATTTTCTCATCTTCACTGACGATTTGAGTAGATATAGGTATATTTACTTAATGAAGCACAAGTCTGAAACATTTGAAAAGTTCAAGCGATTTCAGAGTGAAGTTAAGAATCATCATAACAAGAAGATCAAATTCCTACGATCTGATCAATGAGAATTTCTGAGTTATGAGTTTGGCAAACACTTAAGACATTGTGGAATTGTTTCACAGTTGAAGCCACCTAGAACACCACAGTGTAATGGTGTGTCCGGACGTCATAAACGAACCTTACGAGATATGGTGCGATATATGATGTCTCTTACCGATCTACCGTTTTCATTTTGAGGTTATGCGTTAGAGACAACTGCATTCACTTTAGATAGGACACCATCTAAGTCCGTTGAGACGACGTCGTAAGAATATGGTTTGGCAAGAAACCAAAGTTGTCATTTCTTAATGTTTGGGGGTGCGATGCTTAAGGCTTCAGCCGGAGAAGCTCGAACCCAAAGAGGACAAACACATCTTCATAGGATACCCAAGGGTGACAGTTGGGTATACCTTCTATCTCAGATCTGAGGGCAAATTGTTTGTCGCTAAGAATGGGTCCTTTCTCGAGAAGGAGTTTCTCTCGAAAGAATTGAGTGGGAGGAAGATAGAACTTGATGAGGTTGTCGAACCTTTACTTCAACCAGAGAGTGATGCAACATAGAAAGATGTTTTCTGTGGCGCCTACGTCTGTTGAATAGAAAGTTAATCATAGTGATCATGAAGCTTCGGATCAAGTTGCTATCGAACCTCGTAGGTCGACAAGGATATGTACTACTCCTAAGTGGTATGGTAATCCTATCTTAGATATCATGTTGTTAGACAACAATGAACCTACAATCTATGGAGAAGCGATGGTGGGCCCGTATTCCGACAAATGGTTAGAAGCCATGAAATCCGAGATAGGATCCATATATCAGAACAAAGTATGGACTTTGGTGGACTTGCCCGATGATCGGCAAGCCATTGAGATAAATGGGTCTTTAAGAAGAAGACGGACATGGGTGGTAATGTTACCGTCTATGAAGCTCGACTTGTGGGAAAGAGTCTTTTCACAAGTTCATGGAGTTGACTACGATGAGAATTTCTCACCCGTAGCGATGCTTAAGTCCGTCGGAATCATGTTAGCATTAGCTGTATTTTTCGATTATGAAATCTTACAGATGGATGTCAAAACAAGTTTTCTTACCAGTTTTCGTAAGAAAAGTTGTATGTGATACAATAAAAGGTTTTGACGATCCTAAGGATGCTAAAAGGTATGCTGGCTCCAGCAATCCTTCTATGGACAAGAGCAAGCATCTCGGAACCGGAATATATGCTTTGATGGAGTGATCAAAGCTTTTAGGTTTATACAATGTTTGCTAGAAACTTGTATTTACAAGAAAGTGAGTGGGAGCACTACAACATTTCTGATAAGTATATGTGGATGACATATTGTTGATCCGAAATGATGTAGAATTTCTGGAAAGCATAAACGGTTGTTTGAAGAGTGATTTTCAAAGGAAGACCTGGATAAAGCTGCTTACATATTGGGCATCAAGATCTATAGAGATAGATCAAGACGCCTGATGATACTTTCAAAGAACGCACACCTTGACATGTTTTTGAAGGAGTTCAAAATAGATCAGTCAAAGAAGGGGTTCTTACCTGAGTTGTAAGGTGTGAAGTTGAGTAAGACTCAAAGATTGACCACGGCAGAAGAAAGAGGAAGGACGAAGGTTGTCCCCTATGCTTTTGTCATAGGCTCTATACGGTATGCAATGCTGAGTACCGCACCTAATGTGTGCCTTGCCACATGTCTGGCAAGAGGGTACAAAGGTGATCTAGGAGTAGATCACCAGATAGCGGTCAAAATTATCCTTGGAGGAATAAGGAAATGTTTCTCGGTTATGGAGGTGATAAAGAGTTCGACGTAAAGAGTTACGTCGATGCAAGCTGAACACCTATCCAGATAGCTCTGAGTAGAGATACCGGATACGTATAATGGAGCAATAATTTGGAATAGCTCCAAGTGGAACGTGGTAGCAGCATCTACGATATAAAGTTTTGCGAAATACATAGGGATCTGAATATGGCAAGACCCGTTGACTACAACCTCTTTCACAAGCATAACATGATCAAACCCAGAACTCTTTGAGTGTTTATCACATAGTGATGTGAACTAGATCATTGAGTCTAGTAGACTCTTGGATGTTGGTCTCATGGCGATGTGACCTGTGAGTGTTAATCACATGGCGATGTGAACTAGATTATTGACTCTAGTGCAAGTGGGAGACTGTTGGAAATATGCCCTAGAGGCAATAATAAATTGGTTATTATTATATTTCCTTGTTCATGATAATCATTTATTACCCATGCTAGAATTGTATTGATAGGAAACTCAGATACATGTGTGGATACATAGACAACACCATGTCCCTAGTAAGCCTCTAGTTGACTAGCTCGTTGATCAATAGATGGTTACGGTTTCCTGACCATGGACATTGGATGTCGTTGATAACGGGATCACATCATTAGGAGAATGATGTGATGGACAAGACCCAATCCTAAGCCTAGCACAAGATCGTGTAGTTCGTTTGCTAAAACTTTTCTAATGTCAAGTATCATTTCCTTAGACCATGAGATTGTGCAACTCCCGGATACCGTAGGAGTGCTTTGGGTGTGCCAAACGTCACAACGTAACTGGATGGCTATAAAGGTACACTACAGGTATCTCTGAAAGTGTCTGTTGGGTTGGCATGAATCGAGACTGGGATTTGTCACTCCGTGTAAACGGAGAGGTATCTCTGGGCCCACTCGGTAGGACATCATCATAATGTGCACAATGTGATCAAGGAGTTGATCACGGGATGATGTGTTACAGAACGAGTAAAGAGACTTGCCGGTAACAAGATTGAACGAGGTATCGGGATACCGACGATCAAATCTCGGGCAGTATCGTACCTCTAGACAAAGGGAATTGTATACGGGATTGATTGAATCCTTGACATCGTGGTTCATCCGATGAGATCATCGTGGAGAATGTGGGAGCCAACATGGGTATCCAGATCCCGCTGTTGGTTATTGACCGGAGAGTTGTCTCGGCCATGTCTGCATGACTCCCGAGCTCGTAGGGTCTACACACTTAAGGTTCGATGACGCTAGGGTTATAGGGAAAGTATGTACGCGGTTACCGAATGTTGTTCGGAGTCCCGGATGAGATCCCGGACATCACGAGGAGTTCCGGAATGGTCCGGAGGTAAAGATTAATATATAGGAAGTATGGTTTTGGCCACCGGAAGTGTTCCGGGCATCATCGGTAGTGTACCGGGAGCACCGGAGGGGTCCGGGGGTCCACCAGGTGGGGCCACCAGCCCCGGAGGCCTACATGGGACAATAGTGGGAAGGGACCAGCCCCTAGGTGGGCTGGGGCGCCTTCCACCAAGGCCCAAGGCGCCTCCAAGAGGGGAGGGGGGCAAACCCTAGGGCAGATGGGCCCTAAGGCCCACCTCAGGTGCGCCTCCCCCTCTCCCCCTTATGGCCGCCACCCTAGATGGCATCTAGGGCTGCCGCACCCCTTGGGTGGGAACCCTAGGTGGGGGCACAGCCCTCCCTCTCCTCCTATATATAGTGGAGGCAAAGGGGCAGCCCAACATACGATTCAATCTCCCTGTTGGCGCAGCCCTACCCCTCTCCCTCCTTGTCTCTCGTAGTGCTCGGCGAAGCCCTGCTGGAGTCCCGCGCTCCTCCACCACCACCACGCCATCGTGCTGCTGCTGGACGGAGTCTTCCCCAACCTCTCCTTCTCCCCTTGCTGGATCAAGGCGTGGGAGACGTCACCGGGCTGCACGTGTATTGAACGCGGAGGTGCCGTCCGTTCGGCACTAGGATCATCGATGATTTGGATCACGACGAGTACGACTCCATCAACCCGTTCACTCTAACGCTTCCGCTTAGCGATCTACAAGGGTATGTAGATGCACTCTCCTTCCCCTTGTTGCTTGATTACTCCATAGATTGATCTTGGTGATGCATAGAAAATTTTGAATTTCTGCTACGTTTCTCAACAATTAGGGGTTGTCAAGCTCTTCACGGTCACTTACGAGAGTGAGATCTGATAGATAGAATATTTTTGGTTTTTTTAATATAAGGATGCAAAGTAAAAAGTAAAAGTAAAGTAAATAGAAAAATAATGTAAAAGTGATGGAGATTGATATGATGAGAATAGACCCGGGGGCCATAGGTTTCACTAGTGGCTTCTCTCAAGAGTATAAGCATTCTACGGTGGGTGATGAAATTACTGTTGAGCAATTGATAGAATTGTGCATAATTATGAGAATATCTAGGCATGATCATGTATATAGGCATCATGTCCGTGACAAGTAGATCGAAACGATTCTGCATCTACTACTATTACTCCACTCATCGACCGCTATCCAGCATGCATCTAGAGTATTAAGTTAAAAACAGAGTAACGCCTTAAGCAAGATGTCATGATGTAGAGAGATAAATTCATGCAATATGAAATAAACCCCATCTTGTTATCCTCGATGGCAAAGATGCAATACGTGCCTTGCTGCCCCTTCTGTCACTGGGTAAGGACACCGCAAGATCGAACCCAAAGCTAAGCACTTCTCCCATGGCAAGAACTACCAATCTAGTTGGCCAAACCAAACGGATAATTCAAAGAGACTTGCAAAGATAACCAATCATGCATAAAAGAATTCAGAGAAGATTCAAATATTATTCACAGATAGACTTGATCATAAAACCACAATTCATCGGTCTCAACAAACACACCGCAAAAGAAGATTACATCGAATAGATCTCCATGAGAGAGGGGGAGAACTTTGTATTGCGATTCAAAGAGAGAGAAGAAGCCATCTAGCTACTAACTATGAACCCGAAGGTCTGAGGTAAACTACTCACACTTTATCGGAGGGGCTAGGATGATGTAGAAGCCCTCCGTGATGACGGCCCTCTTCCGGTGGAGCTCCGGAACAGGCCCCAAGATGGGATCTCGTGGATACAGAAAGTTGCGGCGGTGGAATTAGGGTTTTGGCTCCTGTTCTGATCGTTTGGGGGTACGTGTGTATATATAGGAGGTAGGAGTACGTCGGCGGAGCACCGAGGGGCCCACGAGGCAGGGGGCGCGCCCCCACCCTCGTGACCACCTCTTTGATCCCTTGCAGTAGGGTCCAAGTCTCCTGGATCACGTTCGGTGAGAAAAATCACATTTCCGAAGATTTTATTCCGTTTGGACTCCGTTTGATATTCTGTTTATCCAAAACACTGAAATATGCAAAAAAAACAGCAATTCTGGGCTGGGCCTCCGGTTAATAGGTTAATCCCAAAAATAATATAAAAGTGAAAAATAAAGCTCAATATAGTCCAAAACAGTAGATAATATAGCATGGAGCAATCAAAATTTATAGATACGTTGGAGACGTATCATTGAACCTATTTTATTTATTTATGTGGTCGTATGCATCATTCTGATGCAGAGGCCGAGGAGTCCCCCCTTTTCTAAAAAAAATGTCCGCCTACCCGCCGAGCATACCAGAGTTTTTCTCCCCATCCGGGAATATATGGCGTGTGGTTTTTGGGGATGGCCCTATTTTTGCTCCAAGGATCATATGCTTCTGGATAAGCTGTAAGAGCAACTCCAATGGGGCGACCCATTTCGTCCGCCCCGTCTGTTTGGGTCGGCGCGAATAAAAGTGACGGCCCAACGCGCCGACCCAAACTCAAATCGTGTCCGCCCGGCGTCCGCGCCGACCCATTTCCGACCTAAAATTGCGTCTGGAATGCGTCGGCGCGGACGCGCCGCACGTCTCCTCGCCGTCCGCCGCGTCCCCACCTGGCGACCACCCAACCGCCACTAGTCGTCTTATTTATGACGATCACCGACAGCGGGCCCACACGTCAGCCAGTGCGCACATCCTTTTTTAACCACGCATGCGGCGGGGTCGGCCTCATCCGCTTCTCCCGTCCACATCTGGCCCCCCACCACTTCCTTTACTTCCTCGCCGGCGACCGCAAACCCTAGCGCGCGCCATGGGCCTCTTCAGCAAAAGCAATGGCAAGGGAAAGGGCACCCCCGGCGCCTCGTCATCCCGTGCTCCCCCTCCCCCTCCACCGCCGGCGCGTTTCCGCCCTGGACGTCGGCGCCTGCACATCCCGGTGCACCAAGCGCGGTGGCACTGGGAGTACAGGCAGCCCCTCCCCTACCCCGACGTGACGCTGTCGCACCATTGGCATTTGGATCCAAACCGGATCCCGGTGCCCGCGGTTCCGCGGACCCAACGGGCGCACGACGATGAGGTGCGCCGGCGCCGTGCGCTGCTCACGCCGGAGCAGCGTCGGCTGCCCGAGTACACCGCCAACTCTCCTAACTGGGAGGCTTGGTTCGCCCTCGAACACGAGGAGCAACGACGCTCGGGTGTCGACGTCGTCCCGCCGCCGTTCCCACCGCCGCCCCCGGCAGGTAGAGCCGGAGGACATGGAGGCGGAGGCGGAGTACCAAGCCGCCCTCGAGGAGGACCTGCAGCACGCGCTGGAGGCTAGCCGCATCGAGGAGGACATGCACTGGGATGGGCTGGAGCAAGCCCTTGCCCTGTCGGCGGCGGGGGACTCCGTCCACGCCCCGCTCTTCGTGCCGCCGCCTCCGACGTCGCCGCCCGTACAGCCCAAGCCGGAGCCGGAGCCGTCGCGTAAGCGCTCCCCACCTTCACCCACTTGGCCGGAGGAGGCCTACTCGTGCACGAGCCAGTACCGCGAGTGGGTGAGCGCGCCTCCCATCCACTTCGCCGCGACGCCGGAGGAAGAGGCGGCCCACCTCAAGCGATGGAAGGAGCACTGGCTCCGCCAGGAGCAGGCCGACGGCGAGGAGCAGATGCGCTACGAGGCCATGCTCCAACGCGACGCGGAGGCGCTCCGGCTCGAGGAGGAGGAGGAGGAGGAGCGCACGCGGCTTGCCGCAATGCCGCCGCCCCAGCAGACGCCAGAGGAGGCTGCCCTGGCAGCGTACCAGGCGGCGTTCGAGTGGGCTGGCCCTGCTCCGGTCTTCATCGACCTCACCGACGACGGCGGCGTCGAGGGCAAGGGCAAGGGCAAGGCCGACGACGTCTAGGGCAGCGTGCGGGGCGGCAGCAGGCGGGCGCAGACTTTTTTTAATGTTTTATTTAATGTTTATTAGATCTAGGTGGACTTTGGTCGGCGTTTGACCGGTCACTTTTATGTTTAATTATGTTTATTTCGTGCAATTTGTTTTTTTCCCACACCGACACATTTGGGTCGGCCTCTCCGTTGGACGGTCAAGCCGACCCATTTTAAAATGCGGACGCCGGCGTTCGCCTGGCCGACCCAAACGGATAAAAAACGGACAAAGCGCGCGTCCGTTTGGGTCATCCCGTTGGAGTTGCTCTAAAATCATAAATAAAAATAAAATTTTAAAAGCCCTGATTCGGTTTTACCAAAAAAAAACACATGTGCACGTCATCTATGTGCATGCAAAGTTTCAGGAGGAATGACAGGTAAAAAAAACATATGCATGCTGAATTTCTCCAACAACTTTTAGCCTTTTTTCCAGATTATCTTGACTTTTTCTTAACATCAGTATGGAACACGGGCGCTCATATATACGCGCACACACTCATTTCTATGATTGTACACACGTATACCCTATCCTTATGAACACCTTCGAGAAACTGAGCCGGTATATCATCTTGAGATTTACAAAGTCATCATAGGCGCCTCGTCGTCGAGGTGAACGTGGGCTGGGGATACCACTGTCCCTCTAACCATCCAACCACTTGAATGTATGATTTCATTCACACTTTTTTTTCAATGATACACCATGAAAAGATTTACCGGTATCATAGAAGAAGAATAGCCAAACAACTCATACAACGCTTTTTGGCGGCATAAAGTTCATAACACCACGGCTGCAACTACAAGAACAACTCGCCTAGTCGAACATCATGCTGCGAATAGCGATGAGGCAAGACACGGAGATGAAGGACCGTGTTTTGAGCAACATCATATATGTAAAAAAGCACAACCCGGCCATATCTCAGGTTGAGTCAACACACTCTCCACCCTTTCCGTCTAGGAATCGGCGAGTGAACAATAGGAGCCAGTAGGATTAGAAGGTGTCGTTCAAGAGCAACATGTGACAACGTACATTGCGCCCCCAAGAGCACATGCTCATAGCAGTAACCATCACCAAGCGACGCATTTCCCTAATTTTCACGGAAGATCCGACAAGACCGCCACCTTGAGCAAAAACTTGAGTAGCCTCTACGGGCAGGGGCGGATCCTGGATTGAGCCTCGCCCCGTGCCCCAAGCTTGCTACAGCGTCAGCACCGTGCTAAACAATATCGACAGTGCTACAGATGAAGGAACTGCTCCACACGTCCCAGGCCC
>NC_041390.1:98879168-98885156 GCF_002162155.2 Triticum dicoccoides
CCCCGGGCTTGGATACGCCACTGTCTACGGGCTCCCAATCAGCATCTCCAAGGAAGGGACGACGATGCAGTCTAGCCAGTGAGCTGGCCTAAGGTTTTTATTCCTTCTTGTATTCTTTATATTCGTCATGGTGTTTGAGAAATAGATTAGATTTTTTTCATAAAATAAAAAATCCTTTATGCCCGAAAAAATTTGTGGGAGAAATGGATGTACGTAAAAGGTGACAACTGCACGGTCTGCTGCACGCGTAGGCGCGTAACCATTTTTCAAAAACAAAAAAGGCGTGCAACCACTCGTGTGCACGTACTACTACAGTTCGTCCCTCTCGCCAGTGCCTACCCAAACCCCCCGTTTGCGTCACGTGCACGCCTACTCCGCACGAACCGTGTACCCTAGCGCCCCACGCCCTACGCGCGGGCCCCGCGCGCCGCACACGTGGGGTACCCTCCGTCCAAAGTGGGTACCCGTAGGATTCCACTTCCACGCGGCCTCCAAACGGGTCGGGTCACCACACGCCGCGCCCGGCCCGCTCCGCCCGTCCAGTGTCGTTCGTTAGACTCGACTTAAATCGCCTCGGATCCTGCCAAGGCGGAAAGGAATCCGAGCCGGGAGGCGCCCCCACCCCCCACCCCCAACTTGCTCCCCCGCTCCCCTCCTTCCTCCTCCCCGGCGTCTCCTCCCATTCCGGCCCCGCCGCCGCAGCACGAGGTGCGGCCGGCGGTGCCGCCATCGCGGGGGGAAAGAGGCCGCGCGCGCTCCCTCTCCGCCCGCTCGATCGGTTCGGTCTGCGACCGGAATGCGCCGCCGCTGTACGTCTGGTTTGCTGTCTCTGCTTCAGTTTTTTTTTTTTTTGTGTGTGTGCGCCTGTGTGCGTTCTCGTTCGAGGCTTGGAGGGTCAGGAACTCGTTCTGCCTGACGCCGTTGCATGTGCTGGGATGTTGGGCTGCCACAACCTCGCGAAATCAATCTCGGCTTCAGCTTCGGCGTGAATTACCGTGGGGGGTTTTTTAACGGAAAAAAAGTAGATGGATGTTACTGTGGGTTTTAGGTTCGGGAATGCCAAGAGAATAGTTAGGAGCACCTTATTCTTGGGCGCAGTTTTGGTCCATTAATATTTCTGCGCCCACATAGGAAAAAAACATTTCATTATAATTAAGTTGCAGTTCCGTCACAGATTTCTGAATGGAGCAGCAGTTATGCAAAATTTTCGCAGTTATTTCCTCTAAGAAAACTGGTTAGTGGGTTGCTGACGGTTTGTGTGCTCTCTGCTTACGGTTCAGAGGAATCACTTGGCAGGGGCATGTGGATAGACGAATGATGTCAGGGTGCCAATGATCGTGTCATGATATGTGGGGCGTGGACCCGATCCTTTTGTAAAGCTTATCTTGAGAAATACAGTTTGCATTATAAGTTGTTGTTTTTTGGAGAGAGTTGTTGATGACATCATGATCTTGTTTATGTCATGATATTATTAGGACGTCTGTCTAACTGAACCAAGTGCTGCTACTCTTGGATTTTTAACTGAACCAAGTGTTGCTACTCTTGGATTTTTGTGACCGCGGAGTTCTGTGGCAAACCATCTAGGATTCAGCATTCAGCCCTGCACATTGCTGTGAATATTATATCCTCCTTTTGTAATTTAGCGTGAAAAAACTGTATGTAATATTTTAGTGACTAAAGTTTTTGGCTGGAGCATTGTGGGCAGTTAGCTAAGCACAACAATCAAAGATGAACATATTACTTCTGAACTTAGTTGTTGGCTTGTTGTTTCGTATAAATATATGCGCATGGTTTTGTATTTTAGTACTCCCTCTGATCCATAATAAGTGTCGCAGTTTTGAACTAAGATTGAACTAACCTTAGTACAAAACCACGACACTTATTTTGGATCGGATGGAGTACAATTTATTGGTTGTCTTGCTCATTTCTGTATATTTGATTGGGATCCCATGGTAGAGAGAGAATGTAATGGTACAGCGCACTCTTATGCCTCGTCTTGCACTCAGCAGTCTACGACTATAGTATGACTCAAAAATCACACTATTGTGTTTCATTTGTTTCATTTTCTTGCTTATTCATTTCTTGGCATCCTTTTTTTTAGAACCATTTCTTGGCATCCATTGTTCAGGTTTTATTTCTTATTGATCCTTGCAACTTGTGGTCGCAGAACTGCTCAGCATTGGAGATTTTTTTTTTCATCTTGGTATTTAGCGACATCTGGTTACATGGAGGAGTATTTAAATAGGAGATCCAAAGCAGCAATTGGGTTTCTCAGAAGAGGTTCAGGCATAAATCGAAGCCCTGAAGAGACAACCAGTCAGAACACTGATGTACAGGGAAGCACTTCAAGAGTCAATCCTATGAAAACCAGGCTGGCTGATTATCAGGAGAGACCAAGATACTTACATGGCTCATATAAATATGCAAGCTCAAATGTCATGTCTGGAAGCTCTTCCAAATTTCCTAAGAACTTTCCCCTTAGGAAATTTGGTGAGGAAAAGCGAAGGCAGACGTCGTTTGAAGGGGCTGACGTTGCTGAAAGTAGTAGAAGAAAGTCCGATGCCGGGTGTCTGGAGGGTAGTAAGAAAACCATTGTAGAGAATCAGAGTTCAGATGCTCCACAGACTGGGACAGAAGGATTAACTGCCAAAGATGCTGAACTGATAGCACCTGATCCTGAGGTTTCACATCCTGCTGGTTCTTCAGGTATGCATGCACATACAGCTGAGTCCTTGGTAAGGAGTGCTTCACTAAGTTCTAAAACACATAGACAGAAGGATAAGGAATTGAATTTGGGCACAGCTAGATATTCTTGCTCTTCGTCATTTAGTAATCAGCCTAGTATACCTAGAATTCCTATCGCTGGTGCGAAGCCATCATATAGTCTTGTTAGTGGAGAACAGAGACGTGGACCACGTGGTCTTAAAAACCTTGGTTGCGCTTCAGTCTCTGATGTTCTGCCATCAGGATGCTCGTCTGATTCTGTTCGTACCAGGAGCTTTGATGCTATGAGAAAGAGAACTTCTGATGGGGAAAGCTCTTCCAGATCAAGAGTCATAAGTGATCCATCCAGTTTAGGTCATTTACATACAATATATCCTAGCATTAATGGTCCCAGAATCAGAACTACCGAAGAATCAGTTCGGCAACAAACATTACGAAGCCGCAGTAGAAATATTCAGGATTCAGCAGTATCAGTAAGGACAAGACGGACTTTTCCTAGAGACACTAGGTTCAGGATGTCTGAGGAAAGAGAGGATGCCATGCTTCATCTGAATGAGTCTACCGCGGGGAATCAACAGTCAGTTGGTGCTGATTTTTCTGTGGAAGAGGATTCTTCAGAAAGCTCCATAAGACCAGTCTCTGTGGAACTACCTCATGCAATTTACTCATCTAGTCGTCAGGGATCGAGTACTCGGACTGCCAGGAGAACATCAAGCTCTCGCTTTGAGCAAAGCCCCCCACAAACATTTCGCAGTCTGGCAAGGGAGAGAGGTGGCCACAGACGCATAAACATGGAAGGCATTGCAGAGGTCCTTTTCCAAAAACACCTTTTTATACTGTTCCAGTTGTATTGTTCTTGTAGATAGGTTTTATGTAGGATTAAATCCATCATTTTGATAATGATTTTGCTAAAGACTATGCACTATGACTATGGATGTGGTATAAGTGTTTTTTTTTCTTATGTATGTGTATGTAGGTATTGCTAGTGCTGGAGAGGATTGAACAAGAAGCTGAGCTTACTTATGAGGTTAGTTAGTTTGACGTCATGTTTGTAAATTTCTTGCCGTCTACCTTTTCGCTGAACATGGATAACATGTTAGCAGCAATTGCGGGTACTGGAGACAAATCTGTTACTTGGTGCCTTCGCCTCCCATGATCAGCATAGCGACATGCGGATGGATATTGACAACATGTCCTATGAGGTATTATTTTTGTCACGTCTAGTTCTGACTAAAGGGATTCATTACAGAAGTGTGTTTCTTTGAGGAGCTCTTCCTCCCCAACTTTATGATTTGCATAAATTGTTCTGGTATATATTTTATTCAAGAGGCATTTGTTTTTCCTTCTTTTGAACAGGAACTATTAGCATTAGAAGAGAGAATAGGATACGTAAGTACTGCTCTTTCTGAAGAACAGCTTGCAAAATGTATCAGAAGGCGTTTATATAGACCAGTTGCTGCAAAAGGAAACAGATCAGTCATAGATGACATCAAATGCAGCATATGCCAGGTAAACATGTACCAACTGGATCCTATTGCTTCTACATGTTATAGAGTAAAATAAAAACCTTACAGTTATTGAATATTGTGTTTTGCATCTATCATTCTTAGAAAAAATTTGCTATCGAAGTGGATATGTTGACTTTCTTGTGTTTAATGTCCTGATTAATCTTCTTGCATATAACCGAAAGAACGCTTTCAAAACCGCCATGATCCTCCTGTTAAAGAAAACGTCGCGATCCCACTATCCTGGTATCTGTTTTCTTTTTGCCATGTATATCCAAGTGTCTCATCATGAAGATGACCAGCTACTTTATTAGGTGTTTGGTTCTTGTCAATGCATTAAACACCGTTTGTACTTAAGTTGCCATCATCCTTACTAATGATTCCGCCGAACAAAGTTGTCGTCTGAATCTTCCCCTAACAACAACGCCAATTATCTCCCTGTCTGCCGTGCAAAATAGTCCAATAGGCTAAACGGGATTACCTAACTTGTTTCTATCTAAAGAAAAGGGTGGGATTACTTACTTGACCTGTAACCGCTTACTGAAATGGAAATGGTTTGCTGTTCTTGTTCCAGGAGGAGTTCGTGAAGGGCGAAGAGGTTGGCAGGTTGCGGTGTGAGCACCAGTACCATGTGTGCTGCATTCGCCAGTGGCTCCTGCAGAAGAACTGGTGCCCAGTCTGTAAAGCTCCAGCGCTGCCCTCTCTGAACTGAACTGAACATCCTGTAGGAGCTGAGGTCTCAAACCTGTAAATAAATTACTATGTGATGTGAAATAGTCGTGGTTCGTGGACCTGTGAATAATCTTGGATGGGCTCACTCCAGTTTGTGAATGTCGAAATGGGTTGTGTCTTGTGAAGGCTCCAGTTTGTGAATTTTAGACTGTTATTATGAGTTGCACACTTGCACTAAAGATGTAGTTTTGTCCAATTTAGACGTTTTTGCCGATCGAGTGCCAGTTTGAAGCGTCAATGAAAAGCACACGCCAAATGGACCGGCTATAGGTTGAGCATGTCCAGCCGTTGGCCCCCTAGAAGGCGCTAAAAATTGCTCCCTGGAAGCGCACCGATGATAAATGACATGCTGGGGCGTGATGCCCCCAGTCACAGCGCCCACATTTTTTAAAAAATATAAATTACGGCATAAACACGGTGCAAATTCAACCAAACTTCGGCGAGTTTGTTCATATTTAAAATATTTTACAAAAAGAAAAAAAAACTACTAGGTTACTCCTCGCCGTCTCCTTCGCCACCCGCCGCCTTGCAAATCTACATGCCGAGGAGGCGGTAGAACCGCGTGTAGTCGTCGTCTCTGCCGCGGCCGCCGTCCCTGCTGCAACCCTCCCCCGGTTGGCGCGGCGGGTTGGACGGTCCGAGGGTGTCGTCGTCGTCGTCGCTGTCGAGGACCATGACGCGGTGCTCGTCCTCGCGCCCACGTTTGCGGGCGGCTATCTCCTCGAGGGCCCGGCGCTGCAGGACCACCTTGTCGCGGAGGTAGTCGTCCCGCCCCCACCGTAGGGCGTCCTCATCGGAGAAGCCGCGTCGGGCTATCTCCTCGTACTCCGCGGGGAGGCCGGGCTCCGGCTTCGGCCTGACAAGGGCGAGGCGGCCAGAGGCGGGGGCGGAGTCGTCGATGCGGACGCCGGAGCTGCGGGTGCGCGCGCTGACAGGCGTGTCCTGGGGCTCCGGCTTGACGGGACGGAGGCAGGGAGAGCCAGTCGACCGACCTGGCGAGGAGGAGGACGCCCCGGGGTCCATGCGC
>NC_041390.1:98885372-98887191 GCF_002162155.2 Triticum dicoccoides
GGCGTGTTGCCGCCCTCCATGTACTCGAGGACGGCATCCAGCGTGTGGCCGGGCACGCCCTACCATCGGCGCCTCCCCTCGGAGTTGAGCCTGCCGGAGGGAACGATGCCGTTGGTGGCCTCGAGCTGCTCTGCGTGGCGGCGGCGGAAGTATGGCTCCCAGAGCGGGCTGTCGGGGACGTAGCGTGGCCCCTCCCTTGCCGCCCGCGGCAGGGAGGAGCGGATACGCGCGATCTCCGTGCGCCGCGCCGCCCTGGTGGGCGGTGGCGGCACCGAGACCCCGTCGACGCTGATTCTCCAGGCCCCGGGCACCCGCATGTCCGGCGGGACCTGGTACTCGGCCTCGAAGAGGAGCCGAGCTTTGTTCTCGTGAAGGTGGCGGCAGCCGAAGCCGTTCGCCGCCGCGCCGTTGCCTGGGAAGCGTTCGGCCATTCTTTGAGCTGGAGATGGCGAGAGGAGAGGGAGGAAGGGGGAGAAAGGTGGCGCCGGCGGTGGAGACTCTGTGCGTGCCACCAGCGCGCTGGGGATCGGCTTTATGTAGGCGGAGGCGCCGCGCGTACGCGTGGCCGCCGCGTTATGTGTGGCATGCGAGGGGACGCGCGTCGTCTCGTTTTCACTGCACTGCTCGTGAGGCATCAATAGTGAAGGCTGACCGGCGCGGCAGCGCGCGGCAGCTTTGGCATTGATTCGCCGCGGGAAACGAGGCGATGAGGATGACGAAGTGGCGAGAAGCGAGACGAGTCGCTGGCAAGGAGGGCCCGCGGCTCTTTCGCGCCAAAAAAGATTCGCCCGGCGCCCCCGAGCGCCCCCAGCACGCCGGGGTCGGGTTGGGTCCGCCGGCGCCAAATTCGGTCCAAGCCGACGAAAATTGGGCCCTTGGGGACGTGACTGGGCCGATATTTTGACGCCGGCAGCCGAAAACTGGCCTGGGAGGCGCGGCTGAAGATGCTCTAAGCATGCTGGGGTGATGTGGACGCTGAGCTTGGCGACTTGGGACGCGTCAACATTTGGCAAGCATTACTGAGAGATTATTGTACACTTCGGCAAGCATAGTTGGGCAGATGCCAATAATTTGGCGTTGAGCAATGGGGGCGGCGTGCCTTTGGTTCACGGCCAATATTTTGGTCGCCCGTTCAGTTTTTACAATTCGCGTGTGGGCGAGCCGCTGGCGCCGAATTCCTTCGCCAAAACATTGGCACGACCAATTTTGGTAGGGCTGCCGTGGGCAGCATCCAAACAGCCCAAGGTACTCCCTCCGGACGAGAATATAAGTCTGGCATGAAAATTTAGATTGTTAATTTAACTAGCAAAACATATATGTTTAGAAAGTTCATTCACTGATTAATCTGAAACTATATATTTTATGACATAACACATTTACTCACTAATAAAATCGAAGACCTGAAAACACGCGCCCAACTTATAATCCCATCCAAGATAGTACTCGAAAAAGTTGCTTTCTCGAACTGTGGCTGAGCTTGTGGGTTCGCTGCCATACGAATATCACGAAAACTGTTGGAATTCTTATATTCCCATATCTTGTCTTGGAATGCCAAAATAGTAGCTTACTCTTGGATAATATTATGAAGTTAAATGCCCATTACTACGGCTATGTTAATTGGTAAGATCTTTTTGACTAAAAGAAACATACTTCTCCATTGTAGGAACATTGACTCTGTAACCGGCATCCTGTCACTTTTTTTTTGTGCAAATACGCAATATTGCGTATCATTTCAATATTTCATTGGTAGGTAAAGAATGAAACAACTAAAAGGCGCAACTGACAAAACTACGTGCTGTGATTTCCAGCGCATGAGCAA
>NC_041390.1:98887336-98921922 GCF_002162155.2 Triticum dicoccoides
TTCCTTTTGATCGGGACTGCATTACATTTTTTTTGCGGGAGACTGCATTTCATATTTAAAGTATGTGTTGCTTTTATTTCTTGTGGGTGAGGCTATGTGTGAATTCTTTTCGGTATTGCCTTGATGCAACATTTGAAGTCAATAAAAAACTTTAGTAGGAAGACATGATGGCCGTTGTTAACGGCTTCTCCAACCTTCGCGGAGATCATTTCCAATGGGTCAACACGGCTAATATAGTGCTTATACCCAAGAAAGATGGCGCGAAGTACATCTCGGATTTCAGGCCCATTAGCCTCATCCACGCAGTGGCTAAGATTGTGGCGAAGATGATGACTTCACGCCTTGCTCCTTTCATGCATGTGCTAATTTCCCGCTCCCAGAGTGCCTTCATAAGGACTAGAAGCATTCATGATAACTTCACGTACGTGCGCAACATGGCTAGGCGAATGCACCGGTTGAGGAAGCCTACTCTCTTGTTTAAACTAGACATCAAAAAGGCTTTTGACTCCGTGCGGTAGGACTATCTGTTGGAGCTTCTCTGTCGCCGAGGTTTCCCAACCAGATTCAGAGATATGGTTGCTTTCCTTTTGCACTCCTCATCCTCCAGAGTTCAAATCAACGGTGTTCCAGGTGGGCCTATTTGGCATGGCAAGGGCCTTCGACAGGGAGATCCGTTCTCACCTCTCATGTTTGTCCTAGCAATTGATCCCATCCAAAGCATCCTTGACACTGCCATACGCAAGGGCAAGCTTCACCAGATAGGTGGGAGGAGCACCCGCATGTGCACCTCCCTGTACGCAGACGACACCGCAATCTTTGTGGCTCCCTTCAAGGAGGACGTTCAACAGTTTACCTCCCTGCTGGAGGGCTTTGGTGAGGTCACCGGCCTTGTGACAAATTTGGAGAAAAGCTTGGTGGCCCCTATTCGCTGTGATGGCCTCAATCTTGACGACATCCTTGAGTGTTTCCCGGCTACTCGCGCTGCCTTCCCACTGAGATACCTTGGGCTGCCTCTTTCGGTCCATCGTTTGCGGAAGGTCGATCTTCAACACCTCGTGGACAAGGCTGCTGGGAAGCTAGTACCTTGGCAGGGACGGCTCATCACGACTGTGGGAAGGGCTGAGCTCGTCAAGCCCGTGCTTTCCTCCCTGGCCACCTTCCATGCCACGACGCTCAAACTTCCGGAGGGTGCTATCTCCGACTTTGTGGGCATTGAGAGAGCTTTCCTCTGGTCTGGTTCGGATAAGGTTTCCGGCGGCCAGTGCAAAGTCAGCTGGAAACTCGTGTGTAGACCAAAGAGGCTTGGTGGGCTGGGTATCCTTGATATTCGTATGTATGCCCGGGCTCTGAGGCTGCGATGGCTCTGGTATGAGTGGAAGGAGCCGCACAGGACATGGGTGGGCATCGGAAACCCATGCGACACCACTGACAGAGATCTATCATATGCTGCCACGACAATCTCTGTCGGCGACGGTAGGATGGCACGTTTTCTGGCTTTCCCCATGGGTAGATGGAACGAAGCCCAAGGACATTGCACCGACCATTTTCGCGATCTCTGCCAACAAGGACAGGTCCGTGCGAGAAGCCTTGCTTGAAAATCATTGGATCCAATGGATCAACATGTCCGGAGGTCTCTCGGTGGAACACATTGACCAGTTCTGCGCCCTTTGGGGGAAGCTCACTATGGTACACCTATAGGACGACCTACCCGATTATATCAAGTGGAACCTCACCGCCGACGGTATCTATTCCTCGACCTCGGCCTATAGGGCCCAATTCGAGGGTGCGATCGCCCCCAACATGACCACGATGGTGTGGAAGAACTGGGCTCTGCCCAAGTGCAAGTTCTTTGCATGGCTAGTTATCAAGGATAGAATTTGGACGGCCGACAGACTGCAAAGAAGAGGGTGGCCCAACTGCAATTTGTGTCAACTTTGCAAGAGGGAGCCAGAGACCGCAACTCACCTTCTCTTCCAATGCAGGTTCTCTGCCCGCATTTGGAATGCAATCAGAGTTTGGGTGGATGCCCCTGAACTGGATGTGGCGGCCTGGAACGGGATCCCGCCATAGTCAAAGAGTGGTGGTCGGCAGTGGTCCTTAGGCGTGGACATAGGAGGAAGGCGATTTCATCACTCATCATGCTTGTTACTTGGGAAGTGTGGAAAGAGAGAAACGCGAGGGTGTTCGAGCATGTATGTAGGTTGCCAAGAGTGTTAGTCGAGGCTATTAAAGTGGAGGCGAGGCTCTGGATTATCGTAGGGGCGAAGCATTTGGGTTCTTTGATGCCGCGAGAGTAGGACTGTATTCTTTTCATTTGTGTGAGGTGTAATGACCCTCTGCAGACTTTGTTACCCCTTCTTTTTAATGAGATGAGGCAAAGCTTTTGCCTCCGTTTAAAAAAAATTAAAAAACTTCAATAGGCAATGATGATGTAAAAAAAATGTAGGCGTGCTTTGAAATGTGAAATAAAACCGTACACCAACTTAGCAGAAAAACCTTGCAGAAATATGCACGAGCCATAAAAAAGGTATGCATTCTATATAATTGATGTACTTAGGTAGTTTTTTTGAAAAAAAAAGAATGTAAATTCCTTTTTTGTCCAGTACACACTTTTTAAAGGAGTTCGCTAAATGTTCATATAAACGTATTTTACACGTTGTCATTTTCCAAGTAGGTAGCGCCCATTGTCACTGTTTCGTTTTTTTAAAGAATCCAGATCCATTATAAAAGTTCATCGAAAATATAAAATTACACCGATATTTCGAGGACCCAACGACCACTACCGCCGTCGAACGAGTTGTCGACGACCGTTGTCGCCGCTCCCCTATTAGAACCGGCTTGACCTTGTCGATGATAGCCGGGAAGTTTTCATGCACATGCCTCTAAAAACCAACGTCCTGGAACTGCAGTCGCCATTGAACTCTTGAATAGATCTGAAGCACCTAATATCAAATCTCGTCATACAGAAACGCCAACCTCACTGCTCAAAAGAGACGACAGGAATCTACTGGAACTCCGTCGACTACGTCCAGACGGACGGACTCGAGGAGAACTAGAGCCTTGAGGACAAATTCAAATAAGAAGCACCGTCATCCGCCTGAACACCGCACCAACGAGGATTAAAATTCTAACCTAAACTATTAACCGGAGCAAAGACACCGATTCTCCTTCTGCCACTGATCGCCGGAGCGACAAGCAAACGGGAGATAAATCCACGTGCTCCCCGGTGAAGCCTGAAGAGGAAAGTTCGCCCTAGCTACAAGACATAGTGGAGGAAACGCTAGAGCCACACCCCTTTTATCCACCTTTTCAGTTTTAGACCAACCAAGTGTGCTTTGAACTCTGTCAACATGTTTGCATACGCCACCGGCTGACTAATTTCAGTTCACTCACCGCAGGAAATCAATAAAAAAAAATATATACACCAGCTCGCTAACCGTAAAAAAAGAGGAAAGTAGATGGCGTAGATGCGTCCAGCCAATTCATGATCCATTGGAACACCTCCTGCATGGGTTAGGTGCCGCGTCGTGGGAATAAAAGGAGAGCACATGACCATTTTACGTTAATACATCACAATATATTAAAACGATGTTGTTACTTTCTTGGAACCTTTATTTTCCATTTTCTCCTCATAAATCTTCTTGTGAACTTCTTTGGTACCCCTTGTGGCTTGGAATGAAAGTGTTTAGGTAGGCATAAGCCCACCGTAGTCCCATTTAAAAAAACATTTGTGAAATCATGTGTAGTCTCAGTCATCCGGGCTGCCACATCGTGTAGTATTAAACGCCTTCTATCTTTATTTGAAAAGCAGAATACGTACCATATGTTTCACATTTTTGCCACACCGAAAAATAATGTTAGGATGTTACACATATACAATAGTTGTCTTGAAATGCATCTAAACACAATCAATTTGGATGAGTTAAAATGCAATGACTTTTATCTTCTTGCTCAACCATGAGTTTTATGTCTAGCCGCTCTCCCATCAGGCCAAACCAACGCCCTTCCCATTCATGGCTAGCACCGCTACCACATTGCCTCAATGCATTGTCCTCCTGTAGCCACCATCTTACCGCTAGCCTAGGTCATCTTTCTAACCCTGCAGCGCCTCGCCGTCTTCTCCGACGTAGATGTCTCAATTCAGACCCCCTAACCCCACCTGCGAATCTTAATCCTTGATGTCATCTCCACTTCAAATCTTTCACAGCCTTTGGCTCGGTCTAGACTTGCCTCCGCTACATATTGTCCGACTATTTGGCTCGATGACCACAAAACACGAACAATACATATATGTGATGACAAAACCGGACTATGATTTCGCGAATTGCGGTTGACTACGATACAACAAAGCCCATTTAAGAAAAACACTCAACCATGCGGTCGCACTACCATGTCCATGTCCCTTGTTCTTAGAGGAGTGGCAGAGAAGCACAGTGGATGTGTATGCGTGCAGGCCGATGATGCCATAGCAGTTGTGTAAGGGGAGATGAGACGAGTAGGAATTTGGTGGCCCGGGGGTCGGAGGGAGTCGGCTACCCTAAGAAATTGCCTCTTACCGCACTACCACTTTGTCAGTGCATCCTCCACCTTTGTCCTCGCCGTCACATAGCACAACCCACTCCGTGAACTCATCCACCTTCCAACACAACCACAACAACATGTGGGACCGAAAAGCCCTAGGAAAAATAAATCCACGCATTAACTGGTAGGTGGGCCAGCCAGCCAAACGAGGAAAATAACGCCTAGAGCCTTACAGCCATGGCCCGCAAGACCCCCTACAGGCCCGATGCATGAGAGAGCTTCATTTTGTGTGACGCCGGTAACTTAGAAGATGACACATTTGATATTTCACGTCTTGCACGGCAGAGGATAGTGCTAGGCGGTTGCATATACGATAGTCGCCCGAAAACACGCCAAACACAATCAATTTGGACGAGTCTGGAACCCAACGACTTTTATCCTCTTCGTAAACCGCCAGCTCAACCTCCGGTGATTCGTCCTCCAGCCCAGCCCAACCAGCGGCCTCTAACCCCCGCACCGTGAATGTTCATCCTCGCCACCACATCATCTCCACCGCGCATCACCGCTGCTTCCGCCTCGGTCCAAACTTACCACTAAAGCTCAACAAACACAAAAATCATAAAACAATTTGTGTAAACATAAAACCAACTAGTACAATTTCATGGAATTACAGTGAGCGAGTGTGATACAGCAGGAGGCCCTTTAAAAGAAAAGACCAGCACTCAGCCATCCGGTCGCACCACCCTGTCCCCGTCCCCGTCCCTTGTGCTCAGCTCAGCGGGAGTGGCCAGAGAACCACCGGCCAGCGCACGCCGGCCCAGCCTCCCATCACCGCCGTCCATCCCTCCCACGGACGGCCGAGATCGCCCTCCCGCCCCCACAAACCAAACCCCGCACGTCCTCTCGTCGACCTCCACTTGCTCGCGCCCGCCCCCGCCCCCGCCCCCGCGTCGTCCGTCCACTCGTTGCTTCGTCTTCTTCCTCGCACCCCCTCCTCCCCCAGATTAAATCCGGCTATTTAAATCGAATCCCCCAACGAACTCCCACTTTTCCCCAGCGGCGTCAGCGGAGGAGCAGCGAGCGAGAGAGGAGCCAACCCTAGCGAGCGCGCGCCATGGGATAGGTAGGGGCTCTCGGCGGGCCATGGAGTGGGACAGCGACTCGGACGGCAGCGGGGAGGAGGACGAGGAGGAGGAGGAGGGGGAGGAGGGGACCGGGCCGTGGGGCGCGGATGGGTGCCGGGGCGGCGGCGGGTTCTCGCTGGCGATCGAGGGCGTGCTCGGCGGCGCCTGCGGGCTCGTCGTGTCCGACGCGCTCGAGCCCGACTTCCCCATCATCTACGTCAACCGCGGCTTCGAGGACGCCACCGGGTACCACGCCGAGGAGGTGCTCGGCAGGAACTGGTGAGTGCCCCCCTGCCTCTCAGCCCACCGATTTTGTCTTCCGTGACTAGTTACGGTCTGGGCGTGCTGCGAATTCGAGCTTCGGCCGGTCATGGCGCGGGCGGCGTTGGTTGGTGCTTTTGGGGGATCTGAGTACATGCTGCTATAATACTAGTTACTGGATTGGAACTGACTTAGTGGAACTTAGAGCAGGAACTAGTAGTTCAATTGGTTTGCAATCAAAATTAGTTAGGCGGATACTAGTATATATATTCTGTTTGGCGATTCATCACCATCAGTGTCAAATTAGGGAGATGGTTATTGAGAGAGACGATCCCACCGGTTTGTGCTACAATTGGGCCCGTAGAACACTTACTATTCAGGTGCTCGCGAGGAACTGGTGAGTGCCCCCCTCTGCCTTTCAGCCTGCTGATTTTGCCTTCTGTGAGTAATTACGGGTTGGGCTTGCGGCGAATTCAAACTTTGGACGGCCACACGCCATGGCGCGGGCGGTGGTGGTTAGCTTTTTGTGGGGGATCTGAGTACATACTGCTATAATACTGGTTACTGGATTGGAACTAATTTAGTGGAACATAGAGCAGAACTCGTAGTTCAATTTGTTTGCAATCAAAATTAGTTAGGCGGATACTAGTATATATATTCTGTTTGGTGATTCGTCACCATCTGTGTCAAATCTGGGAGATGGTTATAGAGGGAGACGAGCTCACGGTTTGTTTGCCCTACAATTGGGCCCCTGATCGCTTACTTTTCAGTGCTTTGTATTTGATGGATTTCAATGAGGGAGATACATACATCTAGCTTCAGACTGAGCATGTAGATCTACCTCCCCACTGGGAACAGTGAAGGAAGCCATATTGTAGTTAGGAGTCAGAGTATTAGTTATGGTTCGGGCATGCGGCGAGTTCGAGCTTTGGCGACACGCCGTGGGTGTGTGGGTGGTGTTGGTTTACGTTTTGTGGGGGATCTGACTCTGAGTACATGCTGCTAATTCTAGGTATTGGATTGAAAGTGATTTAGTGGAATAAAGAGCAGGAACTAGTAGTTCAATTTTGCTTTACAAAATTAGTTAGTGTATACTAGTATATATATTCTGTTTGGTGCTGATACCATCAGTGTCAAATGAGGCAGATGGTTAGTGAGAGACATGAGTCACCGTTTGTTTGTGGGTGCTGCAGTTGGGCCCATGAACACTTATTTTTCAGTGATTCATATTAGGTGAATTTCGATGAAAGAGATACACATATCTAGCTCCACTCTGAGTCTCCGAGAACATGCATCTAATTCCCCACTGAGAACAGTAAAGGAAGCCATATCGTAGTTAGGAGTCCAGAGTATTTTAGTCCAGTTAAGGGCTTTGTTGACACGGAAAAACCATCAACTGGAATCATGATGTTAATGTTAATTACTTAAAGCATCAGAAGCATCAGAAAGAGATCATACTAACAATTAAAGTGATATGTGGTTGGTTAGCTGTCTATCTGCTCTTCTCCTCCAACAAAAACTAACCAGTTAGTTACTATATGGTTGCACTTCTATGATGAGTTATCTTTGTCTTCAGGTGTTGTGCTCCTCTTAATTATTCATTGGAAATTGATTTAGGATGGAACACCTGTTTGCTTTTTATTAGGATGTCAGTCCTCTTTGAGTTTAAATAGTGTGAAATAACTAGAATATTTGTGGATTCTATAATCAACTCTTAGTTTTTAACACTACCTTTAATTTTACTTGCCCTTCCTCTAGTAGCACTTCCCTGGCTGGTGACCTTCTATTTTGAAAAAAGTTAACTCTATCAGTTTTTTTTGCTGAAAGTGTGGTCTAAGATTAAATATTCAGCTAGTCAACTGTCTTAGGTTTGAGAATGTTATGCTATGTGGAGAAGCAGTAAGAAGGATCACCAATTTAGCATCAGGTCTAATTATTATTTAACAAAGCCGAGCAGAAAGGAAAATGATCAGAGTTTGTGGTTGATGATGTTTGAGAGATGTGGCTATATGTTCATGAAACGGTGTTCACTTGACAAAACATCATAATGCTGTTCCAAAAATATTTCTCTTGTTAGAATAAATTAAATAATGAAACGTCAATGTAAAAGCTGAAACAGTAACTAATACTTGGTTAAAGGCTCTCTGCCTGATATACAAGAGTTCTTTTTACAAGTAATGTGTGTGTGTGCACAAGGCAGGATTAGATGAACATCAAATGTTTTAGAGGAAGGTAAACAAAATCCATTAGATCGTTCAGCGCTGTAAACTGTTCTACTGATACAACTGTTTAGAAGTTGTCTGGATACACATATGCACTCCTATGTTGTTTATGCAAGATAATAGTGGTAGCTTTGGTAGAGGTGGCTGAACTAATGGTGGTCTTCAGTGTTATGGGGGCTAAAGTAGTTAAGACAACTCATTTTTGGGTGTTTAAATAGTGAAGTCGTGAGGAGCTCCTGAGCATAACTTGTTTTGCTGACGTTATTACTTATCATACCATCATGGACAGAAATAAAAGAAATAGAACATATAGTCGAGCTATTAATCAACTTGCTAGCAACACCAAGATACATTTCATCTTTGCTAATGTAATACTATATTTGGTCAATTTCTCAATGTTTGATTTCGATTTTGAGTTATCATGTAACTTAGTTGAACATGTTACATTCGCCATTTTACTTTGCTTAGTTTACCTCTGTTATTGACAATTGTTTTGGTATTTTTTTCTGCAGCCGGTTTTTGCAATGCAGAGGACCATTTGCTCAGAGGAGACATCCCCTTGTTGATGCTATAGTAGTTACTGAGATTCAGAGATGCTTAGAAGAAGGAACTGAGTTCCAGGGTGATCTGCTGAATTTTAGGAAAGATGGTTCTCCATTTATGACGAGTCTGCAACTAAAGCCCATATATGGAGATGACGAAACAATAACACATTATATGGGCATTCAGTTCTTCAACGATTGTAATGTTGATTTGGGGCCTTTGCCTGGCTCTATGGCAAAGGAAGTTGTGAGATCAGTATGGATTACACCAGATAATACTCTACGGCCAAGTCCAACAGGGAAGGGTAACTTTTGCTCTGAGTATTCTCATCTCTTCCAACTGAGCGATGAGGTACTGTGCCAGAAGATCCTATCAAGATTGTCACCTAGGGATATAGCATCTGTAAACTCTGTATGTAAACGTTTGTATCACATGACAAAGAATGATCACCTTTGGAGAATGGTTTGTCAGAATGCATGGGGCAACGACGCAACTCGGGCTCTTGAGAATGTGGCTGGCACAAAAAGTTTGGCATGGGGACGGCTAGCGAGGGAGTTGACTACACTGGAAGCCGTCACCTGGAAGAAATTGACGATCGGGGGTTCAGTGGAGCCATCTCGCTGTAACTTCAGTGCTTGTGCTGTAGGAAACCGTGTTGTCCTGTTTGGTGGGGAAGGTGTTAACGCACAGCCGATGAATGATACATTTGTGCTGGATTTGAGTGCGAGCAAGCCAGAGTGGAGGCACGTCAATGTGGGGTTGGCTCCTCCTGGCCGCTGGGGCCATACCCTGTCATGCCTAAATGGATCGCTGTTGGTTCTGTTTGGTGGATGTGGAGGCCAGGGCCTGCTCAATGATGTGTTTATTCTGGATTTGGATGCAAAACATCCTACATGGCGTGAGATTTTTGGCCTTACACCACCGGTTCCACGGTCATGGCATAGCTCTTGCACACTGGATGGATCGAAGCTGGTGGTTTCTGGTGGCTGTGCCGACTCTGGTGTGCTCCTCAGTGATACTCATCTTTTGGATGTGACAATGGAAAGGCCTGTTTGGAGGGAGATACCTGCACCTTGGACTCCGCCTTCTAGGTTGGGGCACTCGCTCTCTGTCTACGATGGCCGGAAAATCCTGATGTTTGGTGGCCTTGCCAAAAGCGGCCCTTTGCGACTCAGGTCTGGTGATGTGTTCACAATGGACTTGAGTGATGCTGCGCCGTCCTGGCGGTGCATCACCGGTAGCGGAATGCCTGGAGCCTGCAACCCCGCTGGAGTTGGTCCGCCTCCTCGCCTTGACCATGTTGCCGTGAGCCTTCCCGGAGGGAGAATTATGATATTTGGTGGTTCGGTAGCAGGTCTTCATTCCGCTTCACAGCTCTACCTCTTAGATCCGACCGAAGAGAAACCTACCTGGAGAATACTGAACGTTCCAGGGCGACCTCCGAGGTTTGCATGGGGACACAGTACGTGTGTCATGGAAGGATCAAAGGCAATAGTTCTTGGAGGACAAACTGGAGAAGAGTGGACGCTGACTGAAATACATGAGCTCTCTTTGGCGAGCTCATTAGTATGAGACCAGAAAGTCTCCAGCAAAGTTCACAGGTACTCTTGTGGCAGATTAGTTGTGTATGCTTGGAAGGCTAGTCTCAAGTAGATCAAAGCCGGCTACTCCCGCAATGTCCCGGAGTCGCCCCCCGTTGTCTATGAAGTAGGAACATGTTCTCTCTGCTTTTGCTGCTGCTGTCTGTTTGGTCTACTACAAGGTAACTAATCATCATCCATAACCCTCAATGTGTGTTGTTCTCGTCAGATGTTTCCAGCACTCTGATATGGAAACAAAAGGGACTGGCGTCGTATACCTGGAGTCTCCGGTGCAACACTTCTGTGGCACTGCCGTCGTGACACATGTTGTAATTGGTCCTGAAATTCCGACCGCCCGCTCGCCGGTTATGTTGAGCTTTGCTTTTCTGTACCTTGTATGTTTTCCGCGAGCTGCTTGGTTACTCCTCTCACATTGTTTGTTTACTAATACCGCTGACAAAAACTTTTCAGTTTATACCTTTGTAAGTTGTAATTCTGATTGTAGCTAAAAAGTTATCAGGACTGGTTGTATGGAAAACAGGCAGAGTTTTGCTTCCCCGCGACATTTGTTGTAGATTGTAATTTGCAGAGCTTACAAGGATCTTTCTACAGAATAAATAATGGCCTTATGACGCCATTTTGGGATCTGATTTCTGGGAAGAATGCAAGCTCCCATCGGCTCTAACAAACTCCAGTTTCCAGCTCCTGATTGGATGCCAGTTGCTTGCGTGAACATTTAGGAACCCTCGCTACTTGGGCAACTAGCGTCGAATTGCGTAGCGCAAATCTTTTTCTTTTATAGGGAATGCCATCATGGCGCACATTATTTCAAGTTGAATAACGATGCATCATTCATTACAGCCGGGACAATAAAGCTACGGGGATTACCCTCAAAACACAAGAATTAGAAGTAAAAGCATGTCTAGCTGATGTGTGTGCCACCATGTTCTTTTCCTGTTGCATGGAGATGTTCCCAATTCTGGATGCAATCTGAAGACCGTGTGTGTTACTAATACTTGCACTGCAAATGGGCAGTGGAGGGGGTAGCATCCTCCACCGGTGCAGCACAGCGGGGACATGTAGAATCTGAATGACCCCATCAAAAGCCTGTACAAGTTCCAAAGAATCTGTTTCAACTATCACCGGAACACAACCCAACTTTTCCATCATGTACAGGCCCTTCCGAAGCGTTGTTGCCTCCGCTGTCGCTGCCCAAGTAATCGATCTAGAGGCCGCAAGCCCCTGCAATAGCTTCGCCAATTGCATTACTTAGCACTGCACCTGCTCCACCTGTTCCATTTTCAATAAAAGATGCATCGATGTTCAGCTTATATGAAAGTCTTGGTGGTCTGCACCATGTTACTATTTGTTGTTCGGATTTTGAAAAGGCCCTCGCATAGTTCGTTGCCATACCTTGAATAGCAAAAGCAGACCGAGGTGGAGGGGCCACGGCCATCCTTTTTACAAACTCTCGCGTTGCCACCAAATATACCAAGCAACCACGATAGTCATCTCCTTCAATCCAACTTTGCCCAAGTACCGGTGATTTATTATTCTGTCGGCGAAGCAGCTCTTCAAGAACAACGGATCCAGATCGGTCAACATATGCATGGCTGGCAATACAAAACTACGTCTGGACGGCGGATAGACTGGAGAGGAGAGGGTGACCGAACTGTGGCCTCTGTCCACTATGCAAACAGATGATGGAAACGGCGAACCACATCTTCTTCAAGTGCCGGTACTCCATTAGACTATGGGGTATGATCAAGGGTTGGCTCAAGCTCAACTACCTCGACATCTCTTCCTGGATGACGATGCGCTCCATCAAGGACCGGTGGCTCAACATGTCGGCTACTAATATGCCGAACCGGAAGGCGATGGCCTCCCTTACTATGCTAATATCCTGGAGCATATGGTGCGAGGGAAAATGCACGGGTGTTTCGCCACAAGTCCACGATTTCGTCCAGCCAACCTTTTGGGCAACCGCGGGCGCAAAGCACTTGGGTCAAATCATGCCGGGAGAGTAGTGGCCTTGTAATCTTTCTTTTCGCTTTTCTTTGTAAAAGCAACTGTAATAAACTCCTTAATTGATGGATGAGGCAAATTTTTTTCTTCGTTTTAAAAAAATAAATAAAAATGTCTTGAAGGCCCAGCAATTTCCAGATATCTCGTGCCCGTATTGCGTAGCGCAAACCTTATAGTTTGCTAAAAATAACAGTCCTCCCGATGCTGATGCGACCATGACAAGTAGTATTACTATCTAAACCTAAGGTTCCGTGGCCATAGCCGATGATGAAGCCGTGCAAGCAAGTTAACGGAGCATCATCAGCTGTTGCATCTTCTAAAGAAAGCGCGAAACAAACAGGATTCCAAACGCATCTTCAACCCGTTGGCCGGCGGCCCAACGGAAGTCCAAGTCAACCCGGAATCACGCAGGAAACCGGTTGACGGAAGCAACCACACAAGGTTCAGGATCAGGACGGGCATCGGCAGGTCCGCTCCCGCACGCAAATCGCAGTCAGATAGATATACAGTACGTACACAAGTGGCATTCATTCAGACACATCCCAGCACGGAAGCCTCTTCTTTGGCAACAAGCCCAGCAGCACAAGGGGAGCACAGCACACAACCAAACACCCACACAAACCTTCCTTTTCACAGAAAAGTTGGAGCAGTTTTTTCATAACAATTACCACGGGACATTTCCACACCGATTGTCGCGCACGAAGATCTTCGCGGCGGTGTTTTTCGAAGAACAGACAGGTGGTTCCGCGGACCGGAACCGAGACCCGACGGTGCTATAAGGTGGCAAAAGTTATATATTTACATGAAGAACCTGAAATGGATGGTAAGACCTGTTGCTGATGAACAATGAAGGAAAGTTCACAGCGCACAAACCCAGCAGTCACACAACCTTCTTTCTACAGGGAAGAGAAATCCATTCCAAAGCCTTTCTACGACAATTATCGCGCACGGAAGATCCCTTCCGTGGCGGCGGCTGTTTTTCACATACAATGGTTTCGCGGACGGAAACCGAGATCAACACTGCTATAAGGTAAAGGCTAAGTATTTACATGAAGAACCTAAAAATGGTAGAGACCTGTGAACAATAACGGGGGAGGCCTGCTGCTATCGTCTATGCACACGAAATACGGGCTTGGATAGCAGAGAGAAGGGGAGAAGGAATGAAACAGGCGGTGGAGCTGGGATGCTTCTGAACTTCCTGATTGTTGCTGCATTGCGATCCTAGGCGTGTGCGCGTCGGCGGACATACCTGGGATCCCTGGATTGACAAAGAAAAAATGGTGTGTCAGAGACTGCCGAAGTGAAACATGAGCAGCTAGGATTTGTTATAGTTTCTAGTAATATAACTGTTTTCACAGTTAGAAATGTGGCGTGCACTTGTGCTGAGTTTCAAAGGATAAAGACATTGTTCAGGGCAATAAAATCTACTAGTGGTTAAAGTGGCACCTTATTGATCCTTGAAAGTATAAAAATGGTATACTACTCAGAGGGGTAATTCTGTTAGCCACATGCCAATGACAGAAAGCGGTCCTTTTAGAAAAATGACAGTAAACAGGGGAAGCAAAGTATATGCACACACCTGTAATGACTGGCCATTCTCCTGGATGCTGCACTAGGCATTGCCCCTGTAACAAGATACTCATCATCTATTCCATCAAATCTGATTTCCCTTATGTCAACAGCTCTGGTTGGAACGTCGATGGTGAAGCTTTCCTGACCAGACCTGTTGCCGCTCCTCCTTCCACCACTTCTCCTTTCCCTTGTCCTTGCTCTTCTTCGGCCTCTCGAAGACCCGAACGACTTGCAGAAAATACAGGACGTCCACCAGTTTCCCCTGACCCT
Source organism: Triticum dicoccoides (assembly GCF_002162155.2). Lineage (NCBI taxonomy): Eukaryota > Viridiplantae > Streptophyta > Magnoliopsida > Poales > Poaceae > Triticum > Triticum dicoccoides. The sequence continues at coordinate 98,901,455 of NC_041390.1, forward strand.
GTGGAGCACTTCATAGTCGTCTCCAGCATCATCGTCCCCATACTCGATGACATAGTCTCCCAGAACTATGCTGTTAGGCACCTGCGCGTGTATCGTGCTCAAGACATCGATGATATCGGACGACTGCTGGAAATTCTCCCAGTCGACTCGGCGAGCAGGGTCGATCTCCGAAGGGCGGGAATTCGGATGCTTCTGCTGGGTGTGCTTCTGAAGCTCATGGAAGTTGCCAACATACGAGCAGCAGCTCTCTTCGCAGCATCTTTTCTTCTGGTTAAGGTGCTGCCGTGCCTCGCCGATGACAGCCCACCCGATGACATCGCCTCTACACAACGGGCAAGCCGGGTGGTTGTTTGTGTTTGACGAGATGAAATGGATGCTGTCACGGGGAGCGATGTTAACGGCCGAGACCTTCACATTCACCGGCTGCCCATGGGCACTCTTAAACCGCTCGAGGCAGTTCGAACGGGACTTGTCGGTGTCGCATACGAACGGCCGGCAACCCTTCTCATAAGATGTGCACCTCAGCAAGACCGCGTTGTGCGGGAAATCAAGACAGATCGGGCAAGTAACATCCTCCGTCCAACTTTTATCAAGTTGTATGTCGAGGTCGAAAGAGCTGGGCTTCACCACCTTCTTCATCACCAGATTTCCTGAACCCATGCTGAATGAACTTTGCCTACCAAATGTATCTTTTCATGACAGCCTGCATGTTATAAAGCAGCATGTCAACTTAGTCTGTCGCTCCCATAAGCAATAAAAGCAGCAAGAGTCTGCATCTCCATCACCACAGAAATATCATCATAAACCTAAGAAGCTACTACAAGATGGTACAACAGCAACTTTCCAGATCAGCCTAGTTAACTAGATACGGATCCAATTAATTTGCCTCACATCTATCATCTCCCTTGACCAAGTAATGAGCAGCCTAAAGCTTTCAGGTACCCCAGCCTAGTTCATGACAAGATCACATCATTTGTCAAGAAAAAAAAGCTATGGATCATAATGATCTTGCTTTGTTACATTAATATTTCACAGCATGTGCTTGAGCAATAGTACCATTTAGAATTAGGAATTTACTGTAGCCACCAAGTGTATAATTCAAATGTGCAAGAGAGGAAAAACCAAGCCATCTTACTTGTGTGCTACAAAGTCTACCTAAACATTCCCCCTGAAATGCCAAGACATTCAAAGAGATTGACCGCAACCCACCATTCAGCGGAAGACAAAAACAAACAGTTCCAGAAATTGGGGAAAGAATCCTGAAACAACATGGAAGCATCACATGCCCTGATTTCTTTTTCTTTTTCACAAAAATCACATGGCCTGATGAATCAGGCAGCGCAGTAAACTAATCAACACACTTATATATAAAAAACTGGAGCAGATTCTGCACAAGAAACTAATCAAAATCTATGCGGCAGCTAGCCGAAAGGCAGCAAGTTAACCCATCCAACACGCACAAAGAAAAAGAGTAACTATAAGAAGATCCCTAAAGCCCAAAATTAGTTCGGTTAAACTCGCCGAACGAACACCACAAGGGGGCAAATAAGAAGTAACTCATACAGAGTCACAGATACGGCTACACGACGAAATACAAATTGCTGGGAGGGGAAAAATCCCGTACGAAAACCACACAGCGGCGCGGATCCATGCCAAATCTTCAAAATTACCAAAAGGGGAAGAATCATGAGAAGGAATGAAGAGGGGGTAAAGGGGGAGAGAGAGAGACGCACCGCGCACGAGGTCGCGCCGTGCCGCTGGCCGGCCGGCCGGAGAGAGCAGCAGGCCCGACGGGCAGAGACTCAGAGACGGGATCGCCGCCGCCGCCTCCTTCTTCCCTCCCAACCTCTCTCTCTCTCTCTGACTAGAACCTTTCTCTGACTCTCCCTCTCCCTCTCCCTCTCTCTCTGACTCGCGAAACGGAGGAGAGGAGAGGAGCGCCTTTCTACTCCCTCGGATTCGCAGCGCCACCGGTCCACCACCACCACCACCACGAGCCGACTACTACTACTACTAGTAGCACCCCCGCAGGCATAAAAACTCCGACTTTTCCATGCCTCCGCGAGGAAATCGATACTTTTTTACGGGCGTCTCCCCTGTTTCGTTCGGTGCGTGGTGGGATGGGATGACTCGGTGGGAGGGACGACGACGGGGAGAGAGAGAGAGAAAGTCCGCGGCCCGGGGCAGAGAGAGAGAGAGAGATGGAGAGAGAGAAAGGAGGGTGATGCACACGACTCCAAAGCAACCCAACGTTAGTGCTGCCCTAGTGGTGCACCTCCCTCTCTCTCTAGATTTCGTCATCATCGCGCTCACCTCGCTGCCCTTTTCAACGCCTCGCTTTATTTTTTTTCGCCTCTTTATTTGGAAATGACGGAAACGCCCCTGGGATAACTCTGTTAGGAGCACGGAAATTTTCTGCTGATGCTGTCTTTTTTTCTCCTTCCCTTTTCAAGAATTTCTGCTGCTGATGCTGTCATTAATTTATATACTGCGAGACTTATTTCAACAAATTCTTTGGGCATTACCGCACACGCCGCGGCCATAGATATAAGATGTTTTAGATATTTTAATATGGATTGCATAGTGACTGAAATGAGTGAACAAAGACACTAAATTATACTATGAATTTAGAAAAAAAGGTTAGACCAGTTTATAGTAACAAAAGGAGTAGTGTACAACGGGGATTCCCTCATGAAAAAATAATGATACAACGGGGGTGGATGCAGGAGAAGTAGATGCGTGAGACGGAGGAGAAGTCGATACTTAATCAGCCTCGTGGCTTACACTTCGGTTTACTAAAAGGACAGAGACCAAGGGGATTGTCTTCCCCTGATCTGAGCTTGCGTGATCACATGTTCTACAATTTAATACCCTTCTCCAAATGTACGTACATGTGGCATCTGTGTGGTAGCTTTTCAATTTGTAAATTTAAGCGCCAATATGATGGGCTGTATGAAAAGTTAAACGAAGCTGTAATAATGTTAGTCATGCCTTGGCTAATTTTGATAGGGTGTATCGCCGGACTATGGTTTGGCTACGCTCTGGACCAGATGAGGCCATGGAACTTATAGAACGAGATTGCCACATTTAAACTCCAAGTAATGCAAGAATTTATTCGCAAAAAGAATTGCTTTCACAATATGTACTCCATCCCTTCGGTACAAAAGGCCCTCGCATGATATCATCGTCTTTTCGACAACAAAATATGTGTTATATAACATTTCATTAGCCGAATTGATGGTCTAGCAGCAAGTATGGTTCTTTTATGGATAAGGGCGTGTTTTTATGATTTTCTTTTTGCTAGCATGTTAAGGGCGTGTTTTATGATTTTCTTTTTGCTACCATGTTAAGAGCGTATTTTATGATTTTCTTTTTAAAAAATGAGACCAACCCAAGGGCTAATCCTCGTTGGCTTTTCTTTATAGGAGAAACTCCATGAGCACCGCGCGTCCGTGTCAGGACTCGAACTCGGGTGAGCTGGCAGCAACCTCAGCTGCCCAGCCAACGGGTCGACGCCCCGTCCTCATGATTTTCTTTTTTCTAGCATGTTTACGGCTATGGATATAAGTCAAAGGCTAGACAGGGACCATCTTTTGATTTGATTTGTGTGAGGGAGAGGGTAGGGACATAATTTCACATATCCATCATAATTCCGATCTTGATAGTATACATGTCGATGCATTAAGTGAGAATTTCGTGAGATTTCACGGACTTATGCACAAAGGGATGCATCCTCATACAAGTTGAAGTTGTAGTGCCAAATGAATTGACACCCCCATTTTTTCCAAAACACCTTTATTTACCTTTTATATTTATATAGAAGTGCAAAAAACTACTAAGAATGTAAATAAAATGACGCCATGACGACACCTTAGGTCTGGCACAGCCACTCCATACATCTCCCTTTCTATTGTTCATAGATCATAGATTGTGTAAAAAGACACGGTAATTTGCACATGCCCAGGCTTATTTACACCCGATGAACGGCAATTTTTTTTAAAGTAAACATATTCAAAAATCTGAGAAAAAAAGACAAATCGGCCCCAAACATTGTACTTTTTCAAATTAAAGTTTCTTTCACAAAAAAATATATTTTCTTTGCCACAACCTCCTCGAATGTCCAAATACCATGAATTTTTGCACTTGCATCACACATTCGACTATCTTGGATGCTAAAAAAGTTCAAATTTCTTTTATTATTTTTCTATTTAAATAAATTACTGTTCACACTCAGATGCACGTGGGCACCGAATCGCTGCACTCAGAAAAACATGCTTCTTTGTTGATAAACTCTTTCCATATTGACTTTGGTTTTTTCATCCTTTCAGTGGCGGGGTGTGGGCAGTGTGATGATATGGTGCTTGGCCTTGCGTCTTTCATGCTTCTTTGGATGCCTGTCAGGGTCTTAATCCCCCACCTGAGCGGGTTATGTCGAACTCAGCTCACTCCGTGGAGGGTGATAGGATGGCACAACATAGATGCTGATCATTTTCGTTGCATCCCTCTATGTATCAACTGTGTTTTGTGGTGTGTTAGTCATCGTGCCTGTGGTGTCCCCGCAAAAAAGCCACAAAAGGCAAAAGTTGCTTATGACATCTTCGGTCGACATTACATAGCTGCTTATATAAGGGGCAAATCCAGTATGAGGTCCATATGTGCCATGGCATTCCCCCAGAAAATGCAAAACAATTTATACCATTTATTTACTTAATACTAGATGTCTACAACATAAAGCCTATTTTTGGTCTATTTGTTGGAACCGTATTGACATCTAGACCAAATTATATGATGCGTACTGTAATTTTCAAAACAAATTGAGCATATATGTTGAAGTTATGTTATCCATACATATATACATATAAACCGTGGCACCTTTTTCCTAGGATCCTAGATCCGCCACTTATATAGGCTCTTCACGAAAGTTGGTGCAGCTGCTTTCGGTAACCTCCAAGTCACTAACCTCAGCTTTTCTTTTGTCTCCCAAGTTGTACGCTGTAAAGAGAAAGGATAGTGAAAAGAGAGAAAAGAAGAGTGACTATACGTGGAAAGAATCAAATCCATGTCAAGCTGGCTCGACCAAAAATCGTGCTAAAACAAGCACTCCCGGAAGCTGAATCTTACAAATATCACCCTAAGAATGAACACAAAAAAGATAGCAATCACATCGAGTATTTGGAGCACTCACACATTCTGTTTCTTTTTTCCATTCCAAAAATCACTACCCATTATTCGGATTCTTCGACCTAGATCCCAGTTTCTAAAAATCATGGTTGATTTTTTTTATCCCTATTTCTTCTTCGACTTACTTCAGTCAACATATAATTAGCCATCCTATAGCGTCCATGGAACAGTGCTCACTTACGAAGGGAAGTTCCTCCCCCGAAGTACCGTAAACAGTGTTCTAATACAGCTATTTACGACAGTAACTGTTAATCTACAGTAAATCATGCGTAGTATCAGATTTCTGATTTGCCGCCTCTGTTTTACCCATGGAGGGTACTCTAGCACACTGACTTGCCTCCTATAAGTCAGAGGATCCACTTCCATGTCCAACCGGTTGCCTGTCGCCGCTATCGCACCTCCACCCCTTAATCTTGCCTCTCGCACTGTTATTGTATCCCTCTTAATGCACGTGTTTCCCCGCAAATCACAAGCAAATAGGAGGCTTTGCGGGAGTCTGGCCATCAGCCACGTAGAACTCCGACACCCAATACCCTATCCAAAATCTCACCAGATCCCGCATCTTCATCCTTCTCACTTTCTCTGAATCCGTTTTCCCTCTCGCCGCTGCCGTCAGCCAAGGGCTTCCCAAAACTCCGTGACCTCCACGACTACACCCAGCCTCCATGATGCTTGCCTTCCACCACAGGTCCAGACCTCTCGTCCGTCCGTCGCGTAGGTACCATTCGCCGCTACGGGGGTCACTACGCCCATCAAGTGTTTGGGAAAATGCCCGTGCTAATCTTTTTATCCCTTCTTTGAAGCAATGTATTTGGACATGGAGCAATGCATGGAAGATTTGATTGAGCATGCGTGGAAGGTTAAAGGGGACAATTAGAACATGTGTGCTAGTTGAATTCAAGTTTGAACCATTTTAATTTGAAAACTTTGTTGGATTGTAATATTTTGTAAGTGCATCTAGTGCCCCTTAGTGATTTTGGTGTATTGAAGACTTATAGGTTAAGGGACTAATGCGTGTGTGAGTGTACACAGGTCTATAAGTCTATGAGGAGTTTGATATTTACAGGAAAAGTCAACCCCTAAAAATGAATATCTTCGACTGAAGATTTTGGTATTTCGGAAGACTTTCATGAAGACTTTAAAAGTGAAGAAATTGGTGTGTCCGTGAAGACTTGATATTCATGCGAGAAATATGAAGCTTGAAGACTTTCGTGTTCATAGTTTTGTTTTTCTCTTTCTTGAGTCATAGGAAACACCGTACTGTTAAAGGGGGTCGAGGAAATACTAAGGAAAAATTTCCATGTGATGCTCAACTCAAAATCCTACACCTATCAATCCCTTCGAGTGAAGCCATTGGAAATCTCATACAATTCAGTCAATTTCTTCAGTGACAGAGACAAAGTTCTTCTGGTCTCTGAGGAATTTGTCCTGACTGAGGAGTTAGGGATTCGCCAGTGCGGATTGCCTACACAGTGAGGAACATGATAGCCCTGAGGATTTTGCTACTCAAAATTCCGACCGTTGCTGTGCTATGCGCCAGCTGTCCCAAAATATCTATCCACCTAACGGTCATATCATTGAAGGGCATTTATGTCTTATCATGTCGGGCTGCTCCCTAGGTTATAAATAGCCGCCCCCTACAACCACTAGCTGGTTGGCTGCTCCGAGAGAAACTGACACTTGTCATTTGAGAGCAACCCATCCTTCGAGGACTTTGAGCGAAAATCATCAAGTAAGGAAAACCAAAAACCCAAAACCCAAAACCCAAACACCTACAAACCCCAAGTGATTGAGCATCACTGAAGAGATTGATCCTCAGTGGATCCGACGCTTGTTACCTTTGAAGACTGTGCTTCTTCCAGATGGTTAGGCGTCATGGTCTAGAGCATCCAAGAGGAATTGTGGATCGCCGAGTGACCAAGTTTGTGAAGGTTTGGAAGTCGCCTGAAGACTTACCACGAGTGATTGGACGAGATTTGTTTGACCTTAGTTCAAGGAGAATACGGTGAGGACTGCGTGTCTTGGACTAAGTTTCCTTGACTGGGTGTCCGGGACTGTGTGTCCTCGAGTTTAAATACTCAGCCGCTCCAACCAGACGTACAACTAAGACAACAGTTGGAATTGGTCTACCAAATCATTGTCTTCACCGAGCTTACTGGTTCTATTTCCTCAACTCTTTCATTTCCTCATAACTGTGTTGTATGTTTGTTCATATCTGTGTTTGAAGACTTTGACTGAAGACTTTCTCAATTTCCTCAGTTCAATTTCTTCAGTCTATTTGTCTTCATCCTGTGTTATCCTGTGATTACGCTTCCTGTACTCTGTGCCTATCTTCATTTCATCATGATGACTATGCTTGTATTCTGTTGTGTTTACTTTTGAGTACTTATTCCGCTGCTAATAGTTCTTCGCTAAGGAATTTCCTCACCAGCAAATTCCTCAGTGAAGAATTTCATAAAAATCGCCTATTCATCCCCCCTCTAGTCGATATAACGCACTTTCAATTGGTATCAGAGCAAGGTACTCCCTTATTCTGTGTGATTTTGGTTTAACCGCCTGGAGTTTTAGTTATGTCGACCGCAGGTATGAGCAAGGTCTCTGCTGGGTGTCCTACCTTCGATGGGACGGACTACCCCTACTGGAAGAATAAGATGCAAATGCATATTGAAGCAATTGATAACGATCTCTGGTATGTTGTGGAAAATGGTGTTCCCTCAGTCACACCTTCTCTGAATGCTGCCGATGTGAAGAGATTCAAGCAACTCGACTCTCAAGTGAAGAATATCATATGTGGCCATCTGAGCAAAGGACAGTATGGCAGAGTGAGTGCTTTGGAAACAGCGAAGCTTATCTGGGACAGGTTGTCCAAAGTGAATGAAGGATTCTCAACTCAGCGTGACTCTCGAGTTGATGTTCTTCGCAATCTCTTCAACCGCTTCAAAAGACTCGACAATGAAAATGTTCAACAAACCTTCGATCGCCTCACTGACATCTCAAATGAGCTTTAAGCACTTGGTGCCACTGACATCACTGACCATGAGGTGGTGAAGAAATTGCTGAGATCGCTTGATTCCTCATTTGACACTCTGGCATTGATGATACAAGAATGTGCTGATTACAAGTCACTTGATCTCGCTGATATTCTCGAGAGGCTAAATACTCATGAGTTCCAACTTGCTGAAAAGAGAGATCTCTATGGTTCAAGCTATGGAAGAACACGTGCACTGAAGGCCAAGGCAGTATCTGAGTCCAAAGATGAAGACTCTGGTAGCAGCCTTGGTGATCCTGAAGAACTGAGCCATGATCTGGCTCTGCTCGTGAAGAAGTTCCAAAAGTTCTCAAGACGTGGTCGCCTTGGAAGATCCTCAAGGAGCAATGATTCCTCATCCAGTGACTATAAGAAGAGGCTCTGTCACAAATGCAAGAAACCTGGATATTTCATTCAAGATTGTCCTCAATGGGAAAAGGAATCAAAGAAGAAGAAATATAAGGATTACAATTCTGATGATGCGAAGAAAAAGAAGAAATCCACAAAATTCTCCAAGCCTTCATATCACAAGAAGAGCATCTCCAAGAAGGCCAGGGCATTCATTGGCAAGGAAATGGACTCTGAGGCTGAATCTGAAGAAAATGAGGAAGAGGAGTCATCTGAGGAGTCCGAATCCGGAGTGGCGAGCCTTGCTCTCGCTACTGCATTCGTCAGCAAGTCTATCTTCAACACTGAAGAAAATGACCTCACCAACAAGGCTGATGAAGGAGATGATGACTACGCTCCCACCTATTGCTTCATGGCAAAGGGTGCCAAGGTACTCAAATATACCTCCTCTGAATCAAATGAGAATGAATCTGATGAAAACCTTAAACCCAGCTATTCTAAACTAGCTAAGATTGCTATAAAACAACAAAGTGCTTTAGAAAAGATTCAAAACATGCTAAATAAAAGTGATAATATGTTGGGTGAAGAAATGGATCGCACTGAAACTTTGACTGAAAATCTTCAGAGACTTCAGTCCAAGCTTGACAAACTTCAAAGTCATCATAACACTCTCTTATCGGATCATGAGAAGCTTTCTTATGAATTTCTTCAAAGAAAGCAAGACCTTGAGAAGTTAAGAGTGAGTTATGAAGATCTTCAGAAGGAGCGCGATTCATTACTTGCTCAACAAATCAGCGCATCTCAGGAAGAATTTGTTCCTCCATGCTTGAAGTGCATTGAACGTGAATCTGCTAATTCTTCACCTGAATGTTCAAATGCTGCTAATGTTTCAAATTCTTCACATGCCTCTGCTATCAGTAATTCCTCATCTGAGGACATTGCTAGTATCACTGACGATGCAGGGCTGAAGGAATTGTACACGACACGCATGTACAAAAGCCTCAAAGGGCATCAGGCTCTTTGAGATGTGCTTAAAAAGCAGATCCTCAACAGGAACCCTAGGAAAGAGGGTATCACCTTTGAGAGGAAACTCAATGCTGATGGTACATATTGGAAGCCTGAGCAGTACCCCAAAACTACATGGGTTGCTGCAAAGGGACCTCCAGTTGATCCATCTAACTTATCTGGATTTGCATGTGAATCTCCTCATTCTGATGATGAGTCAATTGATTCCAACTATAAGCTATTCAAAAATTAGAATGGTGAAGTATTTGCTAGATATGTTGGCACTAACTGCAGGAACGACTCCCCTATGAAGAAAATCTGGGTTCCCAAAAGATGCCTTGAAAATCTTCAGGTGAATGTCATCATGACACCACCTGTGAAGAATAGGAACCCCAGATCAAACTCCTCATACGAACCAAATTCCTCATATGGATCAAAGTCCTCATATGAACATCATCATGCTAACCCGTCTGTTTCACAGGGAAGATCTAAGGATTATGGATATGTGCATTATTCTTCAAATCATTATGTCCATAAGTCCTCGAAGAATTTCTTTGCTTACTCATATGCTTACTCTAACCCATCTTATGTGAGACGAAATGGACTGGCTTCCATGCCATCCTTTTCGTATGGAGCTCGCAGAATGATGAACTCTTTGCCACCCCTTCAGATGTGGGTGGTGAAAAAAAAGAACTAATCTCTTCTGCAGGGTCAGGTCTCCAGACGCACGTAATCATCTGAAGAATTTGCTGGAGACCTGAGCATGCCTGATAGGACGCAGGCTAATCATGAAGAAATGAAACTTTCATTTCTCACGTCCTCATATTGCTTTATCAGTTCTTTTACTTGATGAAATTGATCTGATGAATTGATGTCATATTCTTCACTGATGAAGTATATGAGTTTGTAAGCTGCACTAATTCATCTGCAGGATAATCAACCCAAAGCCACTGAGTGGGTCCTTGATAGTGGATGTACAAACCACATGACTGGTGACAAGAATCTATTGATGGATGCTCCATTATCTCCGTCGCATCTGAAGCATATCATATTTGCTGACAAAGGTAAAAGTCAGGTATTGGGTCTAGGTAAGGTTGCGATTATAAAGGATCGACACATGGACAAAATCATGCTTGTTGAGTCCTTAGGATACAACCTTATGTCTGTCTCAATGCTTTGTGATCTTGATATGGTTGTTGTCTTTGGTAAGTACCGTTGTGTTGTGGTTATGGAAGCTGACAACTCCAAAGTCTTCGAAGGCTTTAGGAGAGGAGACCTGTATATTGTTGATTTCTCTACAGGACCACAACCAGCCGTGTGCTTACTTGCAAAAGCTTCAGAAGGCTGGCTCTGGCATTGACGACTTGGTTATGCAGGCATGAGGAATTTGCACACGCTTGCGAAGAAGAAGCATGTCATTGGCATCGAGAATGTCAAATTCTTCAAGGATCACCTATGCGGAGCCTGTGAAGCTGGGAAGATGACCAAGGCCAAGCATCCAGCGGAGACTATCATGACCACCACTCGCCCATTTGAATTGCTTCACATGGATCTTTTTGGTCCTAATCATTATTCTTCTATCTCAAATGAAGCATCTCAATATGGCTTCATTATTGTTGATGATTATTCTCGTTACACATGGGTACACCTTGTTACTTACAAACATGAAGTGCAGAAAGTCTTCAAACGGTTTTCCTCGAGGGCTTCAACCAACTTTGGTGTGAAGATCAAGCACATCAGAAGTGACAATGGCACTGAGTTCAAGAATTCTGGTCGCGATGACTATCTTGATGAACTTGGTATCACTCATGAGTTATCTGCTCCTTACACTCCCCAGCAGAATGACGTCGTGGAGCACAAGAACAGGACTCTTGCTGAGATGGCTTGCACTATGCTTGATGAATACAAAACGCCTCATCGTTTCTGGACTGAGACAATTAATACTGCGTGCCACATCATCAACAGAGTATATCTTCACAAATTCTTCAAAAAGACTGCCTATGAACTCCTCACTGATAAGAAACCCAATGTAAGTTATTTCAAAGTCTTCAGTGCTAAATCTTGGATTAGAGATCCTCATCACAACTCAAAATTTACACCGAAAGCACATGAAGGTTTTATGCTTGGTTACGGAAAGGACTCGCACACCTACAGAGTCTTCAACCGTTCTTCACAAAGTTGTTGAAACTGTAGATGTGCGGTTCGATGAAACTAATGGCTCGCAAAGAGAGCACCTACCTACTGTGATAGATGAACCAGCACCTAAGGAAACTATCAAGTTCAAGGCTACTGAGGATGTCATTCCTACTGAAGAATCTGCTGAAGAATTCATTCCAGAACATGAAGAACGTCGAGCTAATGCACCTGAAGAAAATGCTGAAGAAAATGGTGCTGAAGAAAACGCTGATCAAATTCTTCAATGACAACCAGCTCATCCTCGCATTGCAAAAGAAGTGCAAGTTGAAAAGATCATCAATGACATCAAAGTGCCAGGTCCTCTCACACGCTCAAAAGCTTCACATTTTTCTAACTTTTGTGGGCAGTATGCTTTTGTCTCTATTACAGAGCCCACTAAGGTAGATGAAGCTTTTCTGGAGCCTGAGTGGATTCAGGCCATGCAAGAGGAATTACATCAGTTCGACTTAACAATGTCTGGGAACTGGTCAAACGTCCAGATCCTCGCAAGCATAATATCATCGGCACAAAGTGGATCTACCGCAACAAGCAAGATGAAAATGGCCTTGTGGTGAGGAATAAGGCACGGCTTGTAGCTCAAGGCTACACACAGGTTGAAGGAATTGATTTCGATGAAACTTTTGCACCTGTTGTTAGACTTGAGGCTATTCGCATATTACTTGCTTATGCTAACCATCATGATATCACTTTATATCAAATGGATGTGAAAAGTGCATTCCTCAATGGTAAGCTTGAGGAAGAAGTATATGTTGCTCAACCCCCAGATTTTGAAGATCCAAAGAATCCTGACAAAGTCTTCAGACTCAACAAGGCCCTCTATGGCCTCAAGCAGGCCCCACGGGCTTGGTATGATACTTTGAAGGAACTCTTCATGAAGAAAGTCTTCAAACCCGGTTCACTCGACCCTAATCTTTTCACTAAATCTTATGATGGTGAATTGTTTGTGTGCCAAGTATATGTTGATGATATTATCTTTGGCTGTACTGACCAACGTTATAGTGATGAATTTGCCTATATGATGAGTGAAGAATATCAAATGTCTAGGATAGGAGAGTTGAAATTCTTCTTAGGTCTTCAAATTCGTCAACAACACAATGGAATATTCATATCTCAGGAGAAATACATCAAGGATGTACTGAGGAAATTCGGCATGCAAGATTGCAAAGGCGTCAAAATTCCTATGCCGACAAATGGCCATCTGTGCACTGATGAAAATGGTATTGATTTCGATCATAAGGCATACCGCTCCATGATAGGTTCCTTATTATACTTATGTGCATCTAGGCCAGATATATTGCTTAGTGTTTGCATGTGTGCCCGATTTCAAGCTGCACCGAAGGAATCACACCATAAGGCTGTGAAGCATATTCTTTGATATCTAGCTCACACACCAACACTTGGATTATGGTACCCCAAGGGCTCGGCTTTTGATCTTGTTGGATATTCTGACTCTGACTATGCCGGTGATCGTGTGGATCGCAAGTCAACATCTGGTACATGTCATTTCCTCGGACGATCTTTGGTCTGTTGGTCCTCGAAGAAACAGAACTGTGTATCACTATCTACTGCTGAAGCTGAGTACATTGCCGCTGGTTCTTGCTGTGCCCAATTGCTATGGATGAAGCAAACTCTCAAGGACTACGGTGTCAACATGAAGAATGTACCTCTCTTCTGTGAAAATGAGAGTGCCATCAAGATTGCTCACAACCCAGTTCAGCACTCAAAGACAAAGCACATTCAGATTCGTCATCATTTTCTTTGTGATCATGTGTTGAAGGGCGACATTTCTATTGAGCATGTGAAGACTAAAGAATAGCTAGCCGATATCTTCACAAAGCCCTTGGATGAGAAAAGATTTAGCAAGTTGCGGTGTGAGCTAAATATCCTAGAATCTTTGAATGTTCTTTGAAAAGGACACTCATCCTAACACTTATGCAAAATTGATGACTTAGATGTGCAACACATGAAGAAACATTTTTCTTCAATCAATGAAGAATAACACTCTTAGTGTGAAGAAATTAATGAAGAATTTGATTCTCGGAACCCTACGATAATTGTACACGGTATCTGAAATCATCATTCTTATACGGTGGGTCACGCCAGCACCAAAAGTTGAAATTCCTCAAATTATTCATATTCTTCAACTTTGCATAGTCTTCATTGGTTCCCTCATTTTTCTTCATTGGCTATGTATTTGGGAAGACAATGATTTTGTAGACCACTTCCAACTGCTGCCTCGGTTGTACGTCTGGTTGGAGCGGCTGGGTATTTAAACTCGAGGACACACAGTCTCGGACACCCAGTCAAGGACACTTAGTCCAAGACACCCAGTCCTCACCGTATTCTCCTTGAACTAAGGTCACACAGACCTCGTCCAATCACTCATGGTAAGTCTTCAGGAGACTTCCAAACCTTCACAAACTTGGTCACCCGGCGATCCATAATTCCTCTTGGATGCTCTAGACCATGACGCCTAACCGTCTGGAAGAAGCACAGTCTTCAAAGGTAACAAGCGTCGGATCCACTCAGGATCAATCTCTTCAATGATGCTCAATCACTTGGGGTTTGTAGGTGTTTGGGTTTTGGGTTTTTTGGTTTTTCCTCACTTGATGATTTTCGCTCAAAGTCCTCGGAGGATGGGTTGCTCTAAATTGACAAGTGTCAGTTTCTTTCGGAGCAGCCTCTCTCAGCTAGTGGTTGTAGGCGGCGGCTATTTATAGCCTAGGGAGCAGCCCGACATGATAAGACACAAATGTCCTTCAATGATATGACCGTTAGGTGGATATATATTTTGGGATAGCTGGCGCATAGCACAGCAACAGTCGGAATTTTGAGTAGCAAAATCCTCAGGGCTATCATGTTCCTCACTGTGTAGGCAATCTGCATTGGCGAATTCCTAACTCCTCAGTCAGGACAAATTCCTCAGAGAATAGAAGAACTTCGTCTCTGTCACTGAAGAAATTGACTGAACTGTATGAGATTTTCAATGGCTTCACTCGAAGGGATTGGTAGGTGTAGGATTTTGAGTTGAGCATCACATGGAAATTTTTCCTAAGTATTTCCTCGACCCCCTTTAACAGTACGGTGTTTCCTATGACTCAAGAAAGAGAAAAACAAAACTATGAAAATGAAAGTCTTCAAGCTTCATATTCCTCGCATGATTATCAAGTCTTCACGGACACACCAATTTCTTCACTTTCAAAGTCTTCATGAAAGTCTTCAGAAATACCAAAATCTTCAGTCGAAGATATTCATTTTTAGGGGTCGACTTTTCCTGTAAATATCAAACTCCTCATATACTTATAGACCTGTGTACACTCACACACGCATTAGTCCCTTAACTTATAAGTCTTCAATACACCAAAATCACTAAGGGGCACTAGATGCACTTACAATCTCCCCCTTTTTGGTGATTGATGATAATATAGGTTAAGTTTTCAACGGGGATAAACATATGAAGTGTAAATACTGATATTGAGGAATTTGATTGCAAGATATAGAAGAACTCCTGCTGAAGATGTGCATAGTGAGGAATTTGCTTTTGAAGCAATGCACACTTGAAGAGTTGAATCATGGAGATCTCCCCCCTATATCTTGTAATTCATACACGCATTTAACATGTAATATGAAGAATTTGAAATGCATGATGAAATATGGTGCCTGATGAAATTCAGCATGCGTGTAATAATATTAACGAGGAATAAGCATGCAGAATAGTGCATCAAGAGTATCAGAGCACAATGCATCAAAAGTATCAGAGCACAGTGCATCATAAGTATCAGAGCACCATCGGGTTTAAGATTACAACTCAATCCAATAAAGTTTCAGAAGAACGAGAGTTGTAACTTAGCAAAAAAAATGGTGTATATGGGCGATAAAATAGACCCGCTTGAAGACTAACTCAAATTTATCCCCCTTTGTCATGAAATGACCAAAAGGATCGAAACTGAGGACTAACGCCCCTGAAGACAATCAAGTTGATGAAGGAGCACCAGCGTTGTTGGGGTCGTTGGTTGATGTAGGGCCTGCCGCAGTGTTGTCTAAATCTACATGTTCATCAGTGTCGCGCGATGAAGAATATGAGCTGGCCACCAGAGAAGGAACCTTGACCTTCTTGAATTTCTTCGGTGGAGGTGCAGACCAGTCAAAATCTTCATCAAGACCCATGTTCTTTAGATCTTCTTCACCATACAGATGTGATAGGATTGCCCAGGTGCGACCGAAGACTTGATGGAGATAGTAGTGGTTTTTCTTCACTGCATTATGTGTGGCAGTCATGTTGTGAAGAAGTGAACCAAACTGATGCTTAACCCATTTGTGATTTCGATCCACCTTCTGGTGAAGACTAAGCAGAAGTTCACGGTCTGTCATCACGCGCGGAGCAGTGGCTTGAGGAGTGGACTTGGGAGCATTGGCAGAGTCATGTGTGGCAGAGTCATCATTGGTGAAATAAGATGCAGCTTTGCGAAACTGACCATCCAATGGACGAATGCCTTCATCAATTACAGCTGGTGCCTTGCCCTTTCCATCAACTGAGGAATATGTCTGCTTGAGGACTTCAATTGGGGGCAAGTAGCTGAGATGATTCTGGAAATCAACTTTGTAGTTGAGTGAAGACCCTGTCCTGAGAAATCTCATGATCCAAGGTGCATAAGGCTTCAGCTCAAACGGAGACAGTGCAACATTGGCCATAGTCCTCATGAAGAAATCATGATAGTTGTCAGGAATGCCATGAAGGATGTTGAATACCAGATTCTTCATGATGCCAACATTTTCCTCATCAGATGAGTCGTGGCCTTTGATAGGACTGATTGTCCTCGTAAGAATACGATAGACAGTTCTGGGCACGTACATCAATTCCTTCACGAGGAATTTTGTTCGTGGTGCCTAACCTGGTTTCAAAGGCTTCATCAGCACTTGCATGTAATGATGTGTGAGTTCGGGTTCACTTTAGATGCAGCGAGCTTCTTCAAGGGGAGGACTGAGTGGTAGAGCACGAAGCAATTCAGAGGCTGGTGCAGTGTAGTGAGTGTTTTCAGACATCCAGTCCAGCACCCATGAATTCACATCTTCAGCATTTCCGGTGATGTGCAGCGTTGCATAGAATTGAAAAATCAGTTCCTCATTCCAATCGCAGATGTCAGAGCAAAAATTGAGCAGTCCAGCATCGTGAAGAACACTGAGGACTGGTGCGAAGCACGGCAGAGATTCCATATCCACGTGAGGAATATGCTCATGGTAGAAAATATTCTCCTTGTTGAACAGCACTGAGGAATAGAAGTTGGCTTGACTAGCAGTCCAGAAACGCCTCTTCCTAATGCGAGCAGAGTCATATGGGTTATAATCTTCGAAGAATACGTGCTCGCCGAAGAAATCATCAGCCTTGAACTTTTGCATGCGTGAGAATGGATCCTTTGGCTTTGGTACAGGAGTGTCAGTGAGTTGCATCACAACCTCAGGAATCTCAATCGCAGGTTCTTCAGGCTGAGGAATTTCTGGTTCTTCCTTAGTGGCAGTCTACGTAGTTGGTTGTTCTGCAGCAGCAGTTTCTTCAGCGCTAGTGGCTGGAATTTCCTCATGGACAGATGCAGTGGGATGAGTTTCTTCAGAGCCCATGTGAACAGTTTGTGTGGGGGACTGAGGAATTTACTATAGATGGGTGAACATTGGAGAGTTTGGATGCTGACTTTCCCAGAATTCATCACTGATTACGGGTGTGGAGCAGCCAATGTCCACATCTTCATCTTCCATTTCTTCAACGCCAGCCTCTTCAGCTGTGAACTGAGACTTAGGCGAGGAGATGATATGTGTTGAAGGGATCGCATCCACTTCAATTTCTTCATCCAATGGTTCAGATGAAGCAGCAGAATGAGTTTCTTCATCAAATCCGATGGGGATCACATATTTTTCATCAAAAGGAATAAGGTCCTTTGATGGCCTGGTTGAGATGGGAACATCATCAATCAGATGTGCAAATGAGCTTGTCATAGGCTTCATTTTTTTCGGAGCCGAAGAGTCTGAAGCAGCTGATGCTTTCCTTTTCTTCACTGCAGCACGCTCTGCAGCCTTGGTCTTCTTCACATCTGATGCAGATGGAAGAATTGGAGTTGAAGTTGGTGCAGGAGCAGCTGAGGAATCTGGTTGATTTTCTTCAGGCACAACTGATACAGTTGCCCTGAGTTCTTCAGTTTCTTCAGGCACACCACTACTGGTTGTCCTGGCAATTTCTTCAGTGGTTGGAATGCAATCATCAGCCCTGGAACTCACATTTTTTTCAGCAGCCTAATTGTCATCAACGGTGCTGGCATGTTCTTCAGTCGGCTGAGCAGATGCTTCAGCCTGAGGAATTTCCTGTTGCGTTGGGGCAGCAACATTTGAAGTGAATTGTTCAGTTATCTTTACAAATCTAACTTTGGCTCCTTGCCAATCAGCATAGTAGGCTTGGAAGTCATCGCTGAGGGTTTTGATTTCACATTGGATTTTTACAAGTTCATCAGTGGTCATAGTGACTATGCTGTTCTTCAGGTATTTCTCCTTTTTGTACTAGGCCTTCTTGATCTGCCTGGCCTGATCATATTTCCATTTCTCCTCTTGGATGAAATGAGTCAGCATGTGATTTTGACCAGGCGTCAGCTTGAAGTCAGGCATAGGAGTATTTGGGTCCTTGTGCCAGAGATCAATGTAGTCGAGGATCAGCTTGGGATCCAAAAGCAGTGGCACAGGTGTGCCTTTGGCTCTAGCGGCCCTAACTTAACTGTCTCTGATGATTTCTGCAAGTTCATCATCATCAGCTTCATCTTCTTCAGGTGGCACTTGGAAAGTGACTTGCTTCTTTTGAAGACTTGGCCGAGGACCTCGTCCAGCAGTTTCCTTGGTCTTCATCAGAGTGGGGCCAGATGAAGAATTTGGTGCAGCTGCAGAGCTTGCTGAGACATCAGAGGCAATGGAGATGCCTGTAGTCCTTTGGCATGAGGCCAGATGCGCAGGTGCTGAGGACTTTGTCGGAACAGCTGAGGACTTTGAAGGAGGTGCTGAGGATTTTGAAGGAGCAGCTAGAGGGATTGGTCGTGAGGACCTTGAAGAGTCTGGCCGTGAGGGCGCAGCTGAGGAACTTGGCCGTGAGGGCACTGTTGGTGAAGCACTTGTCTTACGAGCAGGCTTCTTAGTCATGGATTTCCTCGGCTTGATAGAGGCCTCAGCAGAGGCAGCAGCAGCCACAATAGAGTCGTCATTGAATTTCCTCACTGCTTCTCTGGCTTGCATGGCCAACTTGCCTTGGCGCTTGGCCCATTCATCAGGATAGTCCTCACCGCGCTTGAGGCTGGTGGGATCTGCTACTTGGCCAGGTGCCAATGGAGCTCTTGGGCATGGAGTATTGAGTGCGAATTTCTTCATATACTTAGAAGTGATATATCTGTACTCCCTCCATTCTCTTGCCCATCTCCTCTCCATCCTTTGTTTGCGCACTTTGCGCTCATTCTTGGTTTTCTCAGTAGGTGTACAGTACCCAGCATATATGTCATCAGGGATCTCAAACGCTGTATTTACCTCAGGCCTCTTTCCTCCCTTCTGTGGCCTTTTACCATCAGCCATTTTCTTCAGTTGAGGAATTTGAACAATCGAATTCTCTGAAGAAGTACGCAACTTTTCTTCTAGGAACGTTGTAAATGAGTTAAGTTGATGAGAACCTAGTGATTCAGCAGCTGACATGTGTACCTGTGAACAGAGTATAGTTGCGAGGAATTTGGAGAGGTCATATGCGTTCTCAGAAGGTTTTTCAAAAAGAACAAGTTTGAGGAATTTGACCAGATGAGTCTTGAAGATTTTCACTAAGCGTTCTTTGTCTTAGGTTCCAGAGTTGTATAGATCGAAGATCCACACAATTGAGAAATCTTGAAGAAAAATGATGCTTAGAGAAATGAATCAAGAACAGATGACATGTGAGGTGTTTAGTGTGTGAAGATTTGAAGAATAAAACACCTTTGAAGATTTTATAGAGAAACTTCGAATCAAAGAGGGCAGTAAAAGTAACTTTTAATTACCCTGAATGAAGAACACGACGAACAGTGAGGTGAAATAGTGGAGTTCGTAGGTGTAGATCTTCCACGACCTAACTTGGCGGAGAAAGACGTCTACGGCGGCGGCGGAGGTGAAGATTTCCGCGGTCAGCGCGAGTACGACGACGATGAGGTCGAGGCAGTGAAGCTCTTCCTCACCGGCGACGATGGAGTAGCGGCGGTGCTAGGGTTTGGGAAGCTCGAGTGGGAGAGAGAGATCGAGCGGAGTAAAGGAAGTGAGGAAGGGATGAGGGGGTATTTATAGTAGCAGTGAAAAACTGTTCGCCCGAAGATTTGGGACGAACGTGCCCCTGACCCTTCTCCTTCGCACGACATGTGTCACCCGCATACTGTGTTAGTGGAGATCGTGTAAGGTCGTGGGTGAATTTTAAAAAAAATTATCGTGGGATGCGGAACGATTTGAGTGGCAAAACGGAAAATTTAGATAAGATTAGTTTTAAAGTTCCGTTTGCAATTTCTTCAGCTGACAAGGACACAGTGAAGATTTTGAACGAGTTTTAAATAGAACGCACATGAAGAATTTGTGAACAGATTGGGTTGAGTATAGCATAGAGGGGATGGGTCTGATCACATTCACTTAGCAGAAACCAACTTGAAGAAATAGCAATAAGTGAATGCTGTAGAGGACATAA
>NC_041390.1:98922139-98971338 GCF_002162155.2 Triticum dicoccoides
ATATATATATATATATATATATATATATATATATATATATATATATATATATATATATATATATATATATATATAGCCAATAAAGAAAAACAACGGAACCAGTGAAGATTATGCAAAGTTGAAGAATATGAATAATTTGAGGAATTTCAACTTTTGGTGGTGGCGCGACCCACCGTATAAGAATGATGATTTCAGACACCTCGTACAATTATCGTAGGGCTCTGAGAATCAAATTCTTCGTTAATTTCTTCACACTAAGAGTGTTATTCTTCATTGATTGAAAAAAACATTTCTTCATGTGTTGCATATCTAAGTCATCAATTTTGCATAAGTGTTAGGATGAGTGTCCTTTTCAAAGAACATTCTAAGATTCTAGGATATTTAGCTCACACCGCAACTTGCTAAATCTCTTCTCATGCAAGGGCTTTGTGAAGATATCGGCTAGCTGTTCTTTAGTATTCACATGCTCAATAGAAATGTCGCCCTTCAACACATGATCACGAAGAAAATGATGACGAATCTGAATGTGCTTTGTCTTCAAGTGCTGAACTGGGTTGTGAGCAATCTTGATGGCACTCTCATTGTCACAAAAGAGAGGTACATTCTTCATGTTGACGCCGTAGTCCTTGAGAGTTTGCTTCATCCATAGCAATTGGGCACAGCAAGAACCAGTGACAATGTACTCAACTTCAACAGTAGATAGTGATACGCAGTTCTGTTTCTTCGACGACCAACAGACCAAAGATCATCCGAGGAAATGACATGTACCAGATGTTGACTTGCGATCCACACAATCACCAGCATAGTCAGAGTCAGAATATCCAACAAGATCAAAAGCCGAGCCCTTGGGGTACCATAATCCAAGTGTTGGTGTGTGAGCTAGATATCAAAGAATATGCTTCACAGCCTTATGGTGTGATTCCTTCGGTGCAGCTTGAAATCGAGCACACATGCAAACACTAAGCATTATATCTGGCCAAGATGCACATAAGTATAATAAGGAACCTATCATGGAGCGGTATACCTTATGATCGAAGTCAATACCATTTTCATCAGTGCACAGATGGCCATTTGTGGGCATAGGAATTTTGACGCCTTTGCAATCTTGCATGCCGAATTTCCTCAGTACATCCTTGAGGTATTTCTCCTGAGATATGAATATGCCATTGTGTTGTTGACGAATTTGAAGACCTAAGAAGAATTTCAACTCTCCCATACTAGACATTTGATATTCTTCACTCATCATATAGGCAAATTCATCACTATAACGTTGGTCAGTACAACCAAAGATAATATCATCAACATATACTTGGCACACAAACAATTCACTATCATAAGATTTAGTGAAAAGAGTAGGGTCGAGTGAAACGGGTTTGAAACCTTTCTTCATGAAGAGTTCCTTCAAAGTATCATATCAAGCCCGTGGGGCCTGCTTCAGGCCATAGAGGGCCTTGTTGAGTCTGAAGACTTTGTCAGGATTCTTTGGATCTTCAAAACCTAGGGGTTGAGCAACATATACTTCTTCCTCAAGCTTACCATTGAGGAATGCACTTTTCACATCCATTTGATATAGAGTGATATCATGATGGTTAGCATAAGCAAGTAATATGCGAATAGCCTCAAGTCTAGCAACAGGTGCAAAAGTTTCATCAAAATCAATTCCTTCAACCTGTGTGTAGCCTTATTCCTCACAACAAGGCCATTTTTATCTTGCTTGTTGTGCTAGATCCACTTTGTGTCGATGATATTGTGCTTGCGAGGATCTGGACGTTTGACCAGTTCCCAGACATTGTTGAGCTCGAACTGATGTAATTCTTCTTGCATGGCCTGAATCCACTCAGGCTCCAGAAATGCTTCATCTACCTTAGTGGGCTCTGTAATAGAGACAAAAGCATACTGCCCACAAAAGTTAGACAAATGTGAAGCTTTTGAGCGTATGAGAGGACCTAGCGCTTTGATGTCATTGATGATCTTTTCAACTTGCACTTCTTTTGCAATGCGAGGGTGAGCTGGTTGTCGTTGAAGAGTTTGATCAGCATTTTCTTCAGCAGCATTTTCTTCAGGTGCATTAGCTTGATGTTCTTCATGTTCTGGAATGAATTCTTCAGCAGATTCTTCAGTAGGAATGACATCCTTAGTAGCCTTGAACTTGATAGTTTCCTCAGGTGATGGTTCATCTATCACAGTAGGTAGGTGCTCTCTTTGCGAGCCATTAGTTTCATCGAACCGCACATCTACAGTTTCAACAACTTTGTGAAGAACGTTGTTGAAGACTCTGTAGGTGTGCGAGTCCTTTCCGTAACCAAGCATAAAACCTTCATGTGCTTTTGGTGCAAATTTTGAGTTGTGATGAGGATCTTTAATCCAACATTTAGCACCGAAGACTTTGAAATAACTTACATTGGGTTTCTTATCAGTGAGGAGTTCATAGGCAGTCTTTTTGAAGAATTTGTGAAGATATACTCTGTTGATGATGTGGCACGCAGTATCAATTGCCTCAGTCCAGAAACGACGAGGCGTTTTGTATTCATCCAGCATAGTGCAAGCCATCTCAGCAAGAGTCCTGATCTTGCGCTCCACGACGCCGTTCTGCTGAGGAGTGTAAGGAGCAGATAACTCATGAGTAATACCAAGTTCATCAAGATAGTCATCGAGACCAGAATTATTGAACTTAGTGCCATTGTCACTTCTGATGTGCTTGATCTTCACACCAAAGTTGGTTGAAGCCCTCGGGAAAAAACGTTTGAAGACTTCCTGCACTTCATGTTTGTAAGTAACAAGGTGTACCCATGTGTAACGAGAATAATCATCAACAATAACAAAGCCATATTGAGATGCTTCATTTGAGATAGCAGAATAATGATTAGGGCCAAAGAGATCCATGTGAAGCAATTCAAATGGCTGAGTGGTGGTCATGATAGTCTTCGCTGGATGCTTGGCCTTGGTCACCTTCCCAGCTTCACAGGCTCCGCATAGGTGATCCTTGAGGAATTTGACATTCTCGATGCCAATGACATGCTTCTTCTTCGCAAGCGTGTGCAAATTCCTCATGCCTGCATGACCAAGTCGTCGATGCCAGAGCCAGCCTTCTGAAGTTTTTGCAAATAAGCACACGGCTGGTTGTGGTCCTGTAGAGAAATCAACAATATACATGTCTCCTCTCCTAAAGCCTTCGAAGACTTTGGAATTGTCAGCTTCCATAACCACAATACAACGGTACTTGCCGAAGACAACAACCATATCAAGATCACAAAGCATTGAGACAGACATAAGGTTGTATCCTAAGGACTCAACAAGCATGACTTTGTCCATGTGTCGATCCTTTGTAATCGCAACCTTACCTAGACCAAATACCTGACTTTTGCCTTTGTCAGCAAAGATGATATGCTTCAGATGCTATGGTGATAATGGAGCATCCGTCAATAGATTCTTGTCACCAGTCATGTGGTTTGTACATCCACTATCGAGGAACCACTCAGTGGCTTTGGGTTGATCATCCTGTAGATGTATTAGTGCAGCTTACAAACTCATATACTTCATCAGTGAAGAATATGACATCAATTCATCAGATCAATTTCATCAAGTAAAAGAACTGATAAAACAATATGAGGACGTGAAAAATGAAAGTTCATTTCATCATGATTAGCCTGCGTCCTATCAGGCATGCTCAGGTCTCCAGAAAATTCTTCAGACGATTACGTGCGTCTGGAGACCTGACCCTTCAGAAGAGATTAGTTCTTTTTCTTCACCACCTGAAGGAAATATGCCCTAAAGGCAATAATAAAGTTATTATTTATTTCCTTATATCATGATAAAAGTTTATTATTCATGCTAGAATTGTATTAACCGAAAACATAATACATGTGTGAATACATAGACAATCAGAGTGTCACTAGTATGCCTCTACTTGACTAGCTCGTTAATCAAAGATGGTTATGTTTCCTAACCATGGACAAATAGTTGTTATTTGATTAACGGGATCACATCACTAGTTGAATGATCTGATTGACATGACCCATTCCATTAGCTTAGCACCCGATCGTTTAGTATGTTGCTATTGCTTTCTTCATGACTTATACATGTTCCTATGACTATGAGATTATGCAACTCCCGTTTGCCAGAGGAACACTTTGTGTGCTACCAAACGTCACAACGTAACTGGGTGATTATAAAGGAGCTCTACAGGTGTCTCCAAAGGTACATGTTGGGTTGGCATATTTCGAGATTAGGATTTGTCACTCTGATTGTCAGAGAGGTATCTCTGGGCCCTCTCGGTAATGCACATCACTTAAGCCTCGCAAGCATTGCAACTAATGAGTTAGTTGCGGGATGATGTATTACGGAACGAGTAAAGAGACTTGCTGGTAACGAGATTGAACTAGGTATGGGATACCGACGATCGAATCTCGGGCAAGTAACATACCGATGACAAAGGGAACAACGTATGTTGTTATGCGGTCTGACCGATAAAAGATCTTCGTAGAATATGTAGGAGCCAATATGAGCATCCAGGTTCCGCTATTGGTTATTGACCGGAGACATGTCTCGATCATGTCTACATGGTTCTTGAACCCGTAGGGTCCGCACGCTTAAGGTTTCGATGACAGTTAAATTATGAGTTTATGCGTTTTGATGTATCGAAGGTTGTCCGGAGTCTCGGATTTGATCACGGACATGACGAGGAGTCTTGAAATGGTCGAAACATAAAGATTGATATATTGGAAGCCTATGTTTGGATATCGGAAGTGTTCCGGGTGAAATCGGGATTTTACCGGATTACCGGGAGGTTACCGGAACCCCCCGGGAGGTATATGGGCCTTAGTGGAAGAGAGGAGAGG
Source organism: Triticum dicoccoides (assembly GCF_002162155.2). Lineage (NCBI taxonomy): Eukaryota > Viridiplantae > Streptophyta > Magnoliopsida > Poales > Poaceae > Triticum > Triticum dicoccoides. The sequence continues at coordinate 98,926,978 of NC_041390.1, forward strand.
TGGCCAGAGATGGGCCGCGCGCCCCTCCCCCCTTGGTCCGAATAGGACAAGGAGAGGGGGCCGGCCCCCCTTCCTCCTCTCTCTCCTCTTTTCCCCCCTCCGCGAATCCTATTCCAACTAGGAAACGGGGGTGTCCTACTCCCGGAAGGAGTAGGACTCCTCCTGGCGCGCCTCCTCTTGGATGGCCGGCCCCCCCTCTCTTGAGCCTTTATATACGGAGGCAGGGGCACCCCCTAGAGACACAAGTTGATCCACGTGATCATATTCTTAGCCGTGTGCGGTGCCCCCTTTCACCATAGTCCTCGATAATATTGTAGCAGTGCTTAGGCGAAGCCCTGCAACGGTAGTACATCAAGATCATCACCACGCCGTCGTGCTGACGGAACTCTTCCCCGACACTTTGCTGGATCGGACTCCGGGGATCGTAATCGAGCTGAACGTGTGCTAGAACTCGGAGGTGCCGTAGTTTCGGTGCTTGATCGGTCGGGCTGTAAAGACGTACAACTACATCAACCAAGTTAACGCTTCCGTTGTCGATCTACAAGGGTACGTAGATCACACTCTCCCCCTCTCGTTGCTATGCATCACCATGATCTTGCATGTGCGTAGGAATTTTTTTGAAATTACTACGAAACCCAACACCACCCACATCTGAAGGGGTGGGAAAGAGTTCATCATTCTGCGAGCTCCATACGAGAAGGATGACATCGAAGCCAGTCCATTTCGTTTCACATAAGAGGGGTTAGAGTAAGCATAAGAGTAAGCGGAGAAATTCTTCGAGGACTTATGGACATAATGATTTGAAGAATAATGCACATATCCATAATCCTCAGATCTTCCCTGCGAAATAGACGGGTTAGCACGATGATGTTCATATGAGGACTTTGATCCATATGAAGAATTTGATTTGGGGTTCCTATTCTTCACAGGTGGCGTCATGATGACATTCACCTGAAGATTTTCAAGGCATCTTTTGGGAACTCAGATCTTTTTCACAGGGGAGCCGTTCCTACAGTTAGTGCCAACATATCTAGCAAATAATTCACCATTCTGATTTTTGAATAGCTTATAGTTGGAATCAATTGACTCATCATCAGAATAAGGAGATTCACATGCAAATCCAGATAAGTTAGATGGATCAACTGGAGGTCCCTTTGCAGCAACCCATGTAGTTTTGGGTACTGCTCAGGCTTCCAATATGTACCATCAGCATTGAGTTTCCTCTCAAAGGCGATACCCTCTTTCCTAGGGTTCCTGTTGAGGATTTGCTTTTTAAGCACATCACAAAGAGCCTGATGCCCTTTGAGGCTTTTGTACATGCCTGTCGTGTACAATTCCTTCAGCCCTGCATCGTCAGTGATACTAGCAATGTCCTCAGATGAGGAATTACTGATAGCAGAGGCATGTGAAGAATTTGAACATTAGCAGCATTTGAACATTCAGGTGAAGAATTAGTAGATTCACGTTCAATGCACTTCAAGCATGGAGGAACAAATTCTTCCTGGGATGCGCTGATTTGTTGAGCAAGTAATGAATCGCGCTCCTTCTGAAGATCTTCATAACTCACTCTTAGCTTATCAAGGTCTTGCTTTCTTTGAAGAAATTCATAAGAAAGCTTCTCATGATCCGATAAGAGAGTGTTATGATGACTTTTGAAGTTTGCCAAGCTTGGACTGAAGTCTCTGAAGATTTTCAGTCAAAATTTCAGTGCGATCCATTTCTTCACCCAACATATCATCACTTTTATTTAGCATGTTTTGAACCTTTTCTAAGCCCTTTGTTGTTTTATAGCAATCTTAGCAAGTTTAGAATAGTTGGGCTTAAGGTTTTCATCAGATTCATTCTCACTTGATTCAGAGGAGGTATATTTGAGTATCTTGGAACCCTTTGCCATGAAGCAATAGGTGGGAGCGTAGTCATCATCCCCTTCATCAGCCTTGTTGGTGAGGTCATTTTCCTCAATGTTGAAGATAGACTTGCTGACGAATGCAGTAGCGAGAGCAAGGCTCGCCACTCCGGATTCAGACTCCTCAGATGACTCCTCTTCCTCATTTTCTTCAGATTCAGCCTCAGAGTCTATTTCCTTGTCAATGAATGCCCTAGCCTTCTTGGAGCTGCTCTTCTTGTGATATGAAGGCTTTGAGGATTTTGATGATGAGGATTTTGTGGATTTCTTCTTTTTCTTTGCATCATCAGAACTGTAATCCTTATATTTCTTCTTCTTTGATTCCTTTTCCCACTGAGGACAATCTTGAATGAAATGTCCAGGTTTCTTGCACTTGTGACAGAGCCTTTTCTTGTAGTCACTAGATGAGGAATCATTGCTCCTTGAGGATCTTCCAAGGTGACTACCTCTTGAGAACTTTTGGAACTTCTTCACGTGCAAAGCCAGATCATGGCTCAGTTCTTCAGGATCGCCAAGGCTACTACCAGAGTCTTCATCTTTGGACTCAGATACTGCCTTGGCCTTCAGTGCACGTGTTCTGCCATAGCTTGAACCATAGAGATATCTCTTTTCAGCAAGTTGGAACTCATGAGTATTTAGCCTCTCGAGAATATCAGCGGGATCAAGTGACTTGTAATCAGCACGTTCTTGTATCATTAATGCCAGAGTGTCAAATGAAGAATCAAGCGATCTCAGCAATTTCTTCACCACCTCATGGTCGGTGATGTCAGTGGCACCAAGTGCTTGAAGCTCATTTGAGATGTCAGTGAGGCGATCGAAGTTTGTTGAACATTTTCATTGTCGAGTCTTTTGAAGCGGTTGAAGAGATTGCGAAGAACATCAACTCGAGAGTCACACTGAGTTGAGACTCGTTCATTCACTTTGGACAACCTATCCCAGATAAGCTTCGCTTTTTCCAAATCACTCACTCTGCCATACTGTCCTTTGCTCAGATGGCCACATATGATATTCTTCGCTTGAGAGTCGAGTTGCTTGAATCTCTTCACATCGGCAGCATTCAGGGAAGGTGTGACTGAGGGAACACCATTTTCCACAACATACCAGAGATTGTTATCAATTGCTTCAAGATGCATTCGCATCTTATTCTTCCAGTAGGGGTAGTCCGTCCCATCAAAGGTAGGACACCCAACAGAGACCTTGATCATACCTGCAGTCGACATAACTAAAACTCCAGGCGGTTAAACCAAAATCACACAGAACAAGGGAGTACCTTGCTCTGATACCAATTGAAAGTGCGTCATAGGCGATTTTTATGAAATTCTTCACTTAGGAATTTGCCGGTGAGGAAATTCCTTAGCGAAGAACTACTAGCAGCGGAATAAGTACTCAAAGGTAAACATAACAGAATACAAGCATAGTCATCATGATGAAATGAAAACAGGCACATAGTACAGGAAGCGTAATCACAGGATAACACAGGATGAAGACAAACAGACTAAAGAAATTGAACTGAGGAAATTGAGAAAGTCTTCAGTCAAAGTCTTCAAACACAGATATGAACAAACATACAACACAGTTATGAGGAAATGAAAGAGTTGAGGAAATAGAACCAGTAAGCTCGGTGAAGACAATAATTTGGTAGACCAGTTCCAACTGCTGCCTCAGTTGTACGTCTGGTTGGAGCGGCTGAGTATTTAAACTCGAGGACACACAGTCCCGGACACCCAGTCAAGGACACTTGGTCCAAGACACCCAGTCCTCACCGTATTCTCCTTGAACTAAGGTCACACAGACCTCGCCCAATCACTCGTGGTAAGTCTTCAGGCGACTTCCAAATCTTCACAAACTTGGTCACCCGACGATCCACAATTCCTCTTGGATGCTCTAGACCATGACGCGTAACCGTGTGGAAGAAGCACAGTCTTCAAAGGTAACAAGCGTCGGATCCACTCAGGATCAATCTTTTCAGTGATGCTCAATCACTTGGAGTTTGTAGGTGTTTGGGTTTTGGGTTTTTTGGTTTTTCCTCACTTGATGATTTTCGCTCAAAGTCCTCGAAGGATGGGTTGCTCTAAATTGACAAGTGTCGGTTTCTTTCGGAGCAGCCTCTCTCAGCTAGTGGTTGTAGGGGGCGGCTATTTATAGCCTAGGGAGCAGCCCGACATGATAAGACATAAATGCCCTTCAATGATATGATCGTTAGGTGGATAGATATTTTGGGACAGCTGGCGCATAGCACAGCAACGGTCGGAGTTTTGAGTAGCAAAATCCTCAGGGCTATCATGTTCCTCACTGTGTAGGCAATCCGCACTGGCGAATTCCTAACTCCTCAGTCAGGACAAATTCCTCAGAGATTAGAAGAACTTCGTCTCTGTCACTGAAGAAATTGACTGAACTATATGAGATTTCCAATGGCTTCACTCGAAGGGATTGGTAGGTGTAGGATTTTGAGTTGAGCATCACATGGAAATTTTTCCTAAGTATTTCCTCGATCCCCTTTAACAGTACGGTGTTTCCTATGACTCAAGAAAGAGAAAAACAAAACTATGAAAACGAAAGTCTTCAAGCTTCATATTCCTCACATGATTATCAAGTCTTCACAGACACACCAATTTCTTCACTTTGAAAGTCTTCATGAAGTCTTCAGAAATACCAAATTCTTCAGTCGAAGATATTCATTTTTAGGGGTCGATTTTTCCTGTAAATATCAAACTCCTCATAGACTTATAGACCTGTGTACACTCACACACGCATTAGTCCCTTAACCTATAAGTCTTCAATACACCAAAATCACTAAGGGGCACTAGATGCACTTACACCGGCATCTCCATTGCCTCAGGTGTCTCAGCTAGTTCCTCAGCTGCACCATGGTCCTCAGCTGGCCCCTCACTGCTCAAGACAAAGGCCACTGCTGGACGAGGTCCACACCCAAGTCCTCAAAAGAAGCAAGTCGCTTTTCAAGTGCCGTCTGATGAAGACGAAGCTGATGATGATGAACTTGCAGAAATCATCAGAGACAGACAAGTCAGGGCCGCTAGAGCCAAAGGATCAGAGGTGCCACTGCTTTTGGATCCCAAACTAATCCTCGACTACATTGATGCAAGGACCCCAACACTCCCTTGCCTGACTTCAAGCCGACTCCTGGCCAAAGTCACATGCTGACCCACTTCATTCAAGAAGAAAAGTGAAATTGAGAAGGCCAGGCAGATCAAGAAAGCGCAGTACAAGAAAGAGCGCTATCTGAAGAAAAGCGTTGTCTCTATAACAACTGAAGAACTTGTCACTACTCAGACTGAGATTAAAAAACTCAGTGATGACTTTGAAGCATATCGCGCTGATTGGCTTGGAGCCAAGATTCGTTTTGTGAAACTTGCGGATAACTTCACTTCCAATGTTGCAGCCCCAACGCAACAGGAAATTCCTTAGGCTGAAGCATCTGCTCAGCCTACTGAAGAAAATGCCAGCACCGCTGATGACAATCAGGCTGCTGAAGATAATGTGAGTTCCAGGGCTGATGACTGCATTCCAGCCGCTGAAGAAATTGCCAGGGCACCCACTAGTGATGTGCCTGAAGAAACTGAAGAACTCAGGGCAACTGCATCAGTTGTGCCTAAAGAAAATCAACCAGATTCCTCAGCTGCTCCTGCACTAACTTCAACTCCAATCCTTCAATCTGCATCGGATGTGAAGAAGACCAAGGCTGCAGAGCGTGCTGCAGTGAAGAAAAGGAAAGCATCAGCTGCTTCAGATTCTTCAGCTCCGAAGAAAATTAAGCCTATGACAAGTTCATTTGCACATCCGATTGATGCTGTTCCCATCTCAACCAGGCCATCAAAGGACCTTGTTCCTTTTGATGAAGAATATGTGATCCCCAGCGGATCTGATGAAGAAACTCATTCTGCTGCTTCGTCTGAACCATTGGATGAAGAAATTGAAGTGGATGCGATCCCTTCAACACCTATCATCTTCTCGCCTGTGCCTCAGTTCACAGCTGAAGAGGCTGGCGTTGAAGAAATGGAAGATGATGATGTGGACATTGGCTGCTCCACACCCGTAATCAGTGATGAATTCTGGGAAAGTCAACATCCAAACTCTTCAATGTTCACTCCTCTACAGCAAATTCCTCAGTCCCCCACACAAACTGTTCACATGGGCTCTGAAGAAACTTATCCCACCGCATCTGTCCATGAGGAAATTCCAGCCACTAGCGCTGATGAAACTGCTACTGCTGAACAACCAACTACGCAGACTGCCACTAAGGAGGAACCAGAAATTCCTTAGCCTGAAGAACCTGCGATTGAGATTCCTGAGGCCGTGATGCAACTCACAGACACTCCTCTGCCGAAGCCAAAGGATACATTCTCACACAAGCAAAAGTTCAAGGCTGATGATTTCTTCGGCGAGCACGTATTCTTCGAAGATTACAACCCATATGACTCTGCCCGCATTAGGAAGAGGCGTTTCTGGACTGCTAGTCAAGCCAATTTCTATTCCTTAGTGTTGTTCAACAAGGAGAAGATTTTCTACCATGAGCATATTCCTCACGTGGATATGGAATCTCTGCCGTGCTTCGCACCAGTCCTCAGTGTTCTTTATGACGCTGAGCTGCTCAACTTTTGCTCTGACATCTGCGATTGGAATGAAGAACTGATTCTTCAATTCTATGCAACGCTGCACATCACCGGAGATGCTGGAGATGTGAATTCATGGGTGCTGGACTGGATGTCTGAAAACACTCACTACACTGCACTAGCCTCTGAATTGCTTCATGCTCTACCACTCAGTCCTCCCCTTGAAGAAGCTCGCTGCATCTACAGTGAACCTGAGCTCACACATCATTACATGCAGGTGCTGATGAAACCTTTGAAGCCAGGTCAAGCACCAAGAACCAAATTCCTCGTGAAGGAATTGTTGTACGTGCCCAGAACTATCTATCGTATTCTTACGAGGACAATCAGTCCTATCAAAGGCCATGACTCATCTGATGAGGAAATTGTTGGCATCATGAAGAATCTGGTATTCAACATCGTTCATGGCATTCCTGTCAATTATCACGATTTCTTAATGAGGACTATGGCCAATGTTGCACTGTCTTCATTTGAGCTGAAGCCTTATGCACCTTGGATCATGAGATTCCTCAGGACAAGGTCTTCACTCAACTACAAAGCTGATTTCCAGAATCATCTCAGCTACTTGCCCTCAATTGAACTCCTCAAGCAGACATATTCCTCGGTTGATGGAAAGGGCAAGGCACCAGCTGTAACAGATGAAGACATTCGTCCATTGGATGGTCAGTTTCGCAAAGCTGCATCTTATTCCACCAATGATGACTCTACGACACATGACTCTTTCAATGCACCTAAGTCCACTCCTCAAGCCACTTCTCCGCGTGTGATGACTGACCGTGAACTTCTTCTTAGTCTTCACCAGAAGGTGGATCGAAATCATAAATGGGTTAAGCGTCAGTTTGGTTCACTTCTTCACAACATGACTACCACACACAATGCAGTGAAGAAAAACCACTACTACCTCCATCAAGTCTTCGGTCGCACCTGGGCAATCCTGTCACATCTGTATGGTGAAGAAGATCTGAAGAACATGGGTCTTAATGAAGATTTTGACTGGTCTGCACCTCCACCGAAGAAATTCAAGAAGGTCAAGGTTCCTTCTCTGGTGGACAGCTCATATTCTTCATCGTGCGACACTGATGAACATGAAGATTTGGACGACACTGCGGCAGGCCCTACATCAACAAATGACCCCAACAACGCTGGCGCTCCTTCATCAACATGATTATTTTCAGGGGCGTTAGTCCTCATTTTCGATCCTTTTGGTCATTCGATGACAAAGGGGGAGAAATATGAGTTAGTCTTCAAGCGAGTCTACTATATGGGCGTTTTTTATCTGCTAAGTTACAACTCTCGTTCTTCTGGAACTTTATTGGATCGAGTTATAATCTTAAACCTGATGGTGCTTTGATACTTTTGATGCACTGTGCTCTGATACTCTTGATGCACTATTCTGCATGCTTATTCCTCGTTAAATATTATTGCACGCATGCTGAATTTCATCAGGCACCATATTTCATCATGCATTTCAAATTCTTCATATTATATGTTAAATGCGTGTATGAATTACAAGATATAGGGGGAGATCTCCATGATTCAACTCTTCAAGTGTTCATTGCTTCAAAAGCAAATTCCTCACTATGCACATCTTCAGGGGGGGGTTCTTCTATATCTTGCAATCAAATTCCTCAATATCAGTATTTACACTTCATATGTTTATCCTCGTTGAAAACTTAACCTATATTGTCATCAATCACCAAAAAGGGGAGATTGTAAGTGCATCTAGTGCCCCTTAGTGATTTTGGTGTATTGAAGACTTATAGGTTAAGGGACTAATGCATGTGTGAGTGTACACAGGTCTATAAGTCTATGAGGAGTTTGATATTTACAGGAAAAGTCAACCCCTAAAAATGAATATCTTTGACTGAAGATTTTGGTATTTCTGAAGACTTTCATGAAGACTTTGAAAGTGAAAAAATTGGTGTGTCCGTGAAGACTTGATAATCATGCGAGGAATATGAAGCTTGAAGACTTTCGTTTTCATAGTTTTGTTTTTCTCTTTATTGAGTCATAGGAAACACCGTACTGTTAAAGGGGGTCGAGGAAATACTTAGGAAAAATTTTCATGTGATGCTCAACTCAAAATCCTACACCTACCAATCCCTTCGAGTGAAGCCATTGGAAACAGTCAATTTCTTCAGTGACAGAGACGAAGTTCTTCTAATCTCTGAGGAATTTGTCCTGACTGAGGAGTTAGGGATTCGCCAGTGCAGATTGCCTACACAGTGAGGAACATGATAGCCCTGAGGATTTTGCTACTCAAAATTCCGACCGTTGTTGTGCTATGCGCCAGCTGTCCCAAAATATCTATCCACCTAACGGTCATATCATTGAAGGGCATTTATGTCTTATCATGTCGGGCTGCTCCCTAGGCTATAAATAGCCGCCCCCTACAACCACTAGCTGGTTGGCTGCTCCGAGAGAAACTGACACTTGTCATTTGAGAGCAACCCATCCTCCTAGGACTTTGAGCGAAAATCATCAAGTGAGGAAAAACCAAAAACCCAAAACCCAAACACCTAGAAACCCCAAGTGATTGAGCATCACTGAAGAGATTGATCCTGAGTGGATCCGCCGCTTGTTACCTTTGAAGACTGTGCTTCTTTCAGACGGTTAGGCGTCATGGTCTAGAGCATCCAAGAGGAATTGTGGATCGCCGAGTGACCAAGTTTGTGAAGGTTTGGAAGTCGCCTGAAGACTTACCACGAGTGATTGGACGAGGTCTGTGTGACCTTAGTTCAAGGAGAATATGGTGAGGACTGGGTGTCTTGGACTAAGTTTCCTTGACTGGGTGTCCGGGACTGTGTGTCCTTGAGTTTAAATACTCAGCCGCTCCAACCATACGTACAACTGAGACAACAGTTGGAACTGGTCTACCAAATTATTGTCTTCAACGAGCTTACTGGTTCTATTTTCTCAACTCTTTCATTTCCTCATAACTGTGTTGTATGTTTGTTCATATCTGTGTTTGAAGACTTTGACTGAAGACTTTCTCAATTTCTTAGTTCAATTTCTTCAGTCTGTTTGTCTTCATCCCGTTTTATCCTGTGATTACGCTTCCTGTATTCTGTGTCTGTCTTCATTTCATCATGATGACTATGCTTGTATTCTGTTGTGTTACTTTTGAGTACTTATTCCGCTGCTAGTAGTTCTTCGCTAAGGAATTTTCCTCACCGGCAAATTCCTCAGTGAAGAATTTCGTAAAAATCGCCTATTCACCCCTCCTCTAGTCGATATAACACACTTTCATATTTGAATTAGAACTATTATTGCATTTGAACATTTTCAATCATCTACGATTTGCTATGCTTTTATTTTGAGCACATAGACTTAAAAGAAAGAGGTACAAGTTTTAAGGGACATGGTTGGACGACCAACTACCGCACCACTGTCCGCGGACTGGTCCCCACTAGCCCACGAACGGATACAATGTTCGTTTTAGGAGTGAGTGTTTGAGATGCCCTTATCTAGGCCGTGTAAAATTAGTACAATATCCTTTAATTTTAAATATGAAAAGATAATAGTATTAACTTAATCTCTATACACAAAACATATAATTTTCCCAAGTGTGCTAATGAAAACAGTTCATAATTTTTGTGTTTATAGTTAGATATTTTTATACTGATTTTTGGATTATATTAATTAAGAAAATCAAGTATTAAGAAAATATCTAAACACATGCAAGTATCCCCACTTTTACAAAAAAGATGTAATGCCCCAGCCAAATCCATCAGTTCATCCACTCGTTCCTGACTGTTGCGTCTGGGATCTATACTGGCCTCACAGATCAACACTAGTCTTTTCTGCGCGATGTATCCTCATTCATGCACAAATTGCTTTAAGTCAAGCACACTTCACTTTAAAGTTTCTTTTAATTGGGCTCTTGGAAAAAAAGGTGCACCATGTTGACATGAATAGTCTATCATTCCTATTAAGCCGGGATGTCACATACACCCCCCTCCCCCAAAGGAACCGATGTCCCCATCGATCCAGCAGGAATGTTCCCTCTTGGCACACATCTGTGTGCGCCAGTGCCAGCATTCACATGTGTCCCATGTATGCATCACTGACCAACACACGCTCATGTAACCGCGAGGGTCGGTTCTGATGCCAATTTTAACGCTTCGGCCAAACCCACCGGTTCACCCACCAATTCCTGGCCGTTACGCATGGAATCTAGACTGACCCATAGACCAACACTGCTCTTTTCTGCGCACTTTGTCCTCATCCATGCGCACCCGGTATGAACTTCCCAGTTGGTCACCCATAATCAAATTACTCCTAGCCAAGAACGCTTTATTTTGAAGTTTCTTCTAGATGGCCTCACGAAAAAGGAGATGCACCTTGTTGATATGAGTATTCTATCATTCCTATAAAGCCGGAATGTCACAAAATACCTCAGAAGTACATCCAAGTTCCAAAAAAATACACCACACCTAAGTCCCTAAGAAAATCCCTCTGTATTGAATCCTTTGTTGCTTGCCTGATCGTCATCACATCGGCAAAGGAGAGGCGGTGATGAGAAGAGCAATATATGTGTCATCCACAAGGGCATGCAGAGGAAAACTTCTCATTTTGTCTCCGCAGAGCCGCATCAGCCACCCGTTGTGTATAACAAGATTTGCGGGAAGAAGCCAATTCGGCAAGGCCCGCACCCAGATCTGCGCTGACAATTAGGCTCATGTCACCAGTGGAAACTGACTAACTGGCCCCGATTGCTCACTCATGGAAACAACCCGCTGACAAAATGAGGCAACCGATCACAGGCCAACGACCAAACCCAACACCACACAATGTTGGACCACATGCCTTGAAAAGACATTGACCTAGTGGTTCTCCACACTGTTGACCACCCTGTGAAGATGTAGTTGAAGTAGATGCACCATTATTTGATGCAAAACGTCGTCATCGCCGCATCTAAACAATGCCACCACAACACCGAACCCTAACCCCAATTACATGTAGAACATTAAAACTGGTTTCCCCTTTCCCATCGCTGAAAGAGCTGGCGAGAAAAGATGGAGGTCTGGAGAAGGAGATCAAAGAGATCTTAGAAGTCGCGGAATGTTGCAAGCCTCGAGGTGCTACTAGAAGATGATACTCCCTTCATTTCCTTTTTTACTTCGCATATAATATCTGCGAAGAAATATCAGCATCTACAATATAAAAGTATACTCCCTCCGTCCCAAAATAAGTGTCTTAGTCTTAGTATAACTTTGTACTAGAGTTAGTATCAAGTTGAGACATTTATTTTGAGACGGAAGGAGTACAATATAAAAATTAATTGCATGATGCATGTAATAATGTTGATTTCATGTTGTCAATGCTGATAATTTTTTTTTATAAAGTTGATCAAACTCTATAAAATTTGACTTTGAACAAATCATATATGCAAGGTAAAAAGAAACAGAAGAAGTGGTCCTTGTTTAAGAAGAGGAGCGATACCAGCACCATTTTGCACGTTTAACTGCAGGTTCCCATTCAATGGTCAATGTATGGTAGCCATCCTGCTTTGTCATCACGTGACGCGCACGCACGGCGGCTATTGACCCCGTGCATCGCATGACATCATCCCGTGCACGCGTTGCATGCATGCACCACAAGGTCAACGAGGGGGAAGGCCGCCAAGAGCGCGCCGCTTCCATTTCTCCAGTTTACCCTTTTCTTTTGTGTGGTTGTGATTCCTCTGAACTTGTGATTCATTTGCTTTGATATAAGTCAAAGAGGCTTTTATTTCTCCATTTGTCTTCACAGAAATAGACACACCATTGTTCTCTTTTTGTCCCCGTTTCTTCATTTTACAGGCGATATAAAACTAATTAGTTGAACTCATATAGTAATATACTTAGTCTGTGTCAGTTTATTCGGTTTTGTTTGTTCTAAAAAATGCATGCTAATTTTAGGGGACATGTCTTGGTCTCAAAAGTTAATCTTATAAGTCTCCAACCCCAACCCTGTAGTTTGGCTTTATGCATACAGAGGTCTGCCCGTCCGATCTGAATCTTATTTCCTTTTTGCAGTTGAATCAATTCTTTTCACAGGTACTCCTTCTGTTGCATAATGTAAGACGTCTTTTCATTAAACTACTGTAAAAAAATGTCTCTTACATTATGAAACAGAAGGAGTAGTTCTTGCATTGCAACATAAAACCAAAGAGAATGCACATTTCGTTTCTTCTTTCCTCTCCCCCAACTCAGAAGATGATCACCGGCTCGGAACGGGACACGTGGTTTAGCAGCAACCTACTAAAACTCAATGAGAAAAAAGATCCTCAGAAAGATAATCATTGTAGTAATAGTATAACCTTAGAGAAGGTTGACATCGCATCACACCATTAGAGACGCCTCAGCTCAGCTCAACTTTAGCGTATGCTGTCAGGAGTCTCGCCGCCAGCGCCAGCGGCAACGCCAATCATCACCGGCCGGCTGTGCCTGCCGACTACACAGCACAGATGTCCGGATCACGACAGCAAAGCCTTTCAAATCGGATTAGCCGATCGATCACACACGCTGACTCACGCTTTGCCTACCAAAAAAATCTGAAGCTGGCTCTGCTTCTGTCATCCTGATTCCACGTTTCCATCAGAAGTTAACCCGTCCACACACCAGAACGGATGCGCTGTCTGATCCGAACAAAAATCTCGTCCATGTCACGGTATGGTCTACGTACGCGCGTCGACAGGGCCTAGACGTCTCCCAAACACGTGTCAGGCATGCAGATGTGTCCAATACTGGTTTCCCATGCTTTTACTACTAATATACCCATCTTCTGCTATGATAATTAAAAAAAAATCAATCGCTGCATCTCATCTCTTCACAGCTTTAACCACCATCACGTACGGAAGATGATATCCCGATCTCTTCCTTGCTTGCACATGCCGTTACTGTCCAGCTATTTTATGCTGTAATCTTTTACTACCGACTGTCGGTAGAAAAAGGTAGTGCTTCAAGATGCGCAACAGGTATACGAAGAACTAGTACGACGACGACGACGACGTCGAAAACGACGAATATCTTGCATACGAGAAACGTTTGGAGTTACGTGCAAGGTAATGGTTTGGAGGTACCCTAACTTGTAGGGAATATGATGATTTAGTCTCAAACTTGTAAAATGCAACCTCACCATACCACAACTTGCATTGTATGTGACGATTTGGTCCTCGGCCTATCACAGCACCGAGGCGGACGCGCTGCGGGCGGAGCTACGCAAGGAAGGCCGTGCTCGCCGAGACCAAGGCGGACGCGGGGATTGCAGCGGTGGCGGCGTGTGGGCTCCGGGTCATGCGTAGCCTGAGCCCCCTGTACTCTTTCCTCCTCCTCCTTACCGGCGCAACCATGGCCGCCGCGGACCCTTGGTCCACCGACTGCCCGAGCGACACAAACTACACCCGCGGCGGCGTCTTCCAGGCCAACCTCGACGCCCTCCTCTCGTTCCTCTCCGCCGCTGCGTCGGACGCGTCCGGGTTGGCCGAGAACACCATCGGCACAGCGCCCGACGAGGCGTACGGTCTCGCGCACTGCCGCGCCGACGTCAATGCATCCGAGTGCCGCTCGTGCCTCGACACCTGGGCGCGGGACGCAGCCATCAAGTGCCCCGGCCAGAAAAAGTCCACGCTCTTCTACGACGCCTGCCTCCTGCGCCACTAGAACGTGAGCTTCTTCGGCGTCGCCGACATGTCGTGGCTGACCGGCTTATGCAACGCGGTGAACGCGACGCAGCCCGAGCTGTTCAAGACGCAGCTGGGCGCGCTGATGAACAACCTCAGCAGCAAGGCGGCGTCATCCCCGCGACTGTTCGCGGCCGACACGGTCGACTTGACGCCCTTCACCAAGATCCACGACATGTCCCAGTGCACGCGCGACCTCGCCAGCGACGACTGCAACCGCTGCCTCGCCGTAGCCGTCTCGTACATCCCAAAATTTTGCGACGGGAGGGAGGGAGGACGGGTCGCCACCCGGAGCTGCTCCATCCGGTACGAGTTGTATCCTTTCTACAACGCCCAGGCCCACTAGAAGATAGGGTAAACTATTCTGAATTTCCTTTTGACAGAGAGTGGCGACGACGAATCTTCCCTGGGGGTGCAGCAAACGACGACGCCACAGCCAAGATAGCTCTGTTCGTCTGCATTCCTGTTGCTGTCGTGCTATTGGTGCTGTTGACGGTTGCTTTGTATCTCTGCAAGAGGAAGAACAAGAAACCACACGAACATGTGCAGATATCCAGCGCGGGTGAGTGCTTCTCGATCGATCATTTCAAATCCCCGAAAAGGAAGAACACCGAGGCTTAATTGTTCTCTCTCCCTCTATATATACCGTTTGTTTTTGTGAGCAGACAGTGAGTATGGAGGAGACATGGGAAGCTCAGAGTCTCTGTTGTACGATTTCAGCACTCTAAGGGCTGCCACTGACAACTTCTCTGAAGAAAATAAGCTCAGGGAAGGCGGGTTCGGGCCGGTCTACAAAGTAACGTACACTGAACTTGGAACATGGGCATCCACTCTCCAATTGATTTTCCATGTCTGAACTGAACAATCGACTTGATGTGGTTTGGTCGGTCAGGGCATTCTGCGGGATGGGCAGGAGATCGCGGTGAAGAGGCTGTCGAAGACCTCCCAGCAAGGGCTCGTGGAGATGAGGAACGAGGTTGTGCTGGTGGCCAAGCTTCAGCACAAGAATCTGGTGCGCTTGCTCGGCTGCTGCATCCAAGAGGAGGAGATGCTCCTCGTCTACGAGTTCCTCTTCAATAGAAGCCTCGACAAGATTCTATTCGGTCGGTACCTAGTTCTTCAGATTGTTATACTGCAAGTGACATTCAGTTTCAAGAGTTTACGTACTACTCCTTACCAATGTGCGTGCGCGCAGATCCTGCGAGGCAGCAAGAGCTTACCTGGGGGCACAGGTTCAGAATCATCCAAGGGATCAGGCGAGGCCTTCTTTACCTCCACGAAGATTCGAGGTAGGACCGGGGCGTGCACAGCTCAGTTCAGGTTCGAGGGGGTTCGGACTGAGGAGTGGCCCACTCAACGATCACGATCGATCATGCCGACTGCCGAGGCATGTGTGCAAGAATGATTTGCTCCGCCCACCACGGCAAAGACAGTTTTGATTGATCAATGCCATGGCAAATTCAGGTGGAGGTGAGTGCGGGTTGATTAAAGGAAACGGCAGGGGGTTTTGTGCAAAAGTGTGTGCGCTGACTGGTCCAGCCACCTGCCTGCCAATTGTCGAGTTCTCATTGGCCTGGGACTAAATCATCACATGAGGTGCAAGTTGGGGTATGGTGGAGTCAAGTTTTGCAAGTTTATAACTAAATCGTCACATTCTGTGCAAGTTAGGGTACCTGGGGTGCTATTACCTTGATGGTTTGACAGTTTACTCAAATTTTGATTCTGTACTGCAACGAAGAGAATTACACACAAGAAACGCCTACGATTAATTCGGGGAAAAAAACATGCTTGCATCAGCATTTTCAGGATTCGGAAATGTCGCTGTTACATCATCGATAATCAAATGAGTAGACGTAAGTGGTGACGAATAATATCAGAGAGAAGTGTTAGCTTTGAGACAGAGCCATCAGATTCATGATTGATTCCATTTATCACAATATCTTTTACTACCAAGAGTAGGTAGACTCGGGGAGAATATCCGATGAACCCAATCCCGGTTGACATTTTTTTTGGATAATTCTAAAATATAACATGAAAAATACTGGTATCTAACATGTCACAAAATTTCAAATAAAATTTCACAACACAGGTTGAGAACAAAAATAGAGAGAATCACAACTAACAGTGCCTAGATTTCCCCCCAAAAAAGAACAGTGCCTAGATAAGTTGGGCTTTAAATTTGGCCCATTATCGATATTGATGACAAGTTTGTCCATTTTGTTTTTCGAGTTATGTTTCACATTTAGTCCTGAATTTTTTGTTACATCATAAAATGTGCTAAATTTTTCACAGATTTACTTGAAGCATTTTGAAGTATGAACTGAAGCCGGGTGCATCAGATACTTTCCCCTTTCATCTAAACGTTGCAAGGAACTTGAGAAATTTCATTCGCAAAAAAAAGGAACTTGAGAAATCATTCACAAAAAAAAGAACTTGAGAAATTTACAGAGGCAGACGGAGGTTTTATCAAAAAAGAAAAAAGTAAAGGGAAGAGGGCTCTCAACCTGTACCACTACTATAAGATCAGAACTATATCAGGGAAGAGGCGTACAAGATTGTGTCATGGAAGAGGAAAGAGTTTGAAAATCTCGAAGATTTGCTCGTTCCTTTTAGACTTTATTTTGTATTCCCTGTTGTCAGCTCATGTATCTCTACCATGTACAATTCACTACTATAAATATATCATGGTACTGATTGTCAAAAAAAAAAAAAAACTATCTCATCGAAGGACCAGCAGCAACAGCTTGTATATCCCCACCTTGTTCTTCTTCTACCTCAAGTGCACTTCCCTCCATAGGGAAGTTCGAACCTAAGCTTCTTTGCCTCCCGTCGAGACGGTTCTCGAGCTCGAAGCACTCCTTAAGCTGCGCCACCACCTCCGCCATCGTCGGACGCTCCCTCGGGACCTCTCGCTTGCAATGCAGTGCCAGGTCAGCAGCTTTCCGGACAGAGTTGATGTCATGGTCCCCTACCATTCTTGCGTCCACAATGCTCTCCATGGTGCCATGGTCAAGGCTCTGCTGCACCCACTCGCCGACATGGACACTCACGCTGTCGCTGACCGGGATGACAGGAGGACGGCCTGTGATGAGTTCCAGGAGTACGACGCCAAAGCTGTACACGTCGCTCTTCTCGCTGATGTGATAACTGCGGAAGTACCTGAACAATTGGAAGACACAGGGATCCTTAGTTATGACAAAGTAAAGCCACTTTAGGCAATGTTGATTTTTTTAGAAAAGGAGGATAATCCCCGGTCTTTGCATCTTTGCATCATTGTGATGCACACAGCCATTTAGGCAATGTCGATGAAGCAAGTATGTAGGAGAAGAGATGTTGTGCACGACGTACTCAGGATCTAAGTAGCCCATAGTACCAGCTGGTTCAGTGGTTATATGTGTTTTCGAGTCGCCGAAAGCCTTGGTTAGGCCAAAATCAGCAATCTTAGCCCCAAGATCTGTGGTCAGCAGGATGTTGTTACTCTTTACATCTCTGTGGATCAATGCTGGCTTACACGCAATGTGCAGATACTCCAGACCTGTGAACTTAAGTAAATGCCAGTGTTTGCAACACGTGCAAGAAGAAATCTAAGGAACTAGTAGTAGATGGCGAAATCCTAACCTTGTGCAGCATCAAGGGCGATGTGAAGACGCTGCTCCCAAGTGAGTGGTTTACTAGTAGAACCTTTGCACGTCAACACAAGTTAAAACATAATTAGTTAGAAGATTTTGGAGAAATTCCCGGGCTTCAGTTTAGTACCCACACTTGATTTAGGGTCTATGCAGTTCTCCTTTGAGAAGTGTAACATTCTTCTGTAATACGAATTTCAAGATATAGCACACTGATGATCTAATCTAGGGCGCCTAAAAACTGAAATTAACCGATATAAGATATTTGAATAGCCAAGATGAAGTGTTAATTTTTTTTTGCCAAGATGAACAACCTCTCAGATGATCCTGCAGGTTCCCTTTGGGCATGTACTCGTAAACAAGGGCTAGATGATTTTTGTCCTTGCAGTAGCCAATCAAGGAAACCAAGTTCTTGTGATGAATCCTTGTCAAGTGCTGAGCCTGCAATATAGCTTGCAAAACTTATGTTCAGATAATTTAAGCAGGCATATAATAAGAATGGTAAGTAAGTGCAGTTCCATCTACAAAACCATAAAAAAAACTTGACAGAGAAACAGATGGGCCACACAAGGATTCGGAAGGTGGATGAAAGGAAAAAACACAAATATTTGAGTTGCGACACATAAAACTACAAACTGAATTTCCTTTTTACCTCAGCCAGAAACTCTTTACCCCCTTGTGAAGATGAATCAGAACGCACTTTCACAGCAACTGAGTTTCCGTTCTTCAGGTAGCCAAGGAAGACAGCTCCGAACCCGCCCTTGCCAATCTCTTGGCTAAAGTTGCTCGTAATATGCTTCAGTTCTCTGTAAGAAAATTCTCGGTTCTCAAGTAACGCGGATTCATCTTCAGGACCAGTAGCTTTTCTCTTATCTGAAAACATACACAAAACGTAGTTAAAGGTGAGAAATAATTTTTCTGGAAAAAGGCAATAAATATTACAACAGTGTGCAATGCTCCATTCAAAATAAAACAGTGTTCAATGCACAACACAGAAACCATTATTGCCATCTGTCTGCCTTACCTTTTCCCTTGAGCTTTTGGTGTAGCAGAAGAAATAAGACAACAAATATTGCAATGACAGCAACGATCGGAATAACTATTGCAGCAAGAAGTGCCCCATTAATTTTCTTTCGACTTGATCCACAGGCAGTGCCATTGGCACATATATTTGCATTATTACCAACCCTGCTAATATCAAAGAGTATACAACTGTTCACGTTAGTAATGTGCTTCCACGGTATTCCAGATAAAGAAATATGTTTGACTGAGATGGTGCTCACAGGAACCAGTATCTCTATGAATATTCAGGTATCAATCAGATCTAATTGTTAACTAGGCAAGTAATATTGGTACTCCCTTCGATCCAAAATAAGTGTCGCAGTTTTGAACTAATGTAAGTTAAACCTTAGTTCAAAACTACGACACTTATTATGGATCGGAGGGAGTACTTTAAGGATGCGTTTAACTGGCAAACGTTCGCTGTGAGCGAATTTACGAGCGAACGCCCCACATGTCATGCTGAAATAACTAATTGACATGCGTTTTTGAAGGAAACACCATGTACGGAAGGGGAAATTGCCATGTATAGGAAAGAATTGCCAGCGATTTTTGGAATTTTTTTCCATCCACATGATCTGGATCCAATGGCTGTGGGGGCGTTCGCTGGGAGTGCCTTCTGAGCGAACGTTCGCCCATTAGCATCTCCAAATTTTAATGGTAATTTTATGATATAACTTCTCGAGGAAACGGAGGTAACCCAAAAGGCTCATGGGTAGAGAGTAGGCGGATTCTAGCAATGTGGAGATGAGAAATCAAACTATAAAGTGTTTACTTCTGAAGTTTTATGTCATTGCAATTAATACCTGACGATGGATAATTCTAATTAACTAAAAGTAGTATACCTTATTAAATGGACAGGTAGAAGGAAATTGAAGAGCACATAGCTATAATAGCATACGTTTAAAACAGCTAGCATGATACTAACAAGATGCCAAACATTTTACAATATTAATTTTTAAACTTTTGCTAATTTTTATTTAGAATGTAGTTCAGGAGAACTCTACCTTAATGACAGAGTCCCATTTTGTGATTTTTGAAGAAGACTGTCAGGGATTGCTCCATATAGATCATTGCTGGACAGATCCCTGTGAAAAGAAAATGATGCAACTAAAAAGTGTTCTTACAAGATCCTAGAACTGGAGCATATATATGTAACAATGTACCAGAAGGAAAAAAAAGACTTACAGAAATATTAGAAACGGAAGCTGCCCAAGAAAATTTGGAATGGTGCCAGACAAGTTGTTGTTTGACAGATCCCTGAAATAAGTAACAGCTCTTGTGAATACTAGTAAGAATGGGGAACATAATGATGTTTCAGAACTGATATTTTTCAGCTTCACTTCTTGATTACATTCAAGACGAAAAAATAAACAGGTAGTCATTGCATATAAATGAAAAGAATTATATTTCTCTTCCAAAATACCTCCATTAGTAAATGGATGGCGTTTTTAGAAAATGACACAGTCTCCAGCATATATCTTTGACCGTCACCTTTTGTCTGTATATATATTAAAAAAAGGGCAACCTGGTGCATGTAGCTCCCGCTTGCGCAGGGTCCAGGGAAGGGTCCGACCACTTTGGGTCTATAGTACGCAGCCTTTCCCTACATTTCTGTAAGAGGCTGTTTCCAGGACTTGAACCCATGACCTCATGGTCACAAGGCAGCAGCTTTACCACTGCGCCAAGGCTCCCCTTCACCTTTTGTCTATATGCTAGTACTAAAGTATTTTCATGACAAATCTAGTGATACTATTTTACCTTACCAATCTAAATATTTTCATATATACCAGTCAAAGTTTAAAAGGTTTGACTGCGCGCTTTCTCAGAATTCATGTATTTACGAATGGATGCAATATATATTTAAAGAGTTTTCTAGGACTATATTTTTTGTGGATTGTGGGGAGAAGTAAGCAAAAAACTCTTGAAGTATCCAGACTTTTAGACTGTATGGATATATGACAGCAGACACAAAAAATTAAAGAAATATACTGCCGTCTACTGTGAAGTTCAAAACAATCTGTCATGTACTGCTTGGTAAACTGTTTCAGATATAGTTGAGTAATTCAGATTCATAGGTAACTTTGCCAATCAGTCCCTAGGAAGACTACAACATGAAGCAGAGGGAATAATCATCAACATGGTTAATTTTGCTAGTATTATAAAAAGAAAAAAGCTGTGGCACCTTAAAATTCTACAGTGAGACATGATGTTGAGAACCTACAGGTACTGAAGTGCATTCAGATCTCCAAAATCAGTAGAGATGGTACCAGCCAATCCAAAGGAAGACACATTTCTGCCAAAAAGATAAATTCAGAATAGTTAGTTTCTCCAGATGAAATGCCCTGATGTTTCTATGAAATATGCAAAGTATTTCAGCCTATAACAATTTTTTAAATTTCATCCAGACATGATTATGGAACTTACAATGCTGTTATTCTAGAGGCATAAGCTGGAGGATAGGAGCAGGTTAATCCTATCCATGCAAAAGCTTTTGGAGCGCATGGATCGCCCATCCAGTTTTTCTCCACACCAAAATTTTCTTGGATTGCCATCATGGCTCTAGCTGGTTCACCAAAACAACAACAAATGTTCATGTCCATACAAAATGAACAGACATGCAGGCAAGCAGGTCAAATGCGATAAATAGTGGCTACTCATTCAGTCTAATACTTTTCATATTGCAAATTGTATGAAGACTTAACGTGGTCTATTGTTAAAAAAAAGTGGTCTAAGTAAGTATTAACTGTAAGAAACATACACTCTATACTAATATTGCATCAGTAAATTCATACCATCTCCACTATCAGTAGTGACCTCAGTTATCGGTTCCACCAAGTACATCTCCATGGCATTCAGGATAGGTGGAAGAGTTGCATTTTCTGTAGCAACAAGTGAGACACTATAACTTGCCAACCCTTGTACAATGCCTGAGAAAGAATCGGCGAATAGGAATGGAGGGGTGTAAGGTTGCGCGTTCCATGTCTTGTTATTGACAATGATGTCAAACTGCCGCACAGCATTGCTCCGTACATTCTGCAGCTCAGAGAAGTAGAAAACAAAGAAGTAACTGGAGCTGATATTCTCCGATCGATCTGATGGACCCCATGAGAAATCGATCCTTGAACCGTTGACAGTTGCTGCATTTTGCATAACAGCTGATGGCACGTCATACACATCGGTGACGTAATTCTGGACGACAGATGTTGCAGATATTTCATCCCAGTTTGGGATTGTGTCGTAAGTCGACCATAGGCGGTCATGGGGATCCAAGGGGTACCTGTTCAGACCAAAGAAATATGTTTGTATGATCTAGTATCGTAGTTCACTGTAATTGGAGTCAAAACCTCTTTTTGTCCGAAAGTATAACTTGCAGAGACATATCCATGCAAAGAATGTCTAACATTAGCGGCTACACTCATTTACACGAGAATGTGGTTTTCTTCTTCACTTTTATGTTTATTGACATTAAATCTACAATATACACAGTCACCTAGGCTAAATGGCAGACAATCATTGATTTAGTTTGTTGAACTTGTTTCAGATAACAATGACCTAAAGGACCAAACAAACCTGATTATGCGATTGTCCGTGGGCCCCAAATTGAACCGATTGGAGCTAATCAGCACCAGAGATTGACTTGCATTTACCTCTGGGTAAATAACAGTCCTCAGTGGCCTCAGATCCAGCCCAGAAATAAATGGAGTTCCCATCCCTTTGTTCACCAGACAAACATGCAGGTAGTCAGCAGGAGCGACAACTATGATGTCCATCCATTTGACTGCTCCTGCAGCACTGATATTAACTTCATGCCAGTAGTTTGCCCCCATGTACAGATCAAAGACAGGAAGTTTGTTAAGGCCATCATAGTTTCCGTAGTAAAAAAGCGCACGGACGAAGTACTTGTTTCCTGCCAGCAAGGACCTCAGGGCGTAGCAATTGCGTGCTCCATGCTGAAAGAACCGGACGTTGAGGTTGCGCTTTGCCAGTGAAGGCTTGATGTAAACTGAGGAGATGTTGCGGTTTTCTCCTGAGGTGATGTATCCATAGTCTGAGACATATATTAATGTTGAGCTGGGATCTTGGTAGGAGGAGTTCATCGGCATGCCACAATCGATGCTTATGAAACCTGCAAAACAAATTACAAGTCAAAATAGCTGTGGAGAATCAAATGGGCAATAACTTGTTCGCTTTCTCAAAGAGTTCTCACACACATTGATGCTCAAGTATGGTTCTGTGGAGTGGATCATTTTGCCTCTTACACAATCATGTAAACAGATATGATCACTGCAACTGCTTTTCATTGTTTACTGTCTGAACACAAGAAGCTGCAAGAATTGAATGTAACGCACCTAGGTCATCAGGCTGGCCATGGATAAACTGGAAGACGCAGAATAGGAGAATCACAACCCATAGATCCATGCTTCCTGCTCACCCTTGTAAGAATAACTACCTCCTATGAGATAAGAGGCAGAGACTCTATGCATATCCACAGACCAAATATACTCATGCATCCATGTTATGACCGTGCTATTCTGCAGTTATGGGGCAAGAAAGTCAATGTACTAGGTCAGCTATTATATGGTCCAACTAACAAAAACTTATCTTCATAATACTTATTAAGAATGTCCCACCAATAGAGAGGATACATCTATAACATTCTTCCTACCTTTGTGATTGACAGCATGCATCTTTTGTTTTTACTTAGAAAAACTACGACTCCTTACAAAACTCTGTCTTGATTATCTGTTCACGGGGTTTCGAATCTCACGATCATCATGAACACAAGGGAACAGACATGTTCACCTAACATTGCTGTGGTTATCTGCTAGTATAACTCAGAGCAGAACAACAAGTCAGGAAGGTGACTGAATCTGAAAGCTCAAGAATTTCAGAATATGTATTAAACTAGTAGCTGTCAAGACTGGAACCACCCCAAATGGTGTGGAAGTAATAACATTCTAACTGAGCCAATTTAGTGCACTTGACCGTGCCGGCGGCCGGCTGCATGCCTGCTCAGCAAATTTGACCTGGTACGCTAGACTAACAAGATGAACCTAACGAATCTTACA
Organism: Triticum dicoccoides; assembly: GCF_002162155.2. Taxonomy (NCBI): domain Eukaryota; kingdom Viridiplantae; phylum Streptophyta; class Magnoliopsida; order Poales; family Poaceae; genus Triticum; species Triticum dicoccoides. The sequence continues at coordinate 98,950,935 of NC_041390.1, forward strand.
AGTGGCACGCAAGGATACAGTAATCGGAGAAGAATTAAATACATCATTTGATGACTTGATGTGCTATGAACAATTTTCGCAGTTATTATACTGCCGGGATGAGCTCTGGCAGTTGATTTCCTAGGCAGATCTCGTGCTCTGCCGAACAACTCGGATGCCGAAAGGAAACGACGCTGGGTGCTCAGATCAGATGGAGCCTGTCGGCTTTCGCTACCAGTACTGGCAGAGCAAAGCGCATCGCCGCTGTGGCGCAGAAACCACGTACCTTGCCGTTGCCGTCCCCCCTCCTTGTCCACGGTCGGTCTCAGTGGGCAGCACGTCGGCGCGCGCAGCAGGAGACCCGCACGCGCGCTCGCAGCAGGAGAAGGTGGCGGTGGAAGTTATTACGGCGTGCTCCGGTGCGGCGGCTGGTGCCGCCCCAGGCGCGGCCACGAACTCCTCGGACGGGCTCTTTTTTGCCATCGGCATTTCGCCGAACACCTATCGGGCGCCGGAGCACCGCCTCCCGAGCATTGCTTGGGTCGTCAGTCGTCGCCCGTTGAGGGCTCCTGTTCGAAATGAAAAAGGAAACAAAATGCGACGATGCGGAGTCACTAACGTATGTTACTAGTCTATATTACTATCTTTATAAAAAAAATATTATAAGTGTAACTAGCATAATTGCCCGTATCGACGGCAGAATTAAACCCTCACATGACAATGCACGGTTAGACGGAGTTTCTTGATTGATGTGGCCATTGCCAAGCTCCTGTTGTGGCCGCTATAGCGGCTAGTGTAACTGGGTATCCTTCATAATTTTAAATAGAATGCTAAGTCTCTTAAAGACGGACCACTTCTAAATAGTATAGCATGCTATAGTGCGAAAATGCCGTTTGGAGGCCGAGCTGCATGCAGCTTGTAATCACCATTGTCAGTCATCATACAGATTTAGGGATGACAATGGGTACCCATCACCCGCATACCCTGCGGGTAAAAACCCTATTAGGGTAAGGGTATGTGGCATGAATTTACCCATGGGTACTTAAATGGCAAAATACCATACCCATTGATAGAGAGGGCACGGGTATGGGATTGTATAACCCATGCCCGCGTACCCATGTACCCATCTAAAATGTTGACAAGTGGGTTTCTTTTAATTATCATAATGTATTAATTTTCCCCACCAAATCGTGCTAGGTAAACACTCTATGTGTAGTCAAATTATCTCTATAATTTATCATGATTTTGTGAACTTATAGTGTATGGCTATGTGTTGTTATTTGTGATTATGTGTTGTTGTTTAACATTTTTATGTGTCACTTTATAGGCTAGTATTTTTGTTTATGAAAATGTGTTGTTGTTACAATATGTTGTTGTACATTGTTGTTTAAAATGTGTTGCTATTAATAATTTATGATTATATGTTGTTTTTTACAACTATTTTCTACTCAATCGATGTGTTGTGAACGCGGTTTTTTTTTACCCACGAGTACCCATATACCTTGTCGGGTGATGGGCATGGGAAAAAATTATACCCTTGACGGGTATGGGTACGGATGATGGGTAAGTTCAGGGTTTAAGAGTAAGGGTATGGGATGGCTCCATCCGCACCCATGCCCTGTGGGTGCCATCCCTATACAGATCAGCTGCAGCGTCGCATTTAGTACGTGTATTTCACTTGTCAGGTACTCATACCACACCGTATTTCCTTTTTAAATATTGTGTCATCCCATGTATAGACGACGCAGTGCTGCTAGGCTGGTTAGAGGTGCCATCATTTCACCCATCAAGTCCATGATGTGCAAGCAGTTCGCGAACATGTGCACGCGCACGCTCTTATGTTCCCATAGTATTACAGCACGGGCCGTTGCACAGAAGTGTTCTGTTCCCGAACGTTTAGGCTCACGATCAGACTGTTTGGAAACAATCTATTTATACCGGCCAAGAACAGCACTGCCCTATCCATTGCAATCCAGCAAAGCTAACAAGAACACCACCATAGATATGGCGTCGTCGTCATCCTCATCTCGGTCGAGAGATAGACGGCACAACCCATATATCAACAGAGATATCATTGGAAAAAAAACAAGGTCATTTTTTCTTAAACCACAGCACAATCTATCTTGACCTACCAGAAAAAGCAACACGCTGCTAATGCCATGGCTACCCCAAATTCAGCAAACATATAGTCTAGTAGAATACATACATGGAGGTCTCAAAGTGACATAGTTATTATATGAAAATAAAATGCCATCTATAATGACATCAAACCACAAACGAACAATGTCAATAATCGCCTGATGCTCATTATGGATTGCCAGCTTTTGGCATGTTGCTGCATGTGTTCTTCCTTTGTGTAACTATCTATGTGCCGATGTGACTTCCAATCCAATTTCTCTCCATAGTTAACTGATAGATCATGGTTATGCTCTGACCTGTGCTCGCACACATGCCAGCCACAATCCTCCGATCTCAGCAGCCGCATCATGGCATTGCACCCACACCTAGTCAACCACATGCACGTGTTGGAAATATGCCCTAGAGGCAATAATAAATTAGTTATTATTATATTTCCTTGTTCATGATAATCGTTTATTATCCATGCTAGAATTGTATTGATAGGAAACTCAGATACATGTGTGGATACATAGACAACACCATGTCCCTAGTAAGCCTCTAGTTGACTAGCTCATTAATCAATAGATGGTTACGGTTTCATGACCATGGACATTGGATGTCGTTGATAACGGGATCACATCATTAGGAGAATGATGTGATGGACAAGACCCAATCCTAAGCCTAGCACAAAGATCATGTAGTTCGTATGCTAAAGCTTTTCTAATGTCAAGTATCATTTCCTTAGACCATGAGATTGTGCAACTTCCGGATACCGTAGAAGTGCTTTGGTGTGCCAAACGTCACAACGTAACTGGGTGGCTATAAAGGTACACTACAGGTATCTCCGAAAGTGTCTGTTGGGTTGGCACGAATCGAGACTGGGATTTGTCACTCCGTGTGACGGAGAGGTATCTCTGGGCCCACTCGGTAGGACATCATCATAATGTGCACAATGTGATCAAGGAGTTGATCATGGAATGATGTGTTACGGAACGAGTAAAGAGACTTGCCGGTAACGAGATTGAACAAGGTATCGGGATACCGACGATCGAATCTCGGGCAAGTATCGTACCGCTAGACAAAGGGAATTGTATACGGGATTGATTAAGTCCTTGACATCATGGTTCATCCGATGAGATCATCGTGGAACATGTAGGAGCCAACATGGGTATCTAGATCCCGCTGTTGGTTATTGACCGGAGAGTCATCTCGGTCATGTTTGCATGTCTCCCGAACCCGTAGGGTCTACACACTTAAGGTTCGGTGACGCTAGGGTTATAGAGATATAAGTATGCGGTAACCCAAAAGTTGTTCGGAGTCCCGGATGAGATCCCTGACGTCACGAGGAGTTCCGGAATGGTCCGGAGGTAAAGAAATATATATAGGAAGTGCTATTTCGGCTATCGGGACAAGTTTCGGGGTCATCGGTATTGTACCGGGACCACCGGAAGGGTTCCGGGGGTCCACCGGGTGGGGCCACCTGCCCCGGGGGCCACATGGGCTGTAGGGGGTGTGCCTTGGCCTACATGGGCCAAGGGCACCAGCCCCAAGAGGCCCATGCGCCAAAGGGACAAGAGGAGGGGAGAGTCCTAAAAGGGGAAGGCACCTCCGAGGTGCCTTGGGGAGGATGGACTCCTTCCCCCCCTTGGCCGCACCCTTCCTTGGAGGAAGGGGCAAGGCTGCGCCCTCCCCCTCTCCCTTGGCCCTATATATAGTGGGGAGGGGGGGCAAAAAAAAGACCTAAGCCCTGGCGCCTCCCTCTCCCTCCCATGACACATCTCCCTCCTCCCACAGCGCTTGGCGAAGCCCTGTTGGAATCCCGCTACTTCCACCACCACGCCGTCGTGCTGCCGGATCTCCATCAACCTCTTCTCCCCCTTGCTGGATCAAGAAGGAGGAGACGTCGCTGCTCCGTACATGTGTTGAACGCGAAGGTGCCGTCCGTTCGGCGCTAGGATCATCGGTGATTTGGATCACGACGAGTACGACTCCATCAACCCCGTTCTCTTGAACGCTTCCGCGCGCGATCTACAAGGGTATGTAGATCCACTCCTCCCTCGTTGCTAGATGACTCCATAGATAGATCTTGGTGACACGTAGGAAAATTTTGAATTTATGCTACGTTACCCTACAGTGGCATCACGAGCTAGGTCTATTGCGTAGTTACTATGCACGAGTAGAACACAAAGTAGTTGTGGGCGTCGATATTGTCAATTTGCTTACCGTTACTAGTCTTATCTTGATTCGGCGGCATCGTGGGATGAAGCGGCCCGGACCGACCTTACACGTACTCTTACGTGAGACTGGTTCCACCGACTGACATGCACTAGTTGCATAAGGTGGCTAGTGGGTGTCTGTCTCTCCCACTTTAGTCGGATCGGATTCGATGAAAAGGGTCCTTATGAAGGGTAAATAGCAATTGGCATATCACGTTGTGGTTTTTGCGTAGGTAAAAAACGTTCTTGCAAGAAACCCATAGCAGCCACGTAAAACATGCAAACAACAATTAGAGGACGTCTAACTTGTTTTTGTAGGGTATATGTTATGTGATATGGCCAAAAGGAATGTGATGAATGACATGTGATGTATGAGATTGATCGTGTTCTTGTAATAGGAATCACGACTTGCATGTCGATGAGTATGACAACCGGCAGGAGCCATAGGAGTTGTCTTTATTTATTGTATGACCTGCGTGTCATTGAACAACGCCATGTAATTACTTTACTTTATTGCTAACCGGTAGCCATAGTAGTAGAAGTAATAGTTGGCGAGCAACTTCATGGAGACACGATGATGGAGATCATGATGATGGAGATCATGATGTCATGCCGGTGACAAGATGATCATGGAGCCCCAAGATGGAGATCAAAGGAGCTATATGATATTGGCCATATCATGTCACTGTTATTTGATTGCATGTGATGTTTATCATGTTTATGCATCTTGTTTTCTTAGAACAACGGTAGTAAATAAGATGATCCCTTATTAAAATTTCAAGAAAGTGTTCCCCCTAACTATGCACCATTGCGAAAGTTCGTCGTTTCGAAGCACCACATGATGATCGGGTGTGATAGATTCTTACGTTCACATACAACGGGTGTAAGCCAGATTTACACACACGAAACACTTAGGTTGACTTGACGAGCCTAGCATGTACATACATGGCCTCGGAACACAAGTGACCGAAAGGTCGAGCATGAGTCGTATGGTAGATACGATCAACATGAAGATGTTCACCGATGTTGACTAGTCCGTCTCACGTGATGATCGGACACGGCCTAGTTGACTCGGATCATGTAATCACTTAGATGACTGGAGGGGTGTCTATCTGAGTGGGAGTTCATAAGATGAACTTAATTATCCTGAACATAGTCAAAAGGTCTTCGCAAATTATGTTGTAGCTCGCGCTTTAGTTCTACTGTTTAGATATGTTCCTAGAGAAAATTTAGTTGAAAGTTGATAGTAGCAATTATGCGGACTAGGTCCGTAAACTGAGGATTGTCCTCATTGCTTCATAGAAGCTTTATGTCCTTAATGCACCGCTCAGTGTGCTGAACCTCGAACGTTGTCTGTGGATGTTGCGAACATCTGACATACACATTTTGATAACTACGTGATAGTTCAGTTAAACAGTTTAGAGTTGAGGCATCGAAGACGTGTTAAAACGTCGCGAAACATATGAGATGTTTCGAGGGCTGAAATTGGGATTTTCAGGCTCGTGCCCACGTCAAGAGGTATAAGACCTCCGACGATTTTCTTAGCCTGCAAACTAAAGGAGAAAAGCTCAATTGTTGAGCTTGTGCTCAGATTGTCTGAGTACAACAATCATTTGATTCGAGTGGGAGTTAATCTTCCATATGAGATAGTGATATTTCTCCGAAGTCATTACCACCAAGCTATTAGAGCTTCGTGATGAACTATAATATATCAGGGACATATATGATGATCCTTGAGATATTCGCGATGTTTGACACCGCGAAAGTAGAAATCAAGAAGGAGCATCAATTGTTGATGGTTGGTGAAACCACTAGTTTCAAGAAGGGCAAGGGCAAAAAGGGATGCTTCATGAAACGGCAAATCAGCTGCTGCTCTAGTGAAGAAACCCAAGGTTGAACCCAAACCCGAGACTAAGTGCTTCTGTAATAAAGGGAACATCCAATGGAGTAGAATTACCCTAGATACTTGGTAGATAAGAAGGCTGGCAAAGTCGATAGAAGTATATTGGATATACATTGTGTTAATGTGTACTTTACTAGTACTCCTAGTAGCACCAGGGTATTAGATACCGGTTTGGTTGCTAAGTGTTAGTAACTCGAAACAAAAGGCTACGGAATAAACGGAGACTAGCTAAAAGGTGAGATGACGATATGTGTTGAAAGTATTTCCAAGGTTGATCAAATATCGTACGCTCCCTCTACCATCGAGATTGGTATTAAAACCTAAATAATTGTTATTTGGTGTTTGCGTTGAGCATAGACATGATTGGATTATGTCTATCGCGACACGGTTATTCATTTAAGGAGAATAATGGTTACTCTGTTTATTTGAATAATACCATCCCGATCGTAGTGATACACATTTTCATGCCAAAGGTATAAGATAGTAATGATAGTACCACACAAATGTGGCACTGCAATTTGAGTCATAATGGTATAAAACGCATGAAGAAGCTCCATGTTGATGGATCTTTGGGCTCACTCGTTTTTGAAAAGTTTGAGACATGTGAACCATGTCTATTGGTGTATATGCATGAAGAAACTCCATGCAAATGGACCGTTTGGACTCACTTGATTTTGAATCACTTGAGACATGCAAATCATACCACATGGGCAAGATGACTGAAAGCCTCGTTTTCAGTAAAATGGAACTAGAAAGCAACTTGTTGGAAGTAATACATTTTGATGTGTGCAGTCCAATGAGTGCTGAGGCACGCTGTGGATATCGTTATGTTCTTACTTCACAGATGATTTGAGTAGATGCTGAGTGTATTTACTTGATGAAACACAAGTCTGAATTATTGAAAGGTTCAAGTAATTTCAGAGTGAAGTTGAAGATCGTCGTGACAAGAGGATAACATATCTATGATATGATCATAGAGATGAATATCTGAATTACGAGTTTGGCACAGAATTAAGACATTGTGGAAATTGTTTCACAACTAATACAGCCTGGAACACCATAGTGTGATGGTGTGTCCGAACATCATAACTGCACCCTATTGGATATGATGCATACCATGATGTCTCTTATCGAATTACCACGATAGTTTATGGGTTAGGCATTAGAGACAACCACATTCACTTTAAATAGGGCACCACGTAATTCCGATGAGATGACACCATATGAACCATGGTTTAGAGAAACCTAAGTTGTCATTTCTTAAAAGTTTGGGGCTGCGACGCTTATGCGAAAAAGTTTCAGGCTGATAAGCTCAAATCCAAAGCGGATAAATGCATCTTCATAGGACACCCAAAACAGTTGGGTATACCTCTTGTCTCAGATCCGAAAGCAATAAGGGATTGTTTCTAGAATCGGGTCCTTTCTCGAGGAAAAGTTTCTCTCGAAAGAATTGAGTGGGAGGATGGTGGAGACTTGATGAGGTTATTGAACCGCCTCTTCAACTAGTGTGTGGCAGGGCACAGGAAGTTGTTCCTGTGGCACCTACACCAATTGAAGTGGAAGCTTATGATAGTGATCATGAAACTTCAGATCAAGTCACTCCCAAACCTCGAGGATGACAAGGATGCATACTACTTCAGAGTGGTACGTAATCCTGTCTTGGAAGTCATGTTGCTAGACAACAATGAACCTACGAGCTATGGAGAAGCGATGGTGGGCCCGGATTCCGATAAATGGCTCGAGGCCATAAAATCCGAGAGAGGATCCATGTATGAAAACAAAGTGTAGACTTTGGCAGAACGGCTCGATGGTCGTAAGGCTATTGAGTACAGATGGATTTTAAAAGGAAGACGGACAATGATGGTAAGTATCCCCATCAAGAAAGCTCGACTTGTCATTAAGATGTTTTCCGACAAGTTCAAGGAATTGACTACGATGAGACTTTCTCACTCGTAGCGATGCTAAGAGTCTGTTGGAATTATATTAGCGATTACTGCATTGTTTATGAAATCTTGCAGATAGGATGTCAAAAACATTGTTTTCTCAACGATTTTCTTGAGGAAAGGTTGTATGTGATACAACCGGAAGGTTTTTTCAATCCTGAAAGATGCTAACAAGTATGCAAAGCTCCAGCAATCCTTCTAAGGACTGGAGTAAGCATCTCGGTGTTGGAATGTATGCTTTGATGAGATGATCAAAGATTTTGGGTGTATACAAAGTTTATGAGAAACTTGTATTTCCAAAGAAGTGAGTGGGAGCACTATAGAATTTCTGATGAGTATATGTTGTTGACATATTGTGGATCAGAAATGATGTAGAATTTCTGGAAAGCATATAGGGTTATTTGGAAAGTGTTTTTCAATGGAAAGCTTGGATTAAGCTACTTGAACATTGAGCATCAAGATCTATAAGGATAGATCAAAATTCTTAATGGTACTTTCAAATGAGCACATACCTTGACATGATCTTGAAGGTGTTCAAGATGGATCAGTCAAAGAAGGAGTTCTTGCCTGAGATGTAAGGTATGAAGTTAAGACTTAAAGCTCGACCACGGCAGAATAAAGAGAAAGGATGAAGGTCGTCTCCTATGCTTAAGACATAGGCTCTGCAGTATGCTATGCTGTGTACCGCACCTGATGTGTGCCTTGCCACATATCTGGCAAGAGGGTACAAAGGTAATCTAGGAGTAGATCACCAGATAGCGGTCTAAATTATCCTTAGAGGAATAAGGATATGTTTCTCGGTTATGGAGGTGATAAAGAGTTCGACGTAAAAAGTTACGTCGATGCAAGCTTAACACCTATCCGGATAGCTCTGAGTAGAGATACCGGATACGTATAATGGAGCAACAATTTAGGATAGCTCCAAGTAGAACAGTTATTTGAAATGGCTCCAAATGTAGCGTAGTAGTTGCATCTACAAGATGACATAGAAATTTGCGAAGTACATACGGATCTGAAAGATTCAGACCCGTTGACTAAAATCTCTCTCACAAGCAAAACATGATCAAACCCAGAACTCATTGAGTCTTAATCACATAATGATGTGAACTAGTTTAGTGACACTAGTAAACTCTTTGGATGTTGGTCACATGGTGATGTGACCTGTGAGTGTTAATCACATGGCGATGTGAACTAGATTATTGACTCTAGTGCAAGTGGGAGACTGTTGGAAATATGCCCTAGAGGCAATAATAAATTAGTTATTATATTTCCTTGTTCATGATAATCGTTTATTATCCATGCTAGAATTGTATTGATAGGAAACTCAGATACATGTGTGGATACATAGACAACACCATGTCCCTAGTAAGCATCTAGTTGACTAGCTCGTTAATCAATAGATGGTTACGGTTTCCTGACCATGGACATTGGATGTCGTTGATAACGGGATCACATCATTAGGAGAATGATGTGATGGACAAGACCCAATCCTAAGCCTAGCACAAAGATCATGTAGTTCGTATGCTAAAGCTTTTCTAATGTCAAGTATCATTTCCTTAGACCATGAGATTGTGCAACTCCCGGATACCGTAGAAGTGCTTTGGATGTGCCAAACGTCACAACGTAACTGGGTGGCTATAAAGGTACACTACAGGTATCTCCGAAAGTGTCTGTTGGGTTGGCACGAATCGAGACTGGGATTTGTCACTCCGTGTGACGGAGAGGTATCTCTGGGCCCACTCGGTAGGACATCATCATAATGTGCACAATGTGATCAAGGAGTTGATCACAGGATGATGTGTTACGGAACGAGTAAAGAGACTTGCCGGTAACGAGATTGAACAAGGTATCGGGATACCGACGATCGAATCTCGGGCAAGTATCGTACCGCTAGACAAAGGGAATTGTATACGGGATTGATTAAGTCCTTGACATCGTGGTTCATCCGATGAGATCATCGTGGAACATGTGGGAGCCAACATGGGTATCCAGATCCCGCTGTTGGTTATTGACCGGAGAGTCATCTCGGTCATGTCTGCATGTCTCCCGAACCCGTAGGGTCTACACACTTAAGGTTCGGTGACGCTAGGGTTATAGAGATATAAGTATGCGGTAACCCGAAAGTTGTTCGGAGTCCCGGATGAGATCCCGGACGTCACGAGGAGTTCCGGAATGGTCCGGAGGTAAAGAATTATATATAGGAAGTGCTATTTCGGCTATCGGGACAAGTTTCGGGGTCATCGGTATTGTATCGGGACCACCGGAAGAATCCCGGGGGTCCACCAGGTGGGGCCACCTGCCCCGGGGGCCACATGGGTTGTAGGGGGTGCGCCTTGGCCTACATGGGCCAAGGGCACCAGCCCCAAGAGGCCCATGCGCCAAAGGGACAAGAGGAGGGGAGAGTCCTAAAAGGGGAAGGCACCTCCGAGGTGCCTTGGGGAGGATGGACTCCTTCCTCCCCTTGGCCGCACCCTTCCTTGGAGGAAGGGGCAAGGCTGCGCCCTCCCCCTCTCCCTTGGCCCTATATATAGTGGGGGGGGGGGGAGGGAGGGCAAAAAAAAAAGACCTAAGCCCTGGCGCCTCCCTCTCCCTCGCATGACACATCTCCCTTCTCCCGCAGCGCTTGGCGAAGCCCTGTTGGAATCCCGCTACTTCTACCACCACGCCGTCGTGCTGCTGGATTTCCATCAACCTCTTCTCCCCCTTGCTGGATCAAGAAGGAGGAGACGTCGCTGCTCCGTACATGTGTTGAACGCGGAGGCGCCGTCCGTTCGGCGCTAGGATCATCAGTGATTTGGATCACGACGAGTACGACTCCATCAACCCCGTTCTCTTGAACGCTTCCACGCGCGATCTACAAGGGTATGTAGATCCACTCCTCCCTCGTTGCTAGATGACTCCATAGATAGATCTTGGTGACACGTAGGAAAATTTTGAATTTATGCTATGTTACCCGACAGCACGCACACACACAGACCAGCAGCAGATGTAAAATGGTCAATCTAATGTGACACACACTACATATATGACAAAAACAGATTGAATCATTCCGCACAAACTTCTTTTGGTGTACATTAAAACGGCTTTTTGCATATCGGACACCAAAACCAACTTCCCAAGAATACGTTGTAAAACTCATAGCCCTCCTCGAGAGAGTCAAACGCTAGTATTGCTGGATTAATAACATTTCCAATCCAAAACATTAAGGTGCGGGAGATGGGCGAACTCTCGTTGAGTCCACGCGGTCAACGCTACGAAACAAAAAGATTAGCCAGGCCACCACATCTTTCGTTTTGTCACGTTTCCTCTTTCCTCTCTCGCACACACAAACCTCCACACAACTTGCTCTCTCACTTTATTTCCACCCAGCTAGGGTTCCCGTCGCTGTGCCGCCGCCAGTGCCCCGGCCGTCCCATCCTGGTCCTTCAGCGCTGGCCACTGGAGAAGGCAAGGCATGCCGCTCCCAAACTTTCTCCTCTTAATGGCAAGGCGGGCCTCTCGACCCGGCTGTAATGGTGGTGGCAAAGGAGGAGGAAGGAGATAGCATGGGGAAGATGAACTGGAAAAGGTCAGTAGCGCGCACCGCCTCTTCTTGCTCACCATTGCACCTCCCCATCTCTCCCTTCCACTCAGACGCTGCCTTCTCTTCCCCCCTTTCCTCCCAGCCTGGTGTTCCCTCTGCCTCCATCCCCACGCTTGCATCGGTGACCCAATGAGGAGCTCTAGATTCGGCAGGGGGAGCTCGAGGTGCCGCAGTGGTACACAACACCATCACCATCTTCCTCGGTAGGAGCAGCACGGGCCGTACACACAGTCGGATCCATCATGCTCTAGCGTCACCGCAGGTGCACGACGACAGGATGCACACACTCTTCCCTTCTTCGGTTCTTCCTGATCTTCTCCTCACCTTTTCCCAGTGCCATACTCTTAGAGCTTGTCTTCTTTGTATAGATTTTGTTTCTGTATGCCTACAAGGCGTTCGAAGAAAATCCAAGAAGATATCTTTGGATATGTTATTTAGACTCTATTTAACAGTGAAATGTGTACAGCCAATGGTCAAAGTGATAGCACTGAGGATGATTTGTGGAACTTTGAAACTAAAATAGTGGCTGTGAAATGTCTAGTGGATCTTTATGTCACATTTTTTGATCTGATGCAGCCAGAACTCAGTTACCTCTGTTGTTACCAGTTTTGTCAGAAGCGCCTATAGATAACCTGCTAGCACTGGCATGTCTGTTTTTCATCGTTTAACAGAAGGGCTTGCAAGAAAACTCTTCAAGGATGAATGGAAAGAGATCTTATTATGCTTTAATGAATCACTGAATCAGTAACAGGTACATTTGTTGTTTTCGGCAATATAGTAAAGATGATGCAAAATATTAAAATTCCAGAAAGAAACAAGTCTTACCCTGAGGCAGAGAAATATTCAGATCCTGACATATACAATGAGGATGAACAGGAGCTAATATGGAAACATCGTCTTATGCTATTGTCAAGATGAAGAACCATGTGCCTCTGCAACTCTCAATTATTTAGGTACTTCAAACCTTGTACCAGTTTAATTTGATGCTGATCACTTTGTATATCATGTCTTTCTTTCTAAATTTTGTTCAATACTCTGCCTTGCTTTGCACACCCAAACGAAATAGGAATTAAAAAAATACAACAAGATGTTTGCCTTCATGATTTGTGTTCAACAGGCCAATAATTATATTAAGATCACACTCACCATTCTCCGGCGAATCATTAAGTTGTATGAGACACACATGAGAATGAGATCCTTCTGTGCTGAGCATATGGGCATAATTTTGGAGATGCTATCGGCCATTACGCCCATGCAAGTGAAGTGAGTTCTGAATCTGCCTTGCACATCAAATTCCACAAAGCATGCTCCCTTATGGAGATATCTGAGCCAGCATCCATCCATTTCGAGAATGAATCTTACCAGAGCTAGCTCAAACTTCTGCAAGCTTGCTTCATGAAAACCCATCTTTGTCATGAGAAATGAACATTGAGTCATAAATTATGCTTGTTTATGTAAAATACTACGGAAGTATCTGAACTGTGCAGTCCAGGAACCATATAAGGATGCTTCTTGTAAAGATCCAGTTGTACACTGGGTGCTGCCTTTATGCGCTACTAAGAAAAATGAAATGTCTGCTAGAACCCCATTGGTAATTCATGTACTGTGGTTGCTTGGTGTCTAGAGAGGGAGTGCTTTAGGAGGAATTTGCCCCGACTTTTCCCCTTATAAGCTAATCTCGTCTGCTGTGAGCATAGCACAAGCGAGGTTCAAGTTGCACTACATGATATCTTTCAGACATCAGTAGGCCCTATAATTTCAGTATAGCATATATTGATTGTCACCAATTGTACAATTTTGTCACTCCATCATGGTAGGGTAAGTTGATTGATAGTCACATAGATATATGAAATAAGAAAACGATTGCATCTTGACAGTGCCATAAATGATTCAAACCTATCCCTCCAGCATTCTGGTGTTGAAGGTAAATCCTTTTATTGTTTGTTGGCATGTCAACTTATTTTTAAGCATAGAGCAGGATATTGATATACTCAGATACCTGGAGGGAGGAGACCTTTTGAAAGACATTTGCCCATCTTTCCTAGCATTATTTTTTATTCATGGGGGTTTCGAACCACCGATCCATGACGGCCTCCGCGTTGCATGCCTGCTAGCCAACAACGTGGAGGACCATAGTGAATTCAATGAACCAGCAGCCAAAGCCACATTCATCATATGGAATGGAATCTATCAGCACTTTGTTAAGGTTTGTCGTCAGGTTAGCTAACCTTGCTAATTTCCCTTCTCATTTTCTCCTGATTTTGTTATATTCAATATATACATATATGCTAATTTTTGTTGTTGGTTTGACATTTTGAAGGCACCTCTGCTTTTCGACGCTGCCATGTTTCATCCGTTGCTTTTGAAGCACTATCATCGGTTATGTAAGCACTAAAGAATACATTCCCTGATTATGTTGATTTTGCATAACACTATCTTAAAGCTCAAACTTGGAGATACAAGTACTAAATATGCGCATTCTTTGAGTGTGATGGAACAACATCCCGTGGTAGAAACAAGAAAGTGGAAGAGGCACGTCCCTACCTGGCACCGCCCCAACTTTCTCTTAGGAGGCCCGCAATGGCGGGCCCCAACCACTAGTTTTGATCAACATAGGCACGAACCGAAGCCTCAAGGGCAGACACTCTGCTAGAACTGTGCTCCCTCTCATCTGCCATTTTTTGCAATGCAAAGCAATGATAGTGCCGTGCCCCGGCTTCTACTGCCGATTCATTCTAACCAACAGTACATGTGTCTTGTTCTGAATCTCACACAACACAGCTGCAAAATTATGTCTGACAAATATCATGGAATGAGGTTTTAATATGAAGAACGGGAACATCACCTCCATGTCCAACAAGACCCTTTTGTCTTGACACGACCACGCCGTCTTACTCTCCATCCTCGGTGCCGTGTCGCGGGCCATACTCCTAGCGCCAGGTTCGCACGAATCGCCTACCTCTTCGCCACCACCATTGTACGAGCTGCAGTTCCTCTCGGTTACAAATGTTTCCTCCGTCTCCTCACCTGCTTCCTCCTCCATAGGGCACCTGTCGTGGTTCTAAGTCTGACAGTAGTGTAGGGGGGTAAGTATGGAGAGGCAAGATCTTAGCTATGGAGAAGTTGTAAGCATGCAAGGTTTACGAGTTCAGGCCCTTCTCAGAGGAAGTAATAGCCCTACGTCTTGGAGACCGGAGGCGGTCGACTGGATTATGTGAGTATGAATTACAGAGGTGCGAACCCTTGTCTCGGAGGAGGGGGGTGGCTTATATAGAGTGCGCCAGGACCCCGTCCAGCCCACGTTACAAAGGATCCAATGTACATTAAGGCAGGGCGTTACTGGTAACGCTAGTCATAAAGTGCTATGATGACCATAAAAGCTACTTAATGACCGACCGTTAGCGTGTGGAGTGACTTTAGGTCTCCTGGCCGTCGAGTGGTTGGATCTTGGTCGAGTGGTTGCTTCTTGGTCGAGTGTCTTTGAGTCTGTCGAGTGGAACACCTCCAAGTCGATTGAAAGGTGATTTCTTCTAGAGATGTCCTTGGGTAGGGCAGTTAGGACAGGTCCATGACCCTACCCTAGGTACATAGCTTCATCATTAGCCCCCGAATGGATCGAGGTTTGAGTGGGGAAGGAGTTGAGAACTTCTCCGACTCGTTTTTCATGCCGTGAGCATATCTTGTTTCGGATCAACGGACCTGAGTGATGACAGCAACTTCCTTTTCAGTCGCCTTGATCCATTCTTAGTTCTTTGTCGAGTGAGTTTCTGTACTTGTAAGGCTCCGAGTGACGGTGCGGAGGAGATCTTTGGTCTGACAAGTTGTTTGCTGCCCGCAGATTTCATGGGATTCAAATTTTGGGAAGCGCGCGGGACGGGGGAGGCCGCAGTAATCGGATAGGATAGAGCGGAGCCGCCTCGATCCCCGCGCCGCCTTTTTCGCCACGTATCACGCGTGCGATCGTTACGGGATTTGACAGAGCCACCTGGGCCTACCCGTCAGCCACTCGGAAGCGGCCTCATATAAGGCGTTGGACCGGAGTCTCCCGAACAGTGCGTTCCCATTTCCTCTTCTCCTCCTCACTCCCCTCCGCTGCGCTCGTTCTCACCCCAGCATCACCGCTCCGTACGCGTCTCGCCGGCGACAATGGGGAAGGAGAAGACGGCGGCTCTGGAGCGGGCAAAGAAGGCGACTACGAGGTCGAAGGGGAAGGCGACCAGCTGGGGCGGATCTTCCTCGCGGACCGGCCTGCCGAAGGGCTGGATCCAGGGCGACTGGATCCACTCGAGGATCACCCAAGAAGACCTCGACGACCTGGCCGAAGGAGGGCTGATCCTCTATGACTCGGTGCGGCTTCCGGGGAAGGAATCTGAGCCGCAACCTCGGGAGGGTGAGCGTGTTCTTCTTGCCACCCACGTCGACCGTGGATTTTCCTTGCCTCCTCACCCTTTCTTTCGAGGGTTTCTGAACTTCTTTGGGGCACAACTCCACCATTTTACCCCCAACTCAATCGTTTATCTCGCCGCTTTCATTTCTTTGTGTGAGAATTTCCTGGGTTGTCGGCCTCACTGGGGTCTTTTCAAGCATATTTTCACTTGTCGCTCCCAGACAGTGAAAAAGGCTAATCCGAGTGACGAGACGATCCAAGTGATCCAGATGTGTGGGGGTCTTGGCATCCAAATGAGAGGGAAAAGCTCCTTTCCGGCCATGATTCTTCCTGACTCAGTTCGCGGATGGCAGTCGACCTGGTTTTACTGTAAAGACCAGTCGATGCCAGGGCAATCGACTGGCCTCCCTCCCTTTACCATGGACCGAGTGGAGAAACCCTCCCCTTTGAAGGTGCTCCCGGAGGAGAAGGCACACGTGAAGGTGTTGGTCAATCGAGTGGTCCAGCTTATTCGTGACGGGGTCACTGGTATGGATCTCTTGGAGGTCTTCCTTCAGCGGCGCATCCAGCCTCTTCAAGCTCGAGACCATCCGATGTGGATGTATTTGGGTCTTGAAGACTCCACTCGGATCCATCCGGAGGAGGTCGACGACGACACACTGGAGAAGTGGCTGTCGGGCATTACTGGGAACAAGGACAATCCCAGGGGAGCCAGGAGAGTTCCCCCATTCGACCAGTCTCATGCACCAGAGCAGGTCTGATTCTGAGTTTTTGCTTGTAATCTGAATTCACTCGTGCAACTGCCTATATTGCGTCGACTGACTTTGTTCTCCCTGCTTTCTTTCAGGCCATTATTGAAATGTATTCAATGCCCAACGAGGAGCAAGAGCAAGCTCTGGAAGGCAAAGCGAGTGGCGGCGACAGTGGCGAGTGGACTTCCGATGGTGAAGGGGATGGAGGAAGCGACGACTCAAGTGATGGAGAAGAAGTCGCCCTCGCAGGGAGAGGCGATCCAAGCTTGACCAAGAACGGCCGAGTGCCCGCGACAAGGCAACTACTCAGGCTGGTTAGTCTTCGAAGCGTCCTCGGATCTCTTCACCAACCTCGACTGAGAAGGCGCCAAAGCACCCCAAAGTTGCAGAGCCGAGGACTCGGAAGGCGTTGCCGAAGATCAAGATTGATATCCCCGTCGCCTCCGCGTGAGTGTCTCTCTTTGTATTCACTCGACGCTCCGCGCTGCTTGTTTTTCTTGTTTTAACTGGACGAACTTTGGAATTGTCAGCGCTGCCACTTTCGGGACCTCAGCTTACAGGGATGATGATGAGGTGATGGAGGATGCGGTCACTTCTAATCCGGGTATGATTTCTGCCATACTATCTTTATTCGGTCGATTCAACTGCAATGTGCATCATTGGGTGACGTGATTTTGGCAATTGAACTTTGCACAGCTCCCGACATTATTGACCTCCCCGATGATGATGAAGAGCCCGAGAGGCCTTTGACGAGGAAGAATAGGCGAGCTCCTGTAAGTGAGGCGCTACAGTCGACGCCGAGGGCGGGACCAGTCATTCAGGACACTGGCGACGTCAATCGGGGTTCTGTTACCTTGGCCGAGCCACTGTCGAGTGCCTTGCCTTCTTCGTCGACTGCTCGGGTCCCTGTCGACCCGCCTTCAGTTTTTGCGACCCATCATGTCCCAGAGGATGAGGTGAATGCTGCTAGGGAAGCCATACGCCAGGCGGGCATTATGATGGAGAAGATGAAGACGGTGCGGGACGCCAGCCAAGCCGCCTATGATGCCAACTCGGCTCTCCAGAGCAACGTTCAGGTTAGTTGGTCGCCGCTTGTTCTGTTAGGATATGCTACCTGAAGATTCTTTCCGAAAATCTTTGCATCTGTACACCCAGTGGGTGCGCCGATTGAATTTTTGGACTAGTGGGGGCACGCTGAGTGCACCAACTGGGTGTAGTCCCCGAGACTATGGTGGACTGCTGGCAGTCGACTGTAGTCTTTGTATTTTGCCGAATGTATAAACCAAACTGGTAGTTTGTCTCTTCCACTCGGTCTGGTTGAGTGGGATCAGAGCCGGCGGGGGCACGCAAAGTGCACCCGCTGGGTGTAGTCCCCGAGACTACGGTGGACTGCTGGCAGTCGACTGTAGTCTGAGTTCTGCTTTCTCTCTTTCTGCCTTTTTTTGGACTCAACTTTGGCGGGCCGGTCGAGTGGGATCAGAACCGGTGGGGGCACGCAAAGTGCACCCACTGGGTGTAGTCCCCGAGACTATGGTGGACTGCGGGCAGTTGACCGTGGTCTTAGTATTTATTGCCTTTGTTGTTTTTTGCTGTAAAAATAACTTCTCCCCTTTGATTTTAGAAATCTTGTGATCTTGGAGCTCGCTTTGCTGACTTGGAGAAGCAGCAGATTCAACTGAACCTTGACTTGGAGCTGGCTAGGACAGAGCTGCAAAAGGTCAGAGACGGCGCCGCTGGTAAGACAAGTTTGTTGACTGGTTAGTTTTAAGCTTGAGTACCCTTCTGCTATTTCTGAATCAATCATCATTTCTTTGCAGAAAAACTGAGAGAAGCTCTGGCGAAGAAGAATCGGGATTTGGCTGCTGCTCGTAAGGAGGCTGACGACAGGACCACTCTGGCCAAACAGAAGCTGGCTTCGGTCGGCCAGTTGGAAGAAGAGAATACCAGGCTGAAGACCGCTCTGAATGGCTCCAACAAGGAGTGCTCGCGCTGGAAGAAGGCGAATCTCATCCAGGGCGAGAGAATGGAAGGCATTGCTCGCAGGAGGGATGATCTGGAGAGCTATCTGAGAAGTCTTGCCAAGAAGTTGTTCATCAAGCTTGAAGGTGCACATTCTGTTTCGACTGATTTTTTTTGTGTCGACTCAGTGTACGAAAATTGACTTATCCTTGGATCGTGAATGCAGAGTTTTACCAGAACTTTGAAGAGGAGACTGGGCGGATCGAACCAGGTTTGGATCCAATCAACTCTCCCGTGAAAGATGAAACCGCCATGAATCTGCTCCGTCTGGAATCTCGCATCGACAGTGCCGTGGACTACTTGGCTCGACTGAAGATCGCCATGTCGCGGATTGACCCGGCACTTTGGCCAGAGGCTGTGCTCCAAAATGATCTTGAGTCCCTGATGATTCGACTAAATGAAATCCCAGACCGAGTGCAGGAGTGGAAGAAGTCTGCTGCTCGGTGTGGCGCTGACGTGGCTCTGTCTTTGGTTCGTGTCCACTGCAAGGAGGTGCGACAAGACAAACTGGCAGCAATCAAGGTCGCCAACACCCAAAAACATGACTTTCGAATCTTTATGGAGACTTTCATCGCTGCAGCCACTCGGATAGCCGACGGCGTCGACCTGGATGAGTTCGTCGAGCCCGCCAGCCCTCCTCCCGCGGAGTGAACAAACTCTTATGTCCCACCTTAAATTTGCCTCGGAATGCCGAGTGGTTTTTGTAACCGTTAAACTTTTTCGGGCTGCATGCCCGAGTACTTCGATCTGTGATCCGGAACCTTTAGAATTTATCTGAACTTGGTTTACCGTTGAATATCTTTATGAATCTCCTGCTGAGTGAACCCATTCTTCATTCGAGACAACTTTTGTATTCGTAGCGCAGCTCCGAAGGAGAGGGAAGCAGTCGACCCATGTCTTGTCGCCCTTGCGGGTCGGCGACGGAGTGCGCATCGTATTTGTGGCGAAGCTCTCCAGGGGAAGGCGGCGGTCGACCCACACCTTGTTGCTGCAGAGCGGGACGAAGCGCACATTGTATTTTGTGGCGAAGCTCTCCAGGAGAAGGTGGTAGTCGACCCGCACTTCGTTACTGTAGAGCGGGATGAATCGCGCATTGTATTTGTGGCGAAGCTCCCCAGGAGAAGGTGGCAGTCGACCTGCCCCTCGTCGTCCTTGAGGATTGAGATGTGTTTCGTACTTAGGCGAGTTCTGGACTGCAACTAAGCCCCCGAGTGGGAGGATTGCTCTCCACTCGGTAGGATTTTTTCAAACTTATGCGAGTGCCGGACTGTAGCTAAGTCTCCAACTGGGAGAACTTAGGCGAGTACTGGACTGCAGCTAAGCCCTCGAGTGGGAGGATTGCTCTCCACTCGGTAGGATTTTTTCAAACTTAGGCGAGTGCTGGACTACAACTAAGTCTCCAAGTGAGAGAACTTAGGCGAGTACTGGACTGCAGCTAAGCCCCCGAGTGGGAGGATTGCTCTCCACTCGGTAGGATTTTTTCAAACTTAGGCGAGTGCCGGAC
>NC_041390.1:98971775-98984055 GCF_002162155.2 Triticum dicoccoides
CTAAGCCCCGAGTGGGAGGATTGCTCTCCACTCGGTAGGATTTTTTCAAACTTAGGCGAGTGCCGGACTGCAGCTAAGTCTCCAAGTGAGAGAACTTAGGCGAGTACTGGACTGCAGCTAAGCCCCCGAGTGGGAGGATTGCTCTCCACTCGGTAGGATTTTTTCAAACTTAGGCGAGTGCCGGACTGCAGCTAAGTCTCCAAGTGAGAGAACTTAGGCGAGTACTGGACTGCAGCTAAGCCCCCGAGTGGGAGGATTGCTCTCCGCTCGGTAGGATTTTTTCAAACTTAGGCGAAACAGATTCGCAGCTAAGCCCCCGAGTGGGAGGCTGGCTCGTCACTCGGTAGGAAACTGTTTTTACAAACTTAGGCGAAGCGGATTCACAGCTAAGCCACCCACTGGGGGATTTCTTACACAAACAAAAACAATAATAATCACTGGGAAAATTATAACGCTCTTGTCTTTGATAAATAAACTACATGAGTTTTTCTTATTACATCTCATCCGAGTGAGAATTCAAGTATAAAAGGGGCGGAGTAGCTCCGCATTCCAGGCTCGTGGCTCATCAATCTGGCGATCGACATTGTAGAGGTGGTATGCTCCATTGTGGAGGACTCTGGTGACTATGAAGAGGCCTTCCCAAGTAGGAGTGAGCTTGTGTGGTTTCTGCTGATCCACTCGGAGGACTAAGTCTCCTTCTTGGAAGGCTCGGCTCTTCACGTTTCTGGCATGGAATCGACGCAAGTCTTGCTGATAGATGGTCGATCGAATCAAGGCCATTTCTCTTTCTTCTTCTAAGAGATCGACTGCGTCCTGCCGGGCTTGTTCTGTTTCATCTTCAGAGTAGGGCTCGACTCGGGGAGCGTTGTGAAGCAGGTCACTCGGTAAGACTGCCTCGACTCCGTAGACCAGAAAGAATGGGGTTCTTCCGGTCGATCGATTTGGGGTTGTCCTCAATCCCAAAGGATTGATGGAAGCTCGTCGACCCATGCACCTGCTGCGTGCTTGAGATCGCGCATCAATCGGGGTTTCAGTCCTTTGAGAATCAGGCCGTTTGCCCTTTCTGCTTGCCCATTCGACTAGGGGTGAGCGACCGAATCATAGTCGACCCGAGTGCCCTGAGAGGCGCAAAAGGCCCTGAATTCGTCGGAATCGAAGTTTGACCCATTGTCCGTGATGATGCTGTGCGGAACTCCATATCTGAATACCAACTCTCTAATGAAACTGATAGTGGTGCAAGCATCGAGATTCTTGATAGGCTTGGCTTCAATCCATTTGGTGAACTTGTCGACTGCTACCAGCACATGAGTGAAGCCGCTCCTGCCTGTTCTTAGTGGTCCAACCATGTCCAGCCCCCAAAAATCGAAGGGCCAGACGAGTGGAATGGTTTTCAGGGCTGACGCGAGCTTGTGCGGCATATTGGAGTAATACTGACATCCTTCACATTTGTCGACTATCTCTTTTGCCATCTCATTGGCTCTTGGCCAGTAGAACCCCGCTCGGTATGATTTAGCCACAATGGTCCGAGAGGACGCATGATGAGCACAGGTCCCTGAGTGGATATCGTTAAGGATCATCTGACCTTCTTTTGGTGTAATACACTTCTGGCCGACCCCAGTCGCGCTTTCTCTATATAACTGTCCCTTTATGACTGTAAAGGCCTTGGATCGATGGACGATCTGTCGAGCCTCTTCTTCGTCTTCTGGGAGTTCTTTCCTTAGGATGTACGCGATGTACGGTTCTGTCTAGACGGGAGTGATAACCAAGACTTCCATGATCAGGTCGACCACAGCTGGAACTTCAACTTCAGTCGGATCCGTGGCGCTTTTTGGCTGCGGGGCCTCTTCAGTGAAGGGATCCTCCTGGACCGACGGTGTGTGGATGTGTTCCAAAAACACATTGCTGGGAATGGCTTCTCTTTTGGAACCTATTTTTGCCAGATCATCAACTGCTTGATTTTTCAGTCGGGATATGTGATGAAGCTCTAACCCCTCGAATTTCTTCTCCAGCTTTCTCACTGCATTGCAATAACCAGTCATGGCTGGACTTCTGACGTCCCATTCCTTCATCACTTGATTAACCACCAAATCTGAGTTGCCATAGACCATGAGGCGACGGACGCCGAGTGAAATGGCCATGCGCAACCCATATAAAAGTGCTTCGTATTCTGCCTCGTTGTTAGAGGAATCAAAATGGATTTGAAGAACATATCTGAGTTTATCTCCTCTGGGGGAGACCAACACCACTCCGGCGCCGGAACCATTTAGCATCTTGGAACCGTCGAAGAACATGGTCCAATGCTCCGAGTGAACCTGAGTCGGGAGTTGCTGTTCAATCCACTCGGCGACGAAATCCTCATTTGCCTGGGACTTGATAGCTTTCTTTGCCTCAAACTTGATATCTAGAGGAAGGAGTTCAATCGCCCATTTTGCCACTCGACCAGTTGCGTCTCTGTTATGCAAGATCTCTGACAACGGAGCGTCGCTGACGACTGTAATGGAATGATTAGAGAAGTAGTGGGCAACTTTCTTTGTGGTCATATAAATCCCATATACGAGCTTCTGATAATGAGGATATCTTTGCTTCGATGGGGTCAAGACTTCAGAAATATAATACATTGGGCGCTAAACTTTGAAGGTTTTCCCTTCTTCTTCCCGTTTGACCGTAAGTACCGTACTGACGACTTGTCCTATGGCTGCAATGTAAAGCAGCAAAGGCTCCTTGCTAATTGGGGCAGCAAGCACCGGCTGGGTGGAGAGCAGAGCTTTGAGCTCTGCAAACACTGCGTCAGCTTCAGGAGTCCACTCGAACTTGTCAGACTTCTTCATCAATCGGTAAAGAGGCAATGCCTTTTCACCGAGACGAGATTTGAATCGACTTAGGGCGGCCAAGCAACCAGTAAGCTTCTGAACATCGTGCACTCGCACAGGACTTTTCATTCGGAGTATAGTACCGACTTTTTTTGGATTGGCGTCGATTCCCCGTTCGGAAACGAGAAAACCGAGTAACTTTTCGCCAGGAACCCCGAATGCGCATTTTGATGGGTTAAGCTTGATATCAAACCTTCTGAGGTTGGCAAAGGTTTCAGCAAGGTCAGTCAGCAGGTCGGAACCCTTCCGTGACTTGACCACAATATCATCCATGTACGCCTCCACATTCCGACTGATTTGGGTGAGCAAACACTTCTGAATCATCCTCATGAATGTGGCTCCGGCATTCTTGAGGCCGAATGGCATGGTAACATAACAGAAGCACCCGAATGGAGTGATGAAAGCTGTTTTGATTTCGTCAGGCCCATACAGACGGATCTGATGGTACCCGGAATAGGCGTCTAAAAAAGACAGTCGCTCACATCCCGCAGTCGAGTCGACTATCTGGTCGATGCGGGGGAGAGGAAAATGATCTTTCGGGCAGGCCCGATTGATATGTTTAAAGTCAATGCACATGCGAAGTGACTTGTCCTTCTTGGGGACCATGACAACATTGGCGAGCCACTCGGAGTGGTAGATTTCTCGGATGAACTCCGCCGCTAAGAGCCAAGCCACCTCTTCGCCGATGGCCTTTCTTTTCTGTACGGCGGACCGTCGGAGATGTTCCTTGACAGGTTTTACTTTTGAGTCGACTCTTAGGCGGTGCTCAGCCAGCTCCCTGGGAACACCCGGCATGTCAGAGGGCTTCCATGCGAAAATGTCCCAGTTCTCACGAAGGAACTGGATGAGCGCTTCTTCCTATTTGGAGTCGAGTGTTGTCGAGATATGAGTTGGAGCATCGCTGGGGTCGGTCGGGTGGATGTGAGCTGTCTTCGTATCGCCAGTCGACTGAAAAGCTGACTCTGTAGTGGGCTTCTTGGCTCGCAACAAATCACTCGGGTCTGCAGTCTTCTGGTATTCCTGCAACTCCACCACTGCCATCTGAGCATCGGCGATCCTCGAACCTTTCTGAAAACATTCTTCCGCTTTCTTTCGATTGCCCGTAATAGTGATCACACCTTTGGGGCCAGGCATCTTCAATTTGAGATACACATAACACGGTCGGGCCATGAAGCGTGCATAAGCTGGCCTGCCCAAAATAGCGTGGTAGGCACTATGGAAGTCTACAACTTCAAATGTCAACTTCTCTTTGCGGTAATTCTTGTAATCACCGAAAACCACATCAAGAGCAATCTGGCCGAGTGATTCAGCCTTCTTCCCGGGAATGACCCCATGGAAACTCATGTTGCTGGCACTGAGTCTGGACATCGGAATGCCCATCCCTTTCAACGTCTCAGCATACAATATGTTCAAACCACTGCCACCATCCATCCGGACTTTGGTCAGTCGAGTGCCTTCAACAACTGGGTCGACCACCAAAGCTTGCCTCCCTGGGGTGGCGATGTGCATTGGGTGGTCGAACTGGTCGAATGTTATGGCAGTCTGAGACCATTTCAGGTAACTAGGTGTCACCGGAGCGACCATATTTACCTCTCGGTTAATAACTTTCAGTCGACTTTTGCTTTCAACATCGGCAAAAATCATCAGAGTGGAATTGACCTAAGGGTATCCGTCGTCACTGTCTTCTTTGTCCTCGACCTTGTCCGACTCCTTTTCCTTACCTTTGGGCTGCTTGCCCTGGAACTGCTGGATCAAGAGTCGACACTGTCGAGTGGTATGTTTCGGGTAAATGAAATTACCCTCTTCATCTTTCTTTGTGTGGACGAGACATGGTAAGTCCAACACATCATTTTCGTCCTGGTCTTTAACCTTTTTGGGCTTCCAAGGTCCTTTAGGTTTTCCTTTAAACTTTCCTTGGGTTAAAGCCAAGGCTTCCCCGGGAGCCGTTGGCTCGGCTTTCCGTTTCTGTTTCCGATTGGAATTTCCTCCGGTTTCTTGGGCGACTGACTTGAGCTTGCCACTCCTGAGTCGATCCTCATCTTCACCCTTAGCGTACTTGGTGGCAATCTCCATCATCCGATTCAGGGACATATCCCCGGTTTGACCGAATTTCAAATTCAGTTCTCTGTACTTGACGCCTTCCTTGAAGGCACAAACTGCTTGGTGGTCAGGCACATTCTCCACCGAGTGATGTAACATGATCCACCTCTGGATGTAATCCCTCAAAGTTTCATTCGGCTTCTGCACGCAAGACCGCAGTTCCGTCAGCCCTGCCGGCGCTTGCATGTTCCTTCAAATGTGGTGACGAACACTCGGGAGAGATCTTCCCAAGTGTAAATGCTGCTAGGTGCTAACTGGTTTAGCCACGCTTTGGCCGAGCCCTCCAACATGAGAGGCAGGTGCTTCATGGCCACTTCATCATTGCCACCGTCAATCTGGACGGCCACTCGGTAGTCCTCAAGCCAAGTATCGGGCTTGGACTCGCCAGTGAACTTACTGACTCTAGTCGCCAACCTGAAGTTGGGAGGAATCACAGCGGCCCTGATGGCTCTACTAAAGCACTCTGGCCCCGAAACATGTACTCTGCTGCTGGTAGGTGCATCTCTGTCGTGACCTTGTCGGTGAGCCCTGTTCCTGTCGACCAAACCTTGGACGAGAATGGATCTCGCGTCAAAGCCTGGCCCTCTGGGGTCGACTGGAATCCTTCGCCCACCACTATGAGGGCGCCTGTCATCCTGCCGGCGAGGCACATACGACCCGCTCCTCGGGGGAGGCGTGGGCACTCGATGTCGACCGTCACGACCGACTCGGTGATCATACTGCTCATGGTTCCCATACTGGTCATGCCGGTCTCCACGTCCCTCACGCCTCGGGGGCGATCTCGGGCTGTGAGTCGACTGGACTATGTCCGCGGCAACAGATCTGCTGTGAATCCTGTTCCGCGATTGAGAAACAACGGAATTCTGATCCCCTGCTGCCCGGAGTAACGCTCTGATCTGCAGCAAGCCTCTGCCAGCCTCCGACTGGGAAGGCTGAATCGACTCCGCTATACGGGCCGCAGCTGCTAAATTCTGAATCGGAGTTCGATATACCTGCGGGGGCGGGAAGAGCTGACGCCGACTGGATTCGGGAACCCATTGTCGCGCACGCTCGTTGAGTGATCGCTGGAGATTCTCCAGTCGAGTGCGCTCGGCCAAGTTTGCCAGGCGCGCATCCTTCAAGGCGCGAGCCTCGGGGGTTTCTCCAATGATAGGAGTGTGCAGTGCATCCATGTTCCGGCGGCGAAGTTCTTCTCTCTGCAGCGACGTGAGAGGCTCGGGAAGATACTCCTCATGGAGACGCGACGGGTCGCCTCCACCCGCGCCTCCGTCGGTGCGGGGAAAACCGGGAGGACTGGGTGGTCCATCGACCATCAGAACCTCCACCGCCGGATCGCTGCTCTCGCATTCGGATGCGGTCTCTGCGGAGCCAGTTGACAGGTCGAACAGGCCATAGAGGGATTCGTCGGGCTCGATTGCCGCGACTTGAGGGGTGGCCGACTGACGTGCCACCGCGTGTCTCACCCACCGCTGAAGTCTCGACCGACCGGAGCGCTTGCGCCGGCAGGAAACGGGGAGGGAGGACAACACAGGAGCCGATCGGTAGGGGTCGACGGTTGCCGCAGGAGAACACCGCGGACGTACGCGCTAAAGTGCGTTGCCTCGTGAACAGGGAGTGCGTCCACGTCGAGCGGAGCCTCCTGGAGCCAAGCAGAGTCGTCGACGATGAACGTGAGCGCGCCGAGACGGATCTCGCGGCCCTCCACCGAAACTCCGCTGAAAACCATGATGATTCGGGTCGAAAAAGGTCGCAACTCCTCCAACAAACGCTAAAACACCGGCCCCACGGTGGGCGCCAACTGTCGTGGTTCTAAGTCTGACAGTAGTGTAGGGGGGTAAGTATGGAGATGCAAGATCTTAGCTATGGAGAAGTTGTAAGCACGCAAGGTTTACGAGTTCAGGCCCTTCTCGGAGGAAGTAATAGCCCTACGTCTCGGAGCCCGGAGGCGGTCGACTGGATTATGTGAGTATGAATTACAGAGGTGCGAACCGTTGTCTCAGAGGAGGGGGGTGGCTTATATAGAGTGCGCCAGGACCCCGGCCAGCCCACGTTACAAAGGGTTCAATGTACATTAAGACAGGGCGTTACTGGTAACGCTAGTTATTAAGTGCTATGATGACCATAAAAGCTACTTAATGACCGACCGTTAGTGTGCGGAGTGACTTTAGGTCTCCTGGCCGTCGAGTGGTTGGATCTTGGTCGAGTGGTTGCTTCTTGGTCGAGTGTCTTCGAGTCTGTCGAGTGGAACACCTCCAAGTCGATTGAAAGGTGATTTCTTCTAGAGATGTCCTTGGGTAGGGCAGTTAGGACAGGTCCATGACCCTACCCTAGGTACATAGCTTCATCAGCACCCATACCCAAATCCAAGCGCACTGTCTCAGAATAAATCAAGTAATCTTGGGCACCAGTAGTTTCGCTCGTCTCATCATCAATCAGCTGCGCACTGGCCGTCTCTCAAGACAAGCCCGTCGTCCGAACGAGGGACAAACCTGCCCACACAAACAATACACAGTCAGATCTGATTTTGGATGCACAAAGATGGGAAAACTCTAATCCAACCCACTGCCACCCAACTAAGGACACCCCCGCGATCGTAATCAGGCAAAAGGTGAGACTTAGGGGAAACTTTACCCTGCGTCAGATTCCTCGAAGAAGAACTTTTTTTAAAGATCCAGCTTGGCTGGCATTGATTGATTTAGAAGGGAGCATATGGAATACAAGGTTTGATCAAGCGATCAGAGGGAAAAGAAGGAAAGAGATACAATCAGAGGCCAGGCCTTTGGCCTGCAGCTCCCAGTAAAGAAAACCATAAGCTATTATCTCACACCCAGATCCCCAAAGGGGGGCTCGATTGACTTTGCTTCGGCAAGCCGCCAGTGGTCCATCATGCGTCGAATGGCGTCGATGACGTCCTTTACCACCGCTATCTTCGACCTGAAGGTGCAATTATTTCTTTCCATCCAAATTGCCCAGGTGGTAGCCATGATCAGAGTCTTCACGCCCCTCCTGTTTTCTGCTCTTGTTACATTTAGAATGGCCGTAACTGCCAAGGGTGTGCATCGCCGATCATGTAGAGGCGGGGCGAGCGACGAGCATCCATTCCATTCTGCCACCTTAGCCCATGTTGCTTGTGTGAATGAGCAATTCCAGAAGAGATGCACGGAGGACTCAAGGTTTTTGAGACAAAACTGACAGAAATATGGATTTGGCCATTGTCGACGCTGCAGCCGGTCGTTACACCAAACCTTATCGTGATGGATCAGCCAGGAGAAGATTTTGATCTTGCCCGGTGCCCACACCTTCCAAATGACCGATTTCATTCCATTGTTTGGTAGGTTTTTGAACTGGGCATTGTAGGCAGAGCTTGTGGAGTAGGATCCCTTTCCATTTTCTGTCCAAGTGATCACGTCTTCCCGTTGCTCATTGATCAGCCCTCCATGCTCTTTGATCATGCGGGCCACCCTGACCACATCATGGACAATTTCTTCATATCGCCCATTGCCAGAGCTGCGGATCCAACAATCGTTTTGCAGAGCCTCATCCACAGTTTTAAGCTTGTTTCTAGATCTCTTGAACAGTAGTGGAAAGATTGACAGAGAGGTTCATCTCCCAGCCAGTGGCAGGTCCAAAATTTTGCTGACCTGCCATCTCCGATGGCAATTTTCGTGGCTCGAGCGAAGAGGGCCTTGTCATTGCCGTCGCACGGGATTGGGAAAGCTTTCCAAGGCCTGTCCGGCTACATCCAATCCAACCAAAGCCACCAGAGTCGAAGTGCTCTGCCGAAAAGGTGTAGATCCTGAATGCCAAGCCCGCCCTTTTGGATGGGTGAGCATACTGTTTTCTAGCTAACTTTGCACTTTCCGCGTGATAAATCTTCATCATGCGCCCAAAGAAAGCGACGCCTGGCCTTGTCGATCTCCTTCAGAAGCTTTTTTGGGAGCCGCATAACAGTCATCGCAAAAGTTGGCAGTGCTGACAGTACGCTACGGACGAGAATTCTACGGCCAGCAAGATTCATAAGCCTACCCTTCCATCCAGCTAGGCGAGCCCTAATCCGGTCAAGGAGAAATTGGAGATGCGCTAAGCGAATTCTACCAGTGGACATCGGGAGGCCTAGATAAGTCATAGGGAATCCTACTACAGAGCCACTGAAACTATGCAGCACGTCAGTGGTGTCTATATTGTTGCATCTAATCAGGGCCATTGAGGATTTGCTTTGATTTAAACGAAGACCAGAGGCGTCCCCGAACAGATCGAGTAGATGCAGGAGCGAGTCGACCTCCTCTTTGATTGGGTTGGCGAAGATCACAGCGTCATCAGCATAGAGGCTAATCCTCATGCTGGCACCTCTTCCTGGCAGAGGAGAGAAGATGCCAAGGTTTACAGCAGCGTCGAGGAGATGGTAGAGGGGGTCGATGGCGACGATGAACAGCAGAGGGGAGAGTGGATCACCTTGGCTCAAGCCCTGCAAGTGCACTATGGCCTGCCCTGCATCGCCGTTTAATAGGCAGGAGGATGTCGCCGTGGAGAGAAGAATGGAGATCCAGTTTCTCCATCTTGCAGGGAAGCCTAAACGCTGCAGCAGCTCAAGAAGATAATCCCAAGAGATGGAGTTGAACGCTTTCTCTATGTCTAATTTGAAGAGCAGAGCAGACTTCTGTGGAGAGTTTTTACGCATCCTTGGATGTAGAGATAACTCTCATGAATGCATTTTCCTTTTTGGAAAGCTGATTGTGCAGGGGATATGATATGCGGGATGACTGCAGACAGTCGCATAGATAGAACTTTGGCAACTAGCTTTGCCACTGAGCCCATCAAACTGATGGGTCTGA
Organism: Triticum dicoccoides; assembly: GCF_002162155.2. Classification (NCBI taxonomy): domain Eukaryota; kingdom Viridiplantae; phylum Streptophyta; class Magnoliopsida; order Poales; family Poaceae; genus Triticum; species Triticum dicoccoides. The sequence goes on from NC_041390.1 coordinate 98,981,578, forward strand.
ACTGCTTCACTTCTCGTGCACCTTCTTTTTTAGGAATCAGCGTGATGAAGGCCTTGTTCAGATCAAAAAAATTTGTGTTAATTGCCCTGTAGAACTTGGAGAAAAAAAGCCATGATGTCGTCCTTAATGATGCTCCAGCACGAACGAAAGAACTGGCCAGTGAATCCATGAGGGCCTGAGGCTTTTTCTGCCGGAGAGCTCACAACAGCCGCCCACACCTCTCCCTCTGAGAACGGGTTATCTAAACCCACATCTGTCACTTGAGGTAACTGAAGCTGTTCCCAGTTGATTGTGAGGGGCCTATTCTTCCTTGTGCCCAACTGATTTGAAAAGTGCCTGAAAATCTCTTGAGCTTTCTCCTGATGCTGGGATAAGACCTCCCCTCCCTTAGTTTGCAGAGGATGTATATAGTTTTTTCTCCTTCTGTTACTGCACTTTGCATGGAAGAACTTTGTGCTGGCATCTCCAGCCCTAATCCATAGCACCCGAGAGGCTTGCCATATTCTAGCCCTCTCAATTGCCGCAAGCCCGAGCACTCTGGTTTTGAGCATTTTCCTTAATGCAAATTCTTCCTGTGTGAGCTGCCTGTTTTCTTGAGCTATGTCCAGTCTTAGGATGACTTCATTTGCCATATGAAATTGCATCTTGGCCTTGCTAAAAAGGGATTTACTCCAGATCCTTAAATCCTTTGCAGTTCTCTGCAGTTTCACCTTCAGTCTGATGTAAGGACAGCCATGGGAGACTGGTCTGTTCCATGCATGCATCACCATTTCTTGGAAGTGTGGAAACTTTGGCCAGTGGTTTTCAAACTTGAATCTTGCAGGTCTTGGTGGGCTGGCACACGGTGAGAGGAGCGGCGGGCAGTGATCCGAGAAGGATGTGGATGCTGCATTCAGCATATATCCAATGTGCAAAGCCTCCCAATCTACATTGCAGAAAAATTTATCGATGCCGCAGAAGGTTGGGTTTTCTCTTTCGTTGCTCCAAGTGAATCTTCTGTTGTGGCATTTGATTTCCTTTAAGCCCGCGAAATCTAAGGCTTTTCTAAACCCTCCCATAAGCCTCCTGTTCAGGTTTGAATTGCTCTTGTCTCTAGCTTGATATATCATGTTGAAGTCTCCCGTGATCAGCCATGGCTCTCCCGCTGGAGGTGTAATGCTGGCCATCTCCAGGAAAAACTCCTCCCTCGTGGCGTCTTCAGTTGGTCCGTATGCCGTTGTCAGCCAGTACTGAACATTGTTGCTAAGTTCAGTGACTTTTGCCGTGATGGTGAATCTACCAATGGAGTGAGACTCGATGCTAACTACATCTTTGTTCCAGAAAATTGCAGCGCCACCCCTCGTCCCCAGGACCGGAAGAACCACACAGCCCTGCAGGAGCTGTCCCCCTACTTCACGCGCAATTTCTGAAGACCAAACGTCAATTTTTGTTTCTTGCAGCATCAAGATGGCAGTTCTGTGAGCAGTGGTGGTTTCATGAATAGCTTCCCGCTTGGCAGGCGCATTTAGACCTCTAACGTTCCAAGACATAATGAAGCCATGATTTCTACTCATTTGGACACAAAGATTTGCTCCATCGACTAACATTGCTAAAGCAAAGGATACAACACACCACCATTCAGCCCGGGGGGCGACGGCGGCCTCTAACAGGCCCAAAACCCCGTCGTCGTCTAACTCGCAGCATGATCCTAGAACTACACATGAAAGGGAAACCTAGCTCGAACTGGCGTAGGGCCAGCCGTCGACGAAGCCTACAAGCTACATAACACATGTAGATCTACTGGGCCGCATTGACCGCACCATCAGGGCCGAGCATGCCGACCGCGATCTTCAGAGCATCAGCATTCATACTAGTCAGGCGAGCAATGGTGGCTATGTCTTCCTCGGTCAGTGGCTCGTTGAACTTCTTGATCAGGGCAACAACAGCATCTGGTGTCATCTTATCCTTTGGCCCCATCTTTCCGAGCTCTTTCACCAGCCTCAACGTCGCCCTCTGCGAGACCGGCACGGAGGAGGCAGCTGAAGCCTGCCGAGCGCTACGCCTTGAAGGAGTAGAAGAAGCTCGTGATTTGGGCGGGGCGGAGGTGCGGGCAGGCTTCGGGGTGGGGAGGACATGAGCTTTGACCATCTTGAAGAGTTGCTGCACGTCGTCCACAGAGGCTGGCAGGGGCTGCATTGAATCAGCATCTGGGCTTGTCTGGAGCTGCAGGTGGCTGACCTTCTGCGTGACGGCCTCGACTTGGAACTGAACAGCTGCAGGAGTGGGCTGATTGATGCAAGGCAGGACATCAGGCAGCAGGGCAAGCGGCAGGTGGTCTTCCTTCGACTTCTGCTCGATCGGTTCTTCATTGTCGCTGAAGGAGAGTGGGGTGGCGAGCGCCTCGAGCATTGCATTCTCGAACTCCAGTTGCATGCAGTATGGCTGGGGTGGTGGGGAGATGGCGCGTCCCGAGTCGGAGAAGGAGAAGAAGGCGGCGAT
>NC_041390.1:98984258-98994812 GCF_002162155.2 Triticum dicoccoides
AGCACCGTCTTCGGCGAAGGAGACAGGGCAGCACGCTCCATGGAGCGGCCCCGACACCCCTAGTGGCGATGCGAGGCAGGGGTCCTACTCCTCCGACGCGGCTCCTTCATAGCCGGGCCTTGGCGCTGTACCGCCGACCACGGCCGAGGAAAGCGTCCTTCCAGGACCGGCCGCGGTTGCTTTGGTCGTCTCCGTCATGGTCACGATGCTCGCCGAGGGAGGGGAAGCTGCTGCAGCCAGAGGAGGACACGCGAGGCACAGTGCGATGGACCCTGCTCTGCCCGTCCTCCACCCCGGCCGCCCAAGAGCCCGACTTCGGGCGGGGAAGGGGGCAGGTGTCTTCGTCTTCCGATGAGGGGAGCCCGCTCTGCCCGGAGTGCGAGGAGCGGGGCGAGAGAGGGTTCCAGTCCTCCACGCGGTCCACATGGATCAACAGGTCGTAGCGGTGGACGCCCGACGAGGGAGGGACGTTGCGATCCGGCGGGGAGAAGCCGATGATCTCGTCGACGCGGCCGGCGCCACGCTTGAGCACCCACAGAGCCCGCTTGGTCGGGATGTGCGCCACATCCCAGCACCACAGCCAGCATGCGAACGTCTTAGTGTGACCACGCTCGTACATGCGGCTGTCGAGCCGGTCGATGCGGCCGAAGTCGCCGAACGCGTCGTCCGCCCCCTCCAAGCTCTAGAACTGCATAGGCAGGTTCTCGACGATGATGCGAACGTGGAGGGACAACTTCAGGATGGTCGCGTGGTCATTTGGACTCCAGGCGCGGACGAAGTACTTGCAGCCGTCCACCTTGATGATGCCGTGGCGGACAGTGTTGTCATGGTGCGCCGGCAAGTCGAAGTGCACCAGGAAGGCCTCGGGGTGGTGGGCGGTGATTACGAGCTGCTCTTCGATGGCCTTCCCCACCACCATGGGGCTTGTGGCATGGGCACGGTCCGCAGCCGTGAGGGTGACCGCGTGCTGCTGGAGGATGTACTCCGCGTGCTCGAGGGCCGGCGTGGCAACCACCATCTTGTGGCTCTCGCGGGGCCGCCGAGCCGGATCGACGTGGGAGAAGCCAGCCATGGACGGAGCTTGGGAAGGAGGGCCGACGGCGATGGGGGTGGTCGAAGCAGAGGCGATCCCGCACCAGCACCCGAGCTGGCGTCGACTTGGGTTCGGCCGGGGCGGCCCCTCCTAGGCCGTAGGAGCGGCTGGGGCACTCTTTTGCGAAGTGGCCTTGGCGCTCACAGGAGATGCATCGAAGCGGGTCGCCTCAATCTTTGCGTCGGTGGTGTTTGCTCAGGCATCGGAAGCACTTCCCACGGAAGCGCCTTAAGAAGGCCTCGTGGCCAGGCGAAGGCATGGAGGCGCGCCCGCGGTCCGAGCGAGGAGCCCCAGAGTGCGTACTATTGCCCGCCGGCTTCTTGCTGGGTCGCCGGTTTTTGCGCGACTGAACATGAACCCAACCACCCGTCTCCTCCAGAGGGGAGGAAATGACATGGTTTGATGGCGCAACGACGATGGATTTAAGGCGCTGAGACCCGGAGGGGGGCGGAGGCAGTAGATCTACCGGTCCGGAGAGAGGGGCGGCGTTGGAGGACTCACCCCGGAGCAGAAGACGCGGAGAACGACCCGGATCTGGCAGCCGGCCAGCCGGAGAGAGCCCTCGATCGTCCAAGGCACACAACGAACCACTGGGCGAGGGGATGCAGGAGCCGGACGCAGGGGGGAGGCCGGGCTAGCGCTCCTACTACAGCTTGGTCTACGGGTCCTAGCCATGAAGGCTGGCGGGTGGCCGCCGCGACCGGAGTGGCACGCAGCACGGGGAGAGAGGAACCTCCTTGGTGGTTAGGTACCAAGAAGAACTTCATGCCATCTATGGTGAAAGCAGCTCTGCTCTGGTCTAGGTGTCGACGGGCCAAACACGCGTCTCCTGCACTGCACACCGCCCCAACCTCATAATGGTCACCGAGCGGGCCTACAAGATACATTTACTCTCGATCCACCCACCCCGCCAGCTCGCGAAGTGGGCCAAATACGAGGTCGCCCAGGGAGAACATCATGTTCATGCCTCGGCTGAAACGCAGGCCCACCGCCCATGTACATATCGTGAATACGAGAAGTTGGCACTGGTGTATTTATCTCAAATATCCGACATATATAGCTCAAAAGGCAAAAGACACACATCCTGATGCCAAAACGCTCGACGAGGATTACGTCCTCCATGCAGCTCGTCCGCCAAAATGCCCCTCTCGCTATAGTGCCCTATTTAAAATGCCCGTCATGTGTTTGGTCCAAAATTTCTTAGTGCAGGGCATGTTCTAAACGCAATAGTGTGCAGGCGGATGTTGTGTGGCAGTCGCGCCGCCGCGAAAGTCGATGCTAGACGATTGAGCACGGGCTGCTAACTTTGCTGTATCATGATGCGTCAAACAATTTATTTTTTCTGAGCGTGATCTTGCCGATCGACATGGACGCGCATGAGCTGACAGCATGGCCTCCGGCCCAGCAGCTGGTTAGGGTTGCAGCAGCTCCGACGGCACTATTTCATCTCTAGCCGCCACCACTCCTTGAGTCTTGTCCTCCGTTTATCTTTTTTGCATTGTGCTCTTTTTCTGTGACGCTGCAAGCTGAAGAGCTGCTGGGGGAGGTTGGCGTCGGGGACGCATTGGAGATGAACCAGTTGCTGCAAGGGAGTTCATCGTCCAAGAACGGCGTTGCCGTGTCCGGAAGGTAGGGTGGTGGCGAGACTTACGTCAATCTAGGGTTTCAGGCTGGATGCATGTATGGGTTGTTCGAGTTAAAGGGCATCGATGCATGTATATATGCATGTGTAGGCGGCTCGGCTCAAACCAGCTGTACATAAGGACTTGTAGTTGGGACTGAGTTGTGCAACGTATGGTTTTCTGACTCGATGCATGCATATGTGCATTTTTTGAAGGGATGCATGCATATTTGGATATGCAGGCTCCCCAAACCATCAACCAGGCAGAATCTTCTAAGCCCACTAAAATTACAATCTGAAGACCACGTACACGCTGTGGTCACACATAGTTCGGCTTCCGTATGCTTTGACATACCAAAAAAGCCTATATAAAAAGACGGATGGAAATTTGAGCTATATAGAAAAAATTACTATGGACCAAACCAAACCAAGAATACCTATTTCTTTTAATAGTAGGTATAGATATAGATATAGATAACATACATATCTACATTTATTGCTTTGTAGACTCATTTTGCATTAGAAAACGCTATGTGATGCTAATATATTATATTACTTTATTTGTTTCTCTTCTTTTTAATTACATGACACATCATCTTTTTTGCTTATGTGACATGTATGTTGCTACTTATGTTATTTCCAATATGACTAGCCTAATCAATCCCGTGAAAAACTTTTACTCCTCTGAAACGTCCTCTATTGGTGTTAGTTTACTCCCCAGCCGTCACAACTCTCAAATATACTCAGCCGCCCACGTGTTTTCCTTTTCCTTTCAAAATGATCGTATCTATTATAAAAGTTCATCAAAATATAAAGCATTTTAAACATAATAAAAGTAAAAAAACTACATCGAGATTCTGAGACCATCGAATGACCACTCGTGCCGGCAGAATGAGCCGCCAATGCATCACTGTCCTCACTCCCTTACCGGAGCCGGCTTGACCTTGTCAATGATAGCCGAAAAGCCTTCGTGCACGTGCCCCTAAAGACCAGTACTTTGGAGCCGCAATTATCACCATTGAACCCTCGCATAATCTAAAGTACCCGACATCAAATCTCGTCAGATGATGAGAAACTCTAATCTCACCGCCCCAAGAAGACGGCAGAAATATATGCTAGAGCTCTGACAACTACGTCCATACAGATGAACTTGAGGAGGATCGGAGCCCGAAAATCAAACTCGAAGAAGAAGCACCGCCATCCACCTGAGTGTCACATCCGCGAGATTAAAAAGACCCTAACCTAAGCTATGAATCAAACGGAGACATCGGGATTATCTTTCCCGACACCAATCGCCAGAGCGATAGGCAGAAAGGAGGTGAACTCATATGCTCATCGACGAAACCTAGAGGAAAGAGTTTGCTCTAGTCATCTAGGGTTAGGGAAGGAAGCAAGAGGAGGTATTAAACCTGGTGGAAGTTGAACTTCAAAAATAAAACTGGTGGAAGTTACGTGTGTTTTCACGACTTAGAGCAACTCTAGCAGACCCCGCAAAAAGCCCCGACCCACAAAATAACCGCCAAAATGCGGGTCGGCGTGGAAAATCCCGCCAGAACAGACACCGCAAACGCGGCCGGCCCGCAAAACTTTTTGAGGGGCGCGGTAAAATCTCGGCCCCAACCCGCGAATACGCGGGTTTCCCCCTCGCCCCTGCAGTGCCCCGCATCCCAGTGAAGCGGTTGGCGGGAGGGAAATTTTAGCTCGCGCGCCTTTCCCCATCTCCTTCCGCTGTTGCCTGCCCGTCCACCGCCAGTGATTCCGGCCAAATCTGCGGGCGGTATCACAACGCGGGGCCGTCCCCTTGAAGGAAATATGCCCTAGAGGCAATAATAAAGTTGTTATTTATATTTCCTTATATCATGATAAATTTTTATTATTCATGCTAGGATTGTATTAACCGGAAACTTAGTACATGTGTGAGTACATAGACAAACAGAGTGTCACTAGTATGCCTCTACTTGACTAGCTCGTTAATCAAAGATGGTTAAGTTTCCTAGCCATGGACAAAGAGTTGTCATTTGATAAGTGGGATCACATCATTAGAAAATGATGTGATTGACTTGACCCATCTGTTAGCTTAGCACGATGATCATTACAGTTTCATTGCTACTGCTTTCTTCATGACTTATACATGTTCCTCAGACTATGAGATTTTGCAACTCCCGAATACCGAAGGAACACCTTGTATGCTATCAAACGTCACAACGTAACTGGGTGATTATAAAGATGCTCTACATGTGTCTTTGATGGTGTTTGTTGAGTTGCCATAGATCAAGATTAGGATTTGTCACTCCGTGTTTCGGAGAGGTATCTCTGGGCCCTCTCGGTAATGCACATCACTATAAGCCTTGCAACCGTTGTGACTAATGAGTTAGTTGCGGGATGATGCATTACAGAACGAGTAAAGAGACTTGCCGGTAACGAGATTGAACTAGGTATTAAGATACCGACGATCGAATCTCGGGCAAGTAACATACCGATGACAAAAGGAACAACGTATGTTGTTATGCAGTTTGACCGATAAAGATCTTCATAGAATATGTAGGAGCCAATATGAGCATCCATGTTCCGCTATTGGTTATTTACCGGAGACGTGTCTCAGTCATGTCTACATAGTTCTCGGACCCATAGGGTCCGCACGCTTAACGTTCGGTGACGATCGGTATTATGAGTTTATGTGATTTGATGTACCGAAGGTAGTTCGGAGTCCCGGATGTGATCATGGACATGACGAGGAGTCTCGAAATGGCCGAGACATAAAGATTGATATATTGGACGACTATATTCCGATACCAGAAGTGTTCCGGGTGATTTCAGAGAAAACCGGAGTGCTGGAGGGTTACCAAAACCCCCCGGGAGAAGTAATGGGCCACATGGGACTTGGTGGAGAGAGAGAGGGCCGGCCAGGGCAGGCCGCACGCCCCCTCCCCCTCTGGTCCGAATTGGACTAGGGAAGGGGGGGGGGCGCCCCCCCTTTCCTTCTCCCTCTCCTCCTTCCTTTCCCCCTCCTAGTAGGAGTAGGAAAGGGGAGTCCTACTCCTACTAGGAGGACTCCTCCTCCTGGCGCGCCTTGAAAGGGCCGGCCGGCCTCCCCCTTGCTCCTTTATATACGGGGGCAGGGGGCACCCTAGGACACACAAGTTGATCATTGATCTTTTAGCCGTGTGCGGTGCACCCCTCCACCATAATCCACCTCGGTCATATTGTAGCAGTGCTTAGGCGAAGCCCTGCGTCGGTAGCTTCATCAACACCGTCATCATGCCGTTGAGCTGATGGAACTCTCCCTCGAAGCTCTACTGGATCGTGAGTTCATGGGACGTCACTGAGCTAAACGTGTGCAGATCGCGGAGGTGCCATACGTTCGGTACTAGGATCAGTCGATCGTGAAGACGTACAACTACATCAACCGCGTTGTCATAATGCTTCCGCTTACGGTCTACGAGGGTACATGGACGATACTCTTCCCTCTCGTTGCTATGCATCACCATGATCTTGTGTGTGCGTAGGAATTTTTTTGAAATTACTACGTTCCCCAACACCCCACCCTCCAGTGCCGATACGCTGCACCGACCCACCAGATCCAGCGAGAAGAGCCGCTCCTCGTCACTGTCGCCGCCGGGGATCGACCACCGTCGAGCCCGCCCCTCAACGCCGCCCGGGATCACCCGCCACACGAGCCGCCGATTAGTGTTTTGTTTTGTGTTATTTGCGAGCAGTATGCATAGTAGATTGACACGACGTGCGATTCTTATCCATATAGATGGAATTGAGCCCGTACGAGAACTCTTGCTCTCCGATTCGGATGACTCGGATGTTGAGACCATGCTTGCGACCTTTCGGCAACAAACATTAGTGATGGACTTACCATGAAGGAGCACGAAGACGAGAACCGGAAGAGGTGGCGAGGATCGACCGTCGGACGTCTTTCCATTCCTCAGAATCGCCATCTTGGGAATGAGATGTTGATGCAAGACTACTTCGCGAAGAATCCAACATATCCACCACACCTCTTCTGAATAAGGTACCGAATGCGCCGATCCCTGCTACCTCTTGAGCACTGCGTTGGTTTTTCCTTGAAGTGGAAAGGGTGATACAGTAAAGTAGCATAAGTATTTCCCTTACTTTTTGAGAACCAAGGTATCAATCCAGTAGGAGATCACGCTCGAGTCCCACGCACCTACACAAACAAATAAGAACCTCGCAACCAACGCGATAAAGGGGTTGTCAATCCATTCACAGTCACTTACGAGAGTGAGATCTGATAGATATAATAAGATAATTTTTTGGGTATTTTTATGATAAAGAGAAATAAAGATGCAAAGTAAAATAAACGGCAATAGAAATAGCTAAGTGTTGGAAGATTAATATGATGGAGGATAGAACCGGGGGGCATAGGTTTCACTAGTGGCTTCTCTCAAGAGCATAAGTAATACGGTGGGTAAACGAATTACTATCGAGCAATTGATATAATTGAGCATAGTTATGAGAATATCTAGGTATGATCATGTATATGGGCATCACGTCTGTGACAAGTAGACCGAAACGATTCTGCATCTACTACTATTGCTCCACACATCGACCACTATCCAGCATGCATCTAGAGTATTAAGTTCATAAGAACAGAGTAATGCTTTAAGTAAGATGACATGATGTAGAAGGATAAACTCATGCAATATGATATAAACCCCATCTTTTTATCCTCGATGGCAACAATACAATACGTGTTGGTTCCCTTTCTGTCACTAGGATCGAGCACCGCAAGATTGAACCCAAAGCTAAGCACTTCTCCCATTGCAAGAAAGATCAATCTAGTAGGCCAAACCAAACTGATAATTCGAAGAGACTTGCAAAGATAAACCAATCATACATAAAAGAATTCAGAGAAGAATCAAATATTGTTCATAGATAATCTGGATCATAAACCCACAATTCATCGAATCTCGACAAACACACCACAAAAGAAGATTACATCGAATAGATCTCCAAGAGAATCGAGGAGAACTTTGTATTGAGATCCAAAGAGAGAGAAGAAGCCATCTAGCTAATAACTATGGACCCGAAGGTCTGAAGTAAACTACTCACACATCACCGGAGAGGCCATGGAGTTGATGTAGAGGCCCTCCGTGATCAATGCCCCCTCCGGCGAAGCTCCGGAAAAGGCCCCAAGATGGGATCTCTCAGGTACAGAAGGTTGTGGTGGTGGAATTAGGTTTTCGTGAAGCTCCTGGATGTCTGGGGGGTACGTGGATATATATAGGAGGAAGAAGTACGTCGGTGGAGCAACAAGGGTCCCACGAGGGTGGAGGGTGCGCCCCCTGCCTCGTGGATTCCTCGGTTGTTTCTTGACGCACACTCCAAGTCTCCTGGATCACGTTTGTTGAGAAAATCACGTTCCCGAAGGTTTCATTCCGTTTGGACTCCGTTTGATATTCCTTTTCAGCGAAACTCTAAAATAGGCAAAAAACAGCAATTTGGCTGGGCCTCTGGTTAGTAGGTTAGTCCCAAAAATGATATAAAAGTGTAAAATAAAGCCCATTAACAAATAGATAATATAATAGCATGGAGCAATCAAAAATTATAGATACGTTGGAGACGTATCAAGCATCCCCAAGCTTAATTCCTGCTCGTCCTCAAGTAGGTAAATGATAAAAAAGGAATTTTTGATGTGGAATGCTTTCTAACATATTTCTTAATGTAATTGTTCTTTATTGTGGCATGAATGTTCAGATCCGTAAGATTCAAGATAAAAGTTTAATATTAACATAAAAATAATAATACTTCAAGCATACTAACTAAGCAATTATGTCTTCTCAAAATAACATGGCCAAAAAAAGTTATCCCTACAAAATCATAGTGTGGCTATGCTCTATCTTCACCACACAAAATATTTAAATCATGCACAACCCCGATGACAAGCCAAGCAATTGTTTCATACTTTTGATGTTCTCAAACTTTTTCAATCTTCACGCAATACATGAGCGTGAGCCATGGATATATCACTATATGTGGAATAGAATGGTGTTTGTGGAGAAGACAGAAAAGGAGAAGATAGTCTCACATCAACTAGGCGTATCAACGGGCTATGGAGATGCCCATTAATAGATATCAATGTGAGTGAGTAGGGATTGCCATGCAACGGATGCACTAGAGCTATAAGTGTATGAAAGCTCAACAAAAGAAACTAAGTGGGTGTGCATCCAACTTGCTTGCTCATGAAGACCTAGGGCATTTTGAGGAAGCCCATCATTGGAATATACAAGCCAAGTTCTATAATGGAAAATTCCCACTAGTATATGAAAGTGATATCATAGGAGACTCTCTATCATGAAGACCATGGTGCTACTTTGAAGCACAAGTGTGAAAAAAGGATAGTAGCATCGTCCCTTCTCTCTTTTTCTCTCATTTTCTTTTTTCTTCTTTTTTTCTTTGGGCCTTCTTTTTTTGGGGCCTCTTTTTTTCTTTTTTGTTTTTTCGTCTGGAGTCTCATCCCGACTTGTGGGGGAATCATAGTCTCCATCATCCTTTCCTCACTGGGACAATGCTCTAATAATGATGATCATCACACTTTATTTACTTACAACTCAAAAATTACAAATCGATACTTAGAACAAAATATGACTCTATGTGCACTACAGGAAACAGGTAATTCGCCGTCTGTGGATCACAAATGGCAAAGACCTAATTCTAGACGGCAAAGACTTTGCCGTCAGGAAGCAGACGACAAAGTCAGACGGCAAAGATAAATCGCCAAAGAATACTTTGCCGTCTACTATTTGTCGGATGACGGCAAAGAGTTTGCCGTCTGTCAATATGGTTTGCCGTCAGCAGACTAGCTAGACGGCAAAATATGCCAACAGACGGAGCGGTTGCGTTGACGGACGGCGTCAAGTACTTTGCTGTCAGTTACGCTATGTCTTTGCTGTCTTCCTTGTATGCCCAGACGGCAAAGCAAAGATTTTTTTAATAAAAATATATCTAATCTGTACACAATATCCATACACAATGCACATGTGGACTGAAGAAACGTACGCGGTGAAGGAAACATACGAACAAGGAACTGCTTAAGTGCTTATACATATGCGATGGTTACACTTTATATGAAGGACCTCCACATAGAAAAACAATAAATGAGTCCTTCTTTCTTGCAAGAAGAACCTTACAAAAAATTGTAAAAAAGCAATCGAGTCTTTGTCTTCTCCTGGGCAAGGCAGGGCCGACGGTGTGGCTGGGGTGCGGCGGTGCTGACATGGTGAGGCAGGGAGGTCCGGCGGGGTCATGGGCATCAGATCCGGCGATGGCTGCTCGACCTCGACCGGATCTGCAGGGTCGTGCGCGACGTCAGGAGCTCGGGCGGCGGCAGCGTGAAGGACCTCCATGGCCAGCTCCTGCGGAAGAGAGAACTTCGTGTGAGAGGGAAATAAATGAGGAAAGGGAGAAGAGCTCGGGCCGCGGTGTATGGTGGCCGGCCGGTGGGAGTCCGTGGTCGATGGGCGGCGGACGCGAACGGACGCTTCTGGTGGAGGTGGCGACGGGAGGCCGGCGCGGCGGAGGCAAGGGGAGACGGGCGACCGCGCCTGGGCGACAGGGCACCCGGCCGGCACAGTGGAGGCGATGGGCGACAGGCCGGCGCACCGGAGGCGACTGGAGGCGGGGCCGACCGCGCTGGACGGGCACCGGGCCGGCACAGCGGAGCCGACGGGCGATGGAGGGGGCCGGCTGGACCGGAAGTGACTAGAGGCGGGGCCGGCCACGCTGGTGGTGAGTAGAGGCGGGGCCGCTGCCACCCTGCTCGCCTGCGCCGGCCATGGATGTGTGCTAGATGTGTTGTGTGGTGTGTAGT
>NC_041390.1:98995106-99004617 GCF_002162155.2 Triticum dicoccoides
AGTGTGTGTGTGTGGGTGGGGTGGGGCGTGGGTTAGTGGGTGTGTGGTGTGTAGTGTGCGTGGGTGGGTGGGGTGGGGTGTGGGTTAGTGGGTGGGTGGGCCTGGCTAGGTAGTGTGTGTGTTAGGATGGGTAGGTGGGGCTGGTGGGTTTTGGATGGGCTGACACGTCATCGATCCGTGGGATCGATCCACGTGATGTGCTTCTTCTTTGCCGTCTATGATTTTTTATTACAGACGGCAAAGAGCATACTTTGTCGTCTGCAATAGAAAACACAGACGGCAAACATCTTTGCCGTGTGTAATTTTTTATTACAGACGGCAAAGTGTATATTTTGCCGTCCGTAATAAAAAATGTAGACGGCAAAGATGTTTGTTGTCTGTGTTTTTTTATTGCAGACGGCAAAGTGAGCTCTTCGCCGTCTGTGTTTTTTTCCACAGATGGCAAAGTATATTTTACCGTCAGTTTTTCTTTGCCGTCTATTGATGATGACAAACCCTTTCTTTGCCGTCTTGCCCGACGAAAAGCTGACGGCAAAGCTGCCTACTGACGGCAAATTAGCTGTTTCCCGTAGTGGTGAATGCCTCGAGCGGTGTACCGACATGTGCAATGGTGCATGAGTGACATGTATGAAGAATTATGAACGACGGCTTTGCCACAAATACGATGTCAACTACATGATCATGCAAGCAATATGACAATGATGAAGCATGTCATAATAACGGAATGGTGGAAAGTTGCATGGCAATATATCTCGGAATGGCTATGGAAATGCCATAATAGGTAGGTATGGTGGCTGTTTTGAGGAAGGTATATGGTGGGTTTATGGTATCGACGAAATTTGTGCGATACTAGAGAGACTAGCAATGGTGGAAGGGTGAGAGTGCGTACAATCCATGGACTCAACATTAGTCATAAAGAACTCACATACTTATTGCAAAAATCTATTAGTTATCGAAACAAAGTATTACGCGCATGTTCCTAGGGGAATAGATTGGTAGGAAAAGACCATATCTCGTCCCCGACCGCCACTCGTAAGGAAGACAATCAATAAATAAATCATGCTCTGACTTCATCACATAACGGTTCACCATACGTGCATGCTACGGGAATCACAAACTTTAACACAAGTATTTCTCAAATTCACAACTACTCAACTAGCATGACTCTAATATCACCATCTCCATGTCTCAAAACAATTATCAAGTATCAAACTTCTCATAGTATTCAATGCATTTGTATGGAAGTTTTTATTATTGCCATGTTGTTCTAAAGGACTCTCAAAATAATATAAGTGAAGCATGAGAGATCAATTATTTATATAAAATAAAATCACCGCCGTGCTCTAAAATATATAAGTGAAGAACTATAGCAAAAACTATATAGCTCAAAAGATATAAGTGAAGCACATAGAGTATTCTAATAAATTTCAAATCATGTGAGTCTCTCTCAAAAGGTGTGTACAGAAATGATGATTGTGGTAAACTAAAAAGCAAAGACTCAAATCATACAAGACGCTCCAAGCAAAACACATATCATGTGGTGAATAAAAATATAGCTCCAAGTAAAGTTACCGATAGACGAATAATAAAAACTTCCATGACGAATAATTTATCCCCAAGCTTAGGCTTTTTGGTGTCCTTTAATTTTACCTTGGGGTGCCATGGGCATCCCCAAGCTTAGGCTCTTGCCACTCCTTGTTCCATAATCCATCAAATCTTTATCCAAAACTTGAAAACTTCACAACACAAAACTCAAATAGAAAATCTCGTGAGCTTCGTTAGCGAAAGAAAACAAAACACCACTTCAAGGTACTGTAATGAACTCATTCTTGATTTATATTGGTGTTAAACCTACTGTATTCCAACTTCTCTATGGATTATAAACTCTTTTACTAGCCATAGATTCATCAAAATAAGCAAACAACACACGAAAAACAGAATCTGTCAAAAACAGAACAGTCTGTAGTAATCTGTAGCTAACGCAAACTTCTGGAACCCCAAAAATTCTAAAATAAATTTATGGACGTGAGGAATTTATCTATTAATCATCTTCAAAAATAATTAATTAATAGCACTTTCCAAATAAAAATGGCAGCAATTCTCGTGAGCGCTAAAGTTTCTGTTTTTTGCAGCAAGATCAAAAAGACTTTTCCCAAGTCTTCCCAATGGTTCTAGTTGGAACAAACACTAATTAAACACAAAAAACACAACAAAAAAGAGGCTAGATAAATTATTTATTTCTAAACAGGAGCAAAAATCAAGGAATAAAAATAAAATTGGGTTGCCTCCCAACAAGCGCTATCGTTTAACACCCCTAGCTAGGCATAAAAGCGAAGATAGATCTAGGTATTGCCATTTTTGGTAGGCAATCCATAAGTGGCTCTCATAATATACTCATATGGTAATTTAAAGTGTTCCATGCCTTTACTTAATGGAAATTGGAATCTAATATTCCCTTCCTTCATATCAATAATTGCACCAATCGTTCTAAGGAGTCTACCAAGAATAATAGGACATGGAGGATTGCAATCTATGTGAAAGTGCGTTATATCGACTAGAGGGGGGGTGAATAGGCGATTTTTATGAAATTCTTCACTGAGGAATTTGCCGGTGAGGAAATTCCTTAGCGAAGAACTACTAGCAGCGGAATAAGTACTCAAAGGTAAACATAACAGAATACAAGCATAGTCATCATGATGAAATGAAGACATGCATAGAGTACAGGAAGCGTAATCACATGATAACACAGGATGAAGACAAACAGACTGAAGAAATTCAATCTGAGGAAATTGAGAAAGTCTTCAGTCAAAGTCTTCAAACACAGATATGAACAAACATACATCACAGTTATGAGGAAATGAAAGAGTTGAGGAAATAGAACCAGTAAGCTCGATGAAGGCAATGATTTGGTAGACCAGTTCCAAGTGCTGTCTCAGTTGTACGTCTGGTTGGAGCGGCTGAGTATTTAAACTCGAGGACACACAGTCCCGGACACCCAGTCAAGGACACTTAGTCCAAGACACCCAGTCATCACCATATTCTCCTTGAACTAAGGTCACACAGACCTCGTCTAATCACTTGTGGTAAGTCTTCAGGTGACTTCCAAACCTTCACAAACTTGGTCACCCGACGATCCACAATTCCTCCTGGATGCTCTAGACCATGATGCCTAACCGTCTGGAAGAAGCACAGTCTTCAAAGGTAACAAGCGTCGGATCCACTCAGGATCAATCTCTTCAGTGATGCTCAATCACTTGGGGTTTGTAGGGTTTGGGTTTTGGGTTTTTGGTTTTTCCTCACTTGATGATTTTTGCTCAAAGTCCTCGGAGGATGGGTTGCTCTAAATTTACAAGTGTTGGTTTCTTTCGGAGCAGCCAACCAGCTAGTGGTTGTAGGGGGCGGCTATTTATAGCCTAGGGAGCAGCCCGACATGATAAGACATAAATGCCCTTCAATGATATGACCGTTAGGTGGATAGATATTTTGGAACAGCTGGCGCATAGCACAACAACGGTCGGAATTTTGAGTACCAAAATCCTCAGGGCTATCATGTTCCTCACTGTGTAGGCAATCCGCACTGGCGAATTCCTAACTGCTCAGTCAGGACAAATTCCTCAGAGACCAGAAGAACTTCGTCTCTGTCACTGAAGAAATTGACTGAACTGTATGAGATTTCCAATGGCTTCACTCAAAGGGATTGGTAGGTGTAGGATTTTGAGTTGAGCATCACATGGAAATTTTTCCTTAGTATTTCCTTGACCCCCTTTAACAGTACGGTGTTTCCTATGACTCAAGAAAGAGAAAAACAAAACTATGAAAACGAAAGTCTTCAAGCTTCATATTCCTCGCATGAATATCAAGTCTTCACGGACACACCAATTTCTTCACTTTCAAAGTCTTCATGAAAGTCTTCAGAAATACCAAAATCTTCAGTCGAAGATATTCATTTTTAGAGGTCGACTTTTCCTGTAAATATCAAACTCCTCATAGACTTATAGACCTGTGTACACTCACACACGCATTAGTCCCTTAACCTATAAGTCTTCAATACACCAAAATCACTAAGGGGCACTAGATGCACTTACAATCTCCCCCTTTTTGGTGATTGATGACAATATAGGTTAAGTTTTCAACGGGGATAAACATATGAAGTGTAAATACTGATATTGAGGAATTTGATTGCAAGATATAGAAGAACTCCCCCTGAAGATGTGCATAGTGAGGAATTTGCTTTTGAAGCAATGCACACTTCAAGAGTTGAATCATGGAGATCTCCCCCTATATCTTGTAATTCATACACACATTTAACATATAATATGAAGAATTTGAAATGCATGATGAAATATGGTGCCTGATGAAATTCAGCATGCGTGCAATAATATTAACGAGGAATAAGCATGTAGAAAAGAGTATCAGAGCATAGTGCATCAAAAGTATCAGAGCACCATCGGGTTTAAGATTACAACTCGATCCAATAAAGTTTCAGAAGAACGAGAGTTGTAACTTAGCAAAAAAACGTTGTATATGGGCGATAAAATAGACCCGCTTAAAGACTAATTCAAATTTCTCCCCCTTTGTCATCAAATGACCAAAAGGATCGAAACTGAGGACTAACGCCCCTGAAGATAATCAAGTTGATGAAGGAGCGCCAGCGTTGTTGGGGTCGTTGGTTGAGGTAGGGCCTGCCGCAGTGTCGTCTAAATCTTCATGTTCATCAGTGTCGTGCGATGAAGAATATGAGCTGACCACCAGAGAAGGAACCTTGACCTTCTTGAATTTCTTCGGTGGAGGTGCAGACCAGTCAAAATGTTCATTAAGACCCATGTTCTTCAGATCTTCTTCACCATACAGATGTGACAGGATTGCCCAGGTGCGACCGAAGACTTTATGGAGGTAGTAGTGGTTTTTCTTCACTGCATTGTGTGTGGTAGTCATGTTGTGAAGAAGTGAACCAAACTGACGCTTAACCCATTTGTGATTTCGATCCACCTTCTGGTGAAGACTAAGCAGAAGTTCACAGTCAGTCATCACGCGCGGAGCAGTGGCTTGAGGAGTGGACTTAGGTGCATTGGCAGAGTCATGTGTGGCAGAGTCATCATTGGTGGAATAAGATGCAGCTTTGCGAAACTGACCATCCAATGGACGAATGCCTTCATCCGTTACAGCTGGTGCCTTGCCCTTTCCATGAACTGAGGAATATGTCTGCTTGAGGACTTCAATTGAGGGCAAGTAGCTGAGATGATTCTGGAAATCAGCTTTGTAGTTGAGCGAAGACCTTGTCCTGAGGAATCTCATGATCCAAGGTGCATAAGGCTTCAGCTCAAACGGAGACAGTGCAACATTTGCCATGATGCCAACAATTTACTCATCAGATGAGTCGTGGCCTTTGATAGGACTGGCTGTCCTTGTAAGAATACGATAGACAGTTCTGGGCACGTACATCAATTCCTTCACGAGGAATTTTGTTCATGGTGCCTGACCTGGTTTCAAAGGCTTCGTCAGCACTTGCATGTAATGATGTGTGAGCTCAGGTTCACTGTAGATGCAGCGAGCTTCTTCAAGGGGAGGACTGAGTGGTAGAGCATGAAGCAATTCAGAGGCTGGTGTAGTATAGTGAGTGTTTTCAGACATCCACTCCAGCACCCATGAATTCACATCTTCAGCATTTCCGGTGATGTGCAGCGTTGCATAGAATTGAAGAATCAGTTCTTCATTCCAATCACAAATGTCAGAGCAAAAATTGAGCAGTCCAGCGTCGTGAAGAACACTGAGGACTGGTACGAAGCACGGAAGAGATTCCATATCCACGTGAGGAATATGCTCATGGTAGAAAACCTTCTCCTTGTTGAACATCACCGAGGAATAGAAATTGGCTTGACTAGCAGTCCAGAAACGCCTCTTTCTAATGCAAGCAGAGTCATATGGGTTATAATCTTCGAAGAATATGTGCTCGCCGAAGAAATCATCAGCCTTGAACTTTTGCTTCCGTGAGAATGGATCCTTTGGCTTTGGCAGAGGAGTGTCAGTGAGTTGCATCACGACCTCAGGAATCTCAATCGCAGATTCTTCAGGCTGAAGAATTTCTGGTTCTTCCTCAGTGGCAGTCTGCGTAGTTGGTTGTTCAGCAACAGCAGTTTCTTCAGCGCTAGTGGCTGGAATTTCCTCATGGACAGATGCAGTGGGATGAGTTTCTTCAGAGCCTATGTGAACAGTTTGTGGGGGGGACTGAGGAATTTGCTGTAGAGGGGTGAACATTGGAGAGTTTGGATGCTGACTTTCCCAGAATTCATCACTAATTACGGGTGTGGAGCAGCCAATGTCCACATCTTCATCTTCCATTTCTTCAATGCCAGCCTCTTCAGCTGTGAACTGAGGCATAGGCGAGAAGATGATAGGTGTTGAAGGGATCGCATCCACTTCAATTTCTTTATCCAACGGTTCAGACGAAGCAGCAGAAGGAGTTTCTTCATCAGATCCGCTGGGAATCACATATTCTTCATCAAAAGGAACAAGGTCCTTTGATGGCCTGGTTGAGATGGGAACAACATCAATCGGATTTGCAAATGAGCTTGTCATAGGCTTCATTTTCTTCGGAGCTGAAGAATCTAAAGCAGCTGATGCTTTCCTTTTCTTCACTGCAGCACGCTCTGCAGCCTTAGTCTTCTTCACATCTGATGCAGATGGAAGGATTGGAGTTGAAGTTGGTGCAGGAGCAGCTGAGGAATCTGGTTGATTTTCTTTAGGCACAACTGATGCAGTTGCCCTGAGTTCTTCAGTTTCTTTCAAGCACACCACTAGTGGGTGCCCTGACAATTTCTTCAGTGGCTGGAATGCAGTCATCAGCCCTGGAACTCACATTTTCTTCAGCAGCCTAATTGTCATCAACGGTGCTGGCATGTTCTTCAGTCGGCTGAGCAGATGCTTCAGCCTGAGGAATTTCCTATTGCATTGGGGCAACAACATTTGAAGTGAACTGTTCAGTTATCTTTACAAGTCTAACTTTGGCTCCTTGACAATCAGCATAGTAGGCTTGGAAGTCATCGCTGAGGGTTTTGATTTCAGATTGGATTTTTACAAGTTCATCAGTGGTCATAGTGACAATGTTGTTCTTCAGATATTTCTCCTTTCTGTACTGGGCCTTCTTGATCTGCCTGGCCTGATCATATTTCCATTTCTCCTCTTGGATGAAATGAGTCAGCATGTGATTTTGACCAGGTGTCAGCTTGAAGTCAGGCATAGGAGTATTTGGGTCCTTGTGCCAGAGATCAATGTAGTCGAGGATCAGCTTGGGATCCAAAAGCAGTGGCACAGGTGTGCCTTTGGCTCTAGCGGCCCTAACTTGTCTGTCTCTGATGATTTCTGCAAGTTCATCATCATCAGCTTCATCTTCTTCAGATGGCACTTGGAAAGCGACTTGCTTC
The DNA here is from genome assembly GCF_002162155.2 of Triticum dicoccoides. Classification (NCBI taxonomy): domain Eukaryota; kingdom Viridiplantae; phylum Streptophyta; class Magnoliopsida; order Poales; family Poaceae; genus Triticum; species Triticum dicoccoides. Next base: position 99,002,528 of record NC_041390.1, read on the forward strand.
TTTTGAGAACTTGGCCGAGGACCTCGTCCAGCAGTTGCCTTGGTCTTCATCAGAGTGGGGCCAGATGAAGAATTTGGTGCAACTAAGGAGCTTGCTGAGACACCAGAGGCAATGGAGATGCCTGTAGTCCTTTGGCACGAGGCCAGATGCGCAGGTGCTGAGGACTTTGTTGGAACAGCTGAGGACTTTGGAGGAGGTGCTGAGGATTTTGAAGGAGCAGCTTGAGGGATTGGTCGTGAGGACCTTGAAGAGTTTGGCCGTGAGGGCGCAGCTGAGGAACTTGGCTGTGAGGGCACTGTTGGTGAAGCACTTGTCTTACGAGCAGGCTTCTTAGGCATGGATTTCCTCGGCTTGACAAAGGCCTCAGTAGAGGCAGCAGCAGCCACAGAAGAGTCTTCATGGAATTTCCTCACTGCTTCTCTGGCTTGCTTGGCCAACTTGCCTGGGCGCTTGGCCCATTCATCAGGATAGTCCTCACCGCGCTTGAGGCTGGTGGGATCTGCTACTTGGCCAGGTGCCAATGGACCTCTTGGGCATGGAGGATTGAGTGCGAATTTCTTCATGTACTTAGGAGTGACATATCTGTACTCCCTCCATTCTCTTGCCCATCTCCTCTCTATCCTCTGTTTGCACACTTTGCGCTCATTCTTGGTTTCCTCAGTAGGTGTGCAGTACCCAGCATATATGTCATCAGGGATCTCAAACGCTGTATTTACCTCAGGCCTCTTTCCTCCCTTCTGTGGCCTTTTACCATCAACCATTTTCTTTAGTTGAGGAATTTGAACAATCGAATTCTCTGAAGAAGTATGCAACTTTTCTTCGAGGAACGCTGCAAATGAGTTAAGTTGATGAGAACCTAGTGATTCAGCAGCTGACATGTGTACCTGTGAACAGAGTATAGTTGCGAGGAATTTGGAGAGGTCATATGCATTCTCAGAAGGTTTTTCAAAAAGAACAAGTTTGAGGAATTTGACCAGATGAGTCTTGAAGATTTTCACTAAGCATTTTTTGTCTTAGGTTCCAGAGTTTTATAGATTGAGGATCCACACAATTGAGGAATCTTGAAGAAAAATGATGCTTAGAGAAACGAATCAATAACAGATGACATGTGAGGTGTTTAGTGTGTGAAGATTGAAGAATAAAACACCTTTGAAGATTTTATAGAGAAACTTCGAATCAAATAGGGCAGTAAAAGTAACTTTTAATTACCCTGAATGAAGAACACGACGAACAGTGAGGTGAAACAGTGGAGTTCGTCGGTGTAGATCTTCCACGCCCTAACTTGGCGGAGGAAGACATCTACGGCGGCGGCGGAGGTGAAAATTTCCGCGGTCGGCGCGAGTACGTGACGACGAGGTCGAGGCAGTGAAGCTCTTCCTCACCGGCGACGATGGAGTAGCGGCGGCGCTAGGGTTTGGGAAGCTCGAGTGGGTCAGAGAGATCGAGCAGAGTAAAGGAAGTGAGGAAGGGATGAGGGGGTATTTATAGTAGCAGTGAAAAACTGTTCGCCCGAAGATTTGGGACGAACGTGCCCCTGACCCTTCTCCTTCGCACGACATGTGTCACCCACGTACTATGTAGTGGAGATCGTGTAAGATCGTGGGTGAATTAAAAATTTATCGTGGGATGCGGAACTATTTGAGCAGCAAAACCAAAAATTTGGATAAGATTAATTTTAAAGTTCCGTTCTCAATTTCTTCAGCTGACAAGGACACAGTGAAGATTTTGAACGAGTTTCAAATAGAATGCACATGAAGAATTTGTGAACAGATTGGGTTGAGTATTGCATAGAGGGGAAGGGTCCGATCACATTCATTTAGCAGAAAACCAACTTGAAGAAATAGCAATAAGTGAATGTTGTAGAGGATATAAACTCATATATATATATATATATATATATATATATATATATATATATATATATATATATATATATATATATATATATATATATATATATATATATATATATAGCCAATGAAGAAAAACAACGGAACCAGTGAAGACTATGCAAAGTTGAAGAATATGAATAATTTGAGGAATTTCAACTTTTGGTGGTGGCGTGACCCACCGTATAAGAATGATGATTT
>NC_041390.1:99005110-99015696 GCF_002162155.2 Triticum dicoccoides
GATCACATTCATTTAGCAGAAAACCAACTTGAAGAAATAGCAATAAGTGAATGTTGTAGAGGATATAAACTCATATATATATATATATATATATATATATATATGTATATATATATATATATATATATATATATATATATATATATATATATATATATATATATATATAGCCAATGAAGAAAAACAACGGAACCAGTGAAGACTATGCAAAGTTGAAGAATATGAATAATTTGAGGAATTTCAACTTTTGGTGGTGGCGTGACCCACCGTATAAGAATGATGATTTCAGACACCGTGTATAATTATCATAGGGTTTTGAGAATCAAATTCTTCATTAATTTCTTCACACTAAGAGTGTTATTCTTCATTGATTGAAGTAAAACATTTCTTCATGTGTTGCACATCTAAGACATCAATTTTGCATAAGTGTTAGGATGAGTGTCCTTTTCAAAGAACATTCGAAGATTCTAGGATATTTAGCTCACACCGCAACTTGCTAAATCTCTTCTCATCCAAGGGCTTTGTGAAGATATCGGCTAGCTGTTCTTCGGTCTTCACATGCTCAATAGAAATGTCACCCTTCAACACATGATCACGAAGAAAATGATGACGAATCTGAATGTGCTTTGTCTTCGAGTGTTGAACTGGGTTGTGAGCAATCTTGATGACACTCTCATTATCACATAAGAGAGGCACATTCTTCATGTTGACACCGTAGTCCTTGAGAGTTTGCTTCATCCATAGCAATTGGGCACGGCAAGAACCAGCGGCAATGTACTCAGCTTCAGCAGTAGATAGTGATACGCAGTTCTGTTTCTTCGAGGACCAACAGACCAAAGATCGTCCGAGGAAATGACATGTACCAGATGTTGACTTGCGATCCACACGATCACCAGCATAGTCAGAGTCAGAATATCCAACAAGATCAAAAGCCGAGCCCTTGGGGTACCATAATCCAAATGTTGGTGTGTGAGCTAGATATCGAAGAATATGCTTCACAGCCTTATGGTGTGATTCCTTCGGTGCAGCTTGAAATCGGGCACACATGCAAACACTAAGCATTATATCTGGCCTAGATGCACATAAGTATAATAAGGAACCTATCATGGAGCGGTATACCTTATGATCGAAGTCAATACCATTTTCATCAGTGCACAGATGGCCATTTGTGGGCATAGGAATTTTGACGCCTTTGCAATCTTGCATGCCGAACTTCCTCAGTACATCCTTGAGGTATTTCTCCTGAGATATGAATATGCCATTGTGTTGTTGACGAATTTGAAGACCTAAGAAGAATTTCAACTCTCCCATACTAGACATTTGATATTCTTCACTCATCATATAGGCAAATTCATCACTATAACGTTGGTCAGTATAGCCAAAGATAATATCATCAACATATACTTGGCACACAAACAATTCACCATCATAAGATTTAGTGAAAAGAGTAGAGTCGAGTGAACCGGGTTTTAAGCCTTTCTTCATGAAGAGTTCCTTCAAAGTATCATACCAAGCCCGCGGGGCCTGCTTGAGGCCATAGAGGGCCTTGTTGAGTCTGAAGACTTTGTCAGGATTCTTTGGATCTTCAAAACATGGGGATTGAGCAACATATACTTCTTCCTCAAGCTTACCATTGAGGAATGCACTTTTCACATCCATTTGATATAGAGTGATATCATGATGGTTAGCATAAGCAAGTAATATGCGAATAGCCTCAAGTCTAGCAACAGGTGCAAAAGTTTCATCGAAATCAATTCCTTCAACCTGTGTGTAGCCTTGAGCTACAAGCCGTGCCTTATTCCTCACAACAAGGCCATTTTCATCTTGCTTGTTGCGGTAGATCCACTTTGTGCTGATGATATTGTGCTTGCGAGGATCTGGACATTTGACCAGTTCCTAGACATTGTTGAGCTCGAACTGATGTAATTATTCTTGCATGGCCTGAATCCACTCAGGCTCTAGAAATGCTCCATCTACCTTAGTGGGCTCTGTAATAGAGACAAAAGCATACTGCCCACAAAAGTTAGACAAATGTGAAGCTTTTGAGCGTGTGAGAGGACCTGGCGCTTTGATGTCATTGATGATCTTTTCAACTTGCACTTCTTTTGCAATGGGAGGATGAGCTGGTTGTCGTTGAAGAGTTTGATCAGCGTTTTCTTCAGCACCATTTTCTTCAGGTGCATTAGCTCGATGTTCTTCATGTTCTGGAAATTCTTCAGCAGATTCTTCAGTAGGAATGACATCCTCAGTAGCCTTGAACTTGATAGTTTGCTCAGGTGCTGGTTCATCTATCACAGTAGGTAGGTTCTCTCTTTGCGAGCCATTAGTTTCATCGAACCGCATATCTACAGTTTCAACAACTTTGTGAAGAATGTTGTTGAAGACTCTGTAGGTGTGCGAGTCCTTTCCGTAACCAAGCATAAAACCTTCATGTGCTTTCGGTGCAAATTTTGAGTTGTGATGAGGATCTCTAATCCAACATTTAGCACCGAAGACTTTGAAATAACTTACATTGGGTTTCTTATCAGTGAGGAGTTCATAGGCAGTCTTTTTGAAGAATTTGTGAAGATATACTCTGTTGATGATGTGGCACGCAATATCAATTTCCTCAGTCTAGAAACAATGAGGCATTTTGTATTCATCAAGCATAGTGCGAGCCATCTCAGCAAGAGTCCTGTTCTTGCGCTCCACGACGCCGTTCTGCTAAGGAGTGTAAGGAGAAGATAACTCATGAGTAATACCAAGTTCATCAAGATAGTCATCGACACCAGAATTCTTGAACTCAGTGCCATTGTCACTTCTGATGTGCTTGATCTTCACACCAAAGTTGGTTGAAGCCCTCGAGGAAAATCGTTTGAAGACTTCCTGCACTTCATGTTTGTAAGTAACAAGGTGTACCCATGTGTAACGAGAATAATCATCAACAATAACAAAGCCATATTGAGATGCTTCATTTGAGATAGCAGAATAATGATTAGGACCAAAGAGATCCATGTGAATCAATTCAAATGGGCGAGTGGTGGTCATGATAGTCTTCGCTGGATGCTTGGCCTTGGTCATCTTCCCAGCTTCACAGGCTCCGCATAGGTGATCCTTGAGGAATTTGACATTCTCGATGCCAATGACATGCTTCTTCTTCGCAAGCGTGTGCAAATTCCTCATGCCTGCATGACCAAGTCGTCGATGCCAGAGCCAGCCTTCTAAGGCTTTTGCAAGTAAGCACACGGCTGGTTGTGGTCCTGTAGAGAAATCAACAATATACAGGTCTCCTCTCCTAAAGCCTTCGAAGACTTTGGAATTGTCAGCTTCCATAACCACAACACAACGGTACTTGCCGAAGACAACAAACATATCAAGATCACAAAGCATTGAGACAGACATAAGGTTGTATCCTAAGGACTCAACAAGCATGAATTTGTCCATGTGTCGATCCTTTGTAATCGCAACGTTACCTAGACCCAATACATGACTTTTGCCTTTGTCAGCAAAGATGATATGCTTCAGATGCGACGGTGATAATGGAGCATCCATCAATAGATTCTTGTCACCAGTCATGTGGTTTGTACATCCACTACCGAGGACCCACTCAGTGGCTTTGGGTTGATCATCCTGCAGATGAATTAGTGCAGCTTACAAACTCATATACTTCATCAGTGAAGAATATGACATCAATTCATCAGATCAATTTCATCAAGTAAAAGAACTGATAAAGCAATATGAGGACGTGAGAAATGAAAGTTCATTTCTTCATGATTAGCCTGCGTCCTTTCAGGCATTCTCAGGTCTCCAGCAAATTCTTCAGACGATTACGTGCGTCTGGAGACCTGACCCTGCAGAAGAGATTAGTTCTTTTTCTTCACCACCCACATCTGAAGGGGTGGCAAAGAGTTCATCATTCTGCGAGCTCCATACGAGACGGATGTCATAGAAGCCAGTCCATTTCGTTTCACATAAGAGGGGTTAGAGTAAGCATAAGAGTAAGTAGAGAAATTCTTCGAGGACTTATGGACATAATGATTTGAAGAATAATGCACATATCCATAATCCTCAGATCTTCCCTGCGAAACAGACGGGTTAGCACAATGATGTTCATATGAGGACTTTGATCCATATGAAGAATTTGGTCCATATGAAGAATTTGATCTGGGGTTCCTATTCTTCACAGGTGGCGTCATGATGACATTCACCTGAAGATTTTCAAGGCATCTTTTGGGAACCCAGATTTTCTTCACAGGGAGCCGTTCCTGCAGTTAGTGCCAACATATCTAGCAAATACTTCACCATTCTGATTTTTGAATAGCTTATAGTTGGAGTCAATTGACTCATCATCAGAATGAGGAGATTCACATGCAAATCCAGATAAGTTAGATGGATCAACTGGAGGTCCCTTTGCAGCAACCCATGTAGTTTTGGGGTACTGCTCAGGCTTCCAATATGTACCATCAACATTTAGTTTCCTCTCAAAGGTGATACCCTCTTTCCTAGGGTTCCTGTTGAGGATTTGCTTTTTAAGCACATCACAAAGAGCCTGATGCCCTTTGAGGCTTTTGTACATGCCTGTCATGTACAATTCCTTCAGCCCTGCATCGTTAGTGATACTAGCAATGTCCTCAGATGAGGAATTAGTGATAGCAGATGCATGTGAAGAATTTGAAACATTAGCAGCATTTGAACATTCAGGTGAAGAATTAGCAGATTCACGTTCAATGCACTTCAAGAATGGAGGAACAAATTCTTCCTGAGATGCGCTGATTTGTTGAGCAAGTAATGAATCGCGCTCCTTCTGAAGATCTTCATAACTCACTCTTAGCTTCTCAAGGTCTTGCTTTCTTTGAAGATCTTCATAACTCATTCTTAGCTTCTCAAGGTCTTGCTTTCTTTGAAGAAATTCATAAGAAAGCTTCTCATGATCCGATAAGAGAGTGTTATGTTGATCTTGAAGGGTGTCATACTTAGTATGAAGTCTCTGAAGACTTTCAGCCAAAGCTTTTGACTGATCCATTTCCTCACCCAACATATCATCGCTCTTGTTTAGCATATAGTGAGCTTTTTCCAAAGCTCTTTGTTATTTAGTAGCAAGGGAAGCAAGTTTGACATAGCTGGGTCCAAATTCATCACCAGATTCATCATCACTGGACTCAGATAGGTAGTATTCAGTTACCTCAGCATCTTTTGCCATAAGGCATGATGCAGAAGATGATGGTTCTTGTTCGAATGTCATTGTTTTGAGAGATTCCTTGAAGTCCTCAAACCAAGGATCATGACAAGTTCGATGACCTTCATAGACCTCAGAGAGACGGTCCTAGATGAGCTTCGCATGATCGAAATGCATGATATTCCTGAACTGATTTTGTGACAGGCTGGAGCAGATGACATCCTTCGCCGTGAGGTTGAGAAGAGTATACTTGCGAATGTCATCAACATCCACCATCTTGCACAGATCAGTTAGGCCAATCTCAGTGACGGTCCACAACTCGCTGTTCATCGCCATGAGGCGTTTCTTCATCATGGCCTTCCACTTGGGATACTCGTGACCGTCAAAGATGGGGCATGTCACCTTCATCATACCTGCGGTTGACATAACTAAAACTCCAGGCGGTTAAACCAAAATCACACAGAACAAGGGAGTACCTCGCTTTGATACTAATTGAAAGTGCGTTATATCGACTAGAGGGGGGTGTGAATAGGCGATTTTTATGAAATTTTTCACTGAGGAATTTGCCGGTGAGGAAATTCCTTAGCGAAGAACTACTAGCAGCGGAATAAGTACTCAAAGGTAAACATAACAGAATACAAGCATAGTCATCATGATGAAATGAAGACAGGCACAGAGTACAGGAAGCGTAATCACAGGATAAAACAGGATGAAGACAAACAGACTGAAGAAATTGAATCTGAGGAAATTGAGAAAGTCTTCAGTCAAAGTCTTCAAACACAGATATGAACAAACATACATCACAGTTATGAGGAAATGAAAGAGTTGAGGAAATAGAACCAGTAAGCTCGATGAAGACAATGATTTGGTAGACCAGTTCCAACTGCTGTCTCAGTTGTACGTCTGGTTGGAGCGGCTGAGTATTTAAACTCGAGGACACACAGTCCCGGACACCCAGTCAAGGACACTTAGTCCAAGACACCCAGTCATCACCGTATTCTCCTTGAACTAAGGTCACACAGACCTCGTCCAATCACTCGTGGTAAGTCTTCAGGCGACTTCCAAAACTTCACAAACTTGGTCACCCGGCGATCCACAATTCCTCTTGGATGCTCTAGACCATGACGCCTAACCGTCTGGAAGAAGAATAGTTTTCAAAGGTAACAAGCGTCGGATCCACTCAGGATCAATCTCTTCAGTGATGCTCAATCACTTGGGGTTTGTAGGTGTTTGGGTTTTGGGTTTTTGGTTTTTCCTCACTTGATGATTTTCGCTCAAAGTCCTCGGAGGATGGGTTGCTCTAAATTGACAAGTGTCGGTTTCTTTCGGAGCAGCCAACCAGCTAGTGGTTGTAGGGGGCGGCTATTTATAGCCTAGGGAGCAGCCCGGCATGATAAGACATAAATGCCCTTTAATGATATGACCGTTAGGTGGATAGATATTTTGGAACAGCTGGCGCATAGCACAGCAACGGTCGGAATTTTGAGTACCAAAATCCTCAGGGCTATCATGTTCCTCACTGTGTAGGCAATCCGCACTGACGAATTCCTAACTCCTCAGTCAGGACAAATTCCTCAGAGACCAGAAGAACTTCGTCTCTGTCACTGAAGAAATTGACTGAACTGTATGAGATTTCCAATGGCTTCACTCGAAGGGATTGGTAGGTGTAGGATTTTGAGTTGAGCATCACATGGAAATTTTTCCTTAGTATTTCCTCGACCCCCTTTAACAGTACGGTGTTCCCTATGACTCAAGAAAGAGAAAAACAAAACTATGAAAACGAAAGTCTTCAAGCTTCATATTCCTCGCATGAATATCAAGTCTTCACGGACACACCAATTTCTTCACTTTCAAAGTGTTCATGAAAGTCTTCAAAAATACCAAATCTTCAGTCGAAGATATTCATTTTTAGGGGTCGACTTTTCCTGTAAATATCAAACTCCTCATAGACTTATAGACCTGTGTACACTCACACACGCATTAGTCCCTTAACCTATAAGTCTTCAATACACCAAAATCACTAAGGGGCACTAGGTGCACTTACACTATGTCAAGAACAATGAAATCTATAGGCACATAGTTCCTATTTGCTACAATAAGAACATCATTAATTCTTCCCATAGGTTTCTTAATAGTGGAATCCGCAAGGTGCAAGTTTAAAGAACAATCATCAAAATCACGGAAACCTAGCAAATCACACAAAGTTTTCGGAATCGTGGAAACACTAGCACCCAAATCACACAAAGAATAGCACTCATGATCTTTAATTTTAATTTTAATAGTAGGTTCCACTCATCATAAAGTTTTCTAGGGATAGAAATTTCCAACTCAAGTTTTTCTTCATAAGATTGCATCAAAGCATCAACGATATGTTTAGTAAAAGCTTTATTTTGACTATAAGCATGCGGAGAATTTAGCACGGATTGCAACAAGGAAATACAATCTATCAAAGAGCAATTATCATAATTAAATTCCTTGTAATCCAAAATAGTGGGTTCATTGATATCTAAAGTTCTAACCTCTTCCATCCCACTTTTAACGATTTTTGCATCAAGGTCTAAAGACTCCGATTTTTGGAACGCCTTCTAGGTAAAGGTGGCTCATCTTCAGTCCCATTATTATCAAGATTCATATTGAAAAACGAAGATATAATAGGGGACACATCAATAACTTTTAGATCTTCATCCTTATTATCATGAAAACTAGAAGAACACGCTTTCACAAAGCAATCTTTCTTAGCACGCATCCTAGCGGTTCTTTATTTGCACTCATCAATGGAAATTCTCATGGCTTTGAGAGACTCATTGACATCATGCTTAGGTGGAATAGATCTAAGTTTCAAATAATCAACATCAAGAGAAATTCTATCCATGTTCCTAGCCAACTCATCAATCTTAAGCAATTTTTCTTCAATTAAAGCATTGAAACTCTTTTGTGATGTAATAAATTCTTTAATATTAGATTCAAAATCAGAGGGCATCTTATTAAAATTTCCATAAGAATTCTTGTAGGAATTACTATAATTATTAGAGGAATTACTAGGAAACGGCCTAGAATTAACATTACCTCTATACGCGTTATTACCAAAATTGTTCCTACCAACAAAATTCACATACATAGATTCATTATTATTCTCAATCAAGGTAGACAAAGGCATATCATTAGGATCAGTAGGAGCACTCTTATTAGCAAACAATTTCATAAGTTCATCCATCTTTCCACTCAAAACATTAATTTTTTCTATCACATGCACTTTTTTACTAGTAGATCTTTCGGTGTGCCATTGAGAATAATTAACCATAATATTATCTAGGATTTTGGTAGCTTCTCCTAAAGTTATTTCCATAAAAGTGCCTCCCGCGGCCGAATCTAAAAGATTTCTAGAAGCAAAATTCAATCCGGCATAAAAATTCTGTATAATCATCCATAAATTCAAACCATGTGTAGGGCAATTACGTATCATTAATTTCATCCTCTCCCAAGATTGTGCAACATGTTCATGATCAAGTTGCTTAAAATTCATAATATCATTTCTAATAGAGATGATTTTAGCGGGAGGAAAATACTTAGAAATAAAAGCATCTTTGCACTTATTCCATGAATCAATACTATTTTTAGGTAAAGACGAAAACCAAGCTTTAGCATGATCTCCAAGGGAAAAAGGAAATAGCTTCAATTTAACAATATCATTGTCCACATCTTTCTTATTTTGCATATCACACAAATCAACAAAGCTATTTAGATGGGTAGCGGCATCTTCATTAGGAAGGCCGGCGAATTGATCTTTCATGACAAGATTCAACAAAGCAGCATTAATTTCACAAGATTCAGCATCGGTAAGAGGAGCAATCGGAGTGCTAAGAAAATCATTGTTGTTGGTATTGGTAAGTCACACAATTTAGTATATCTTGAGCCATCGTGACAAGCAAGCAATCCAACACACGAGCAAACAAAAAACATGCAAAAGGCAAATAGAAAAAGAGAAGGGGAACGGAAAAAGAGGGCAAATAAAACGACAAGGGTGAAGTGGGGGAGAGGAAAAAATGAGAGGCCAATGGCAAATAATGTAATGCGAGGGATAAGAGTTTGTGATGGGTACTTGGTATGTCTTGACTTGTGCGTAGACTCCGGTAACGGTGCCAGAAATGGCTCACTGTCAGGAGTCAAATCTTGACTTGACTTGGCGCAAATCTCCCCGGCAACAGCGCCAGAAATCCTTCTTGCTACCTCTTGAGCACTGCGTTGGTTTTCCCTTGAAGAGGAAAGAGTGATGTGGTAAAGTAGCGTAAGTATTTCCCTCAGTTTTTGAGAACCAATGTATCAATCCAGTAGGAGATCACGCTCGAGTCCCATGCACCTACACAAACAAATAAGAACCTCGCAACCAACGCGATAAAGGGGTTGTCAATCCCTTCACAGTCACTTACGAGAGTGAGATCTGATAGATATGATAAGATAATTTTTTTGGTATTTTTATGATAAAGAGAAATAAAGATGCAAAGTAAAATAAACGGCAATAGAAATAGCTAAGTGTTGGAAGATTAATATGATGGAGGATAGACCCGAGGGCCATAGGTTTCACTAGTGGCTTCTCTCAACATCATAAGTATTACGGTGGGTAAACGAATTACTGTCGAGTCGATAGAATTGAGCATAACTATGAGTATATCTAGGTATGATCATGTATATAGGCATCACGTCCGTGACAAGTAGACCAAAACGATTCTGCATCTACTACTATTACTCCACACATCGACCGCTATCCAGCATGCATCTAGAGTATTAAGTTTCATAAGAGCAGAGTAATGCTTTAAGTAAGATGACATGATGTAGAGGGATAAACTCATGCAATATGATATAAACCCCATCTTTTTATCCTCGATGGCAACAATACAATACGTGTCGGTTCCCTTTCTGTCACTAGGATCGAACACCGCAAGATTGAACCCAACGCGAAGCACTTTTCCCATTGCAAAAAAGATCAATCTAGTAGGCCAAACCAAACTAATAATTCGAAGATATTTGCAAAGATAAACCAATCATACATAAAAGAATTCATAGAAGAATCAAATATTGTTCATAGATAATCTGGATCATAAACCCACAATTCATCAGATCTCGACAAACACACCGCAAAAGAAGATTACATTGAATAGATCTCCAAGAGAATCAAGGAGAACTTTGTATTGAGATCCAAAGAGAGAGAAGAAGCCATCTAGCTAATAACTATGGACCCGTAGGTTTGAAGTAAACTACTCACACATCACCGGAGAGGCCATGGAGTTGATGTAGAGGCCCTCCGTGATCAATGCCCCCTCCAGCGGAGCTCCGGAAAAGGCCCCAAGATGGGATCTCTTGGGTACAGAAGGTTGCGGCGTTGGAATTAGGTTTTCGTGGTGCTCCTGGATGTTTGGGGGGGGGGTACGTGGAT
>NC_041390.1:99016034-99020287 GCF_002162155.2 Triticum dicoccoides
GGGTGGAGGACACGCCCAGGGGGGGGGGGGTTGGCGCGCCCCCTGCCTCGTGGCTTCCTCGGTTGTTTCTTGATGCACACTCCAAGTCTCCTGGATCACGTTTGTTGAGAAAATCACATTCCCGAAGGTTTCATTCCGTTTGGACTCCGTTTGATATTCCTTTTTGGCGAAACTCTAAAATAGGCAAAAAAACAACAATTTGGGCTGGGCCTCTAGTTAGTAGGTTAGTCCCAAAAATGATATAAAAGGGTAAAATAAAGCCCACTAACATCCAAAATAGATAATATAATAACATGGAGCAATCAAAAATTATAGATACGTTGGAGACATATCAATCCCTCTTTGTGAAAATTGTTCAAGCTTGCGAGGCAAATTGCCAGTATTTTACTCAAAGAAGAAATGTTGCGGGCTTAAAGGGATTTAGTGCATATAAAAAAATCTCTGCAGCTATGCGGGTGATTGCATATGGCGTTCCGGCTGACTATGCCGATGAGTACCTTCACATTGGTGAAGGTACTACAATTGAGTCAGTGCGTAGATTTGCAAAAGTGATCATTCATGTCTTTGGTCCTGAGTATCTTCGGGCACCCAACGAGGATGACACAAAGAAATTGATGGCATCTAACGAGAGGAGAGGTTGGCCTGGCATGCTAGGTAGCATTGATTGTATGCATTGGACTTGGAAAAATTGCCCAAAGGCATGGCAAGGAATGTATTGTGGCAAGTCTCGTGATGCAACAATTGTGCTAGAGGCCGTAGCATCTGAGGATTTATGGATTTGACATTGCTTCTTTGGTATGTCGGGCACTCTCAATGATATCAATGTGTTGCAACGGTCTCATTTGTTTGCTAGGCTTGTGTAACGCCCACGATGTGGCTATATCTCCCACGTGTCGAAGCATGACTTAGAGGCATAACCGCATTGTAAGCAATGTCGCAAGTGAGGTAATCTTCACAACAACCCATGTAATGAATAAGGGAAAGAGATACATAGTTGGCTTACACTCGCCACGTCACACAGTAGCATAAATATCATTACATTCATCCAGATACAATCAAGGTCTGACTACGGAACCAAAATAAAGAACAACCCCAAATGCGACAAAGTCCCCGATCGCCCCAACTGGGCACCACTACTGATCGTCTGGAAAGGAAACATAGTATATATCGTCCTGAGTCCTCATCGAACTCCCACTTGAGCTCGGTCGAATCTCCTGGAGCGGTATCATCGGTCCCTACATCTGGTTTTGGAAGGAATCTGTGAGTCACAGGGACTCAGCAATCTCACACCCTCGCGATCAAGACTATTTAAGCTTATAGGAAGGGTAAAAGGTATGAGGTGGAGCTGCAGCAAGCACTAGCATATATGGTGGCTAACATACGCAAATGAGAGCGAGAAGAGAAGGCAAAGGCACAGTCGAGCAACTGTGATCAAGAAGTGATCCTAGAACAACCTACGTTCAAGCATAACCCAAGACCGTGTTCTCTTCCCGGACTCCACCGAAAAGAGACCATCACGGCCACACACTCAGTTGATTCATTTTAATTAAGTTAAGTTTAAGGTTTTCTACAACCGGACATTAACAAATTCCCATCTGCCCATAACCGCGGGCACGGCTTACGAAAATTCAAATCCCTGCAGGGGAGTCCCAACTTAGCCCATCACAAGCTCTCACGGTCAACGAAGGATATTCCTTCTCCCAAGACAATCCGATCAGACTTGGAATCCCGGTTACACGACATCTCGACAATGGTAAAACTAAACCAGCAAAGCCACCCGAATGTGCCAACAAATCCTGATAGGAGCTGCACATATCTCGTTCTCAGGGCACACCGGATTGTCCAAACTTCTGGTAGGCCAGCCCAGAGTTGCCCCTGGTGGCCACCAACGACTGACAGGTTGGACCAACACTTAGAGGAGCACTGGCCCGGGGGTTTAAATAAAGATGACCCTTGAGTCTGCGGAACCCAAGGGAAAAAGAGGCTAGGTGGCGAATGGTAAAACCAATGTTGGGCATTGCTGGAGGAGTTTTATTCAAGGCGAACTGTCAAGGGGTTCCCATTATAACCCAACCGTGTAAGGAACACAAAATCAAGGAACATAACACCGGTATGACGGAAACTAGGGCGACAAGAGTGGAACAAAACACCAGGCATAAGGCCGAGCCTTCCACCCATTACCAAGTATATAGATGCATTAAAGTAGACAAGATATAATAATGATATCCCAACAATAAACATGTTCCAACAAGGAACAAACTCCAATCTTCACCTGCAACTAGCAATGCTATAAGAGGGGCTGAGCAAAGCGGTAACATAGCCAAACAATGGTTTGCTAGGACAAGATGGGTTAGACGTTTGACATGGCAATATGGGTGGCATGATAAGCAAGTGGTAGGTATCGTAGCATAGGCATAGCAATAGAGGAGCATCTAGCAAGCAAAGATAGAAGTGATTTCGAGGATACAGTCATCTTGCCTGCAAAGTTCTCTGAGTTCACGTTAGCTTGATCCTCGTAAGTGTACTCGACGGGCTCCTCAATCACGTACTCGTCTCCCGGCTCTACCCAAGCAAGAACACAAGCAAAGGGAGACACAATCAACCACGTGCAATGCACAAGCAACAATGATGCAAAACAATGCATGACATGCAGGATGTGATATGCGATGCATATGCATGCTTCGGAAAGGAAAGATTGCACCTGGCCTCAACTTGGAAAACCAAGAGTGCCACTGGAAATGGGGAGTTGATTTCGGTCGAAATCGATATAAAGATCACCGGAATCGGATGCACGGTTTGCAAATGGCAAGCAAAACAAATATGACACCGATCTGCGATTAACAACATGAGTCCATCTAAATGCATTAAGAACAACTTGCTACAACACTCTAATATAGCAACAAAATACATGGCAGGGATCCACTCAAGATGCTTGACAAAATATGAACACTGAGCTATGGCTAAATCACTCAATAGCAGGTTCAAACAAGCATGGCAAAAGTGCAAAAGATATCAGGTTACAGACTTAGTGAAATTAACAACATGCCAGGAATTTAACATTAGGAAGCACTCTTTAGAGCAAGATAACAACATGCTACAAGAACTTATCATGGCAAAGCAAGGCATGGCATGAAGCTACTCAAAGCATACAACAAAAGTCCCTTACTGACCATAAGCCAAAAGGGATCAGAAAATACAATGGCAACCATGTGAACATAACAATTATCGTTAACAGATTTAGACTTAGTAGAAAACTGGAACATGGCAAAACAGATATTGAGTAGGCATGTTTACGAGCTCGATGCACTCACCACAAGGCATTGCATGACAAACTAAGCATACACCCAGCAAGTAGACATGGCATAGAAGCTAAAAATGGTAAGAACAACATCATAGCATGCACGGATCAACCACAACAAGCTCGGCAAAAATGCTTAACACGTAAACATTCTGCCAGGAACATTTTATAGCAAAAGTAGAGCTCGATCGACTCAAGCTTGGGTGCTCCATAATTGCAAACAAAGACATGACTAGATAGAGAACAACAATATCTACAAAACATCCTTATTGATCATGCTCAAAAGAGGCATGGATCACTCTGTAGCAACATGAATACATGGCATAAAAATATTAACATGGCAAAGACTTAGAATATTTTTAAGTCCCTGAAATCAGCAACATCAAGAGAGCTACTTTGTGTGCTTGTGCTAGTCACCACATAGATCACAAAAATACATGACATACACCCCTGTAAAGATGGCATGACATACTTCAAAACACATGTAGGGCTCAAGTTCATAGGAGGCACCAAACAATCATGGCAAAAATGACAAATGTCCAATTACTGATATGAATCTGAAACTAACAGAAACTAGCACTCTTCCAACAGCATTTAGGGCATCAAGATGAGCTCAAATGAACATGATGCAATGAGACGAAATGAAGTACTCGTCGAGACGAACAATTTGATATGCTACACGCCCAAAACGGAGCCACGGTTGCAGAGTTATGATGCGATGAACTTATGCAAAAATATTAGGGTTAGGGCAAAAGTCAACCCTAGCGGATCTCAGATCTAGATCGGCACGGACTTCGAGGCGCTCGCCGGAGTTGTGGTCACGGTGGCCGGAGCTTCGAGGGGGCCGGAGGAGAGGCCAGGGTGGAGAGGAGCTCGCCGGACGGCGAGGTGGCCACGGTGGAGCGGCGAGGCGGCGCGGTGGCGAGGCGCGGGCCGGCCGCGGCGCTGCTCAGCT
>NC_041390.1:99020554-99051063 GCF_002162155.2 Triticum dicoccoides
CGAGGAGGAAGACGGCGGGCGCGCGGGCGCGAGGGCGGCGAGGAGATGGGCTTGGGGGCTCGCTGTGGGCCGAGCGGGCCTCGGCGGCGGCGGGCACCAGCCAGGGACACATGGTAGCGCGCTATTGGCGCGGGGCGGCGGTAGCGGCTTTGCCTGGCGCGGCCCGGACGTTGTCCGGCGCGCGGAGAGGAACTGGGCTAGGTTAGGGTGCGAAATGACCCGGGATTTTTGGTGGAGGGGCCTTTTTATAGGTAGGAGGAGCTAGGAGGCTCCAAATTGAGCACGGTTTTTGGCCACGCGATCGTGATCGAACGCTCTAGATGATGGAAGGGGTTTAGGTGGATTTTGGGCCACTTTGGAGAGTGTTGGGCTGCAACACACACGAGGCCTTATCGGTCCTTCGGTTAACCGTTGGAGTATCAAACGAAGTCCAAATGGTACGAAACTTGAGAGGCGGTCTACCGGTAGTAAACCAAGGCCGCTTGGCAAGTCTCGGTCCAATCCGAGAACGTTTAATACCCACACTCGAAAAGAGGTAGAAAGGGACACCGGAGGACATAGGAGCGCCGGAATGCAAAACAGACAACGGGGAAAATGTTCGGATGCATGAGACGAACACGTATGCAAATGCAATGGACATGATGACATGATATGAGATGCATGACAAAGACAAAAGCACACGAAGACAAAAACCCGACAACGAGGAAATAACATAACTTAGTGCCAGAAACGGCAAGAGTTGGAATACAAATATGGCAAGTTACATGCGGGGTGTTACAACACTCCACCACTACGAAATGATCTCGTACCGAGATCTAGGACTGGAAAAACTCTGGGTACTCAGAACGGAGGTGATCCTCGCGTTCCGAGGTGGCTTCACGGTCGGAATGATGTGACCACTTGACTTTCAGGAATTTGGTAGACTTGTTGCGAGTCTTGTGCTCAGTTTCTTCAAGAATAGCAATGGGATGCTCATGATAAGACAGGTCTTCCTGGAGGTCAATCTCTTCGAAGAAGACGGTGCGGTCAGGAGTCTTGAAACACTTGCGGAGCTGAGAGACATGAAACACGTCGTGCACATTTGCAAAGTTGGACGGAAGCTCAAGTTGATAGGCGAGATCACCTCTTTTGCCAATGATCTTGAAAGGACCCACGTATCTCGGGGCAAGCTTCCCTTTGATATCGAAGTGACGAGTACCTTTCATTGGAGAGATGCGGAGGTAGACATGGTCTCCAATCTCGAAAGCCAAGTCATGATGCTTGCTATCATAGTAACTCTTCTGACACGATTGCGCAGCTTTAAGATTTTAACGAATGACTTTGCACATTTCCTCAGCCTCTATGATCAAGTCATTGCCAAGGAGTTGACGTTCACCAGTCTCTGACCAGTTAAGAGGAGTACGACACTTCCTGCCATAGAGAATCTCGAATGGGGCCTTGCCCGAACTCGCATGGAAGCTGTTGTTGTAGGAGAACTCGGCATATGGAAGACAATCTTCCCACTTCATACCAAAAGAAATGACACATGCCCTGAGCATATCTTCAAGAATCTGATTTACTCGCTTGACTTGGCCACTAGTTTGAGGATGAAAGGCTGTGCTGAAGTGAATGTTGGTGCCCATGGCCTTGTGAAAAGAATCCCAGAACTTAGAGGTGAAGATGCTGCCACGATATGAAGATATCAACTACGGAATGCCGTTTAGAGAGACAATCCTGGAGGTATATAGCTCTGCCAACTGAGCTGCTGTGATAGATTCTTTGATAGGAAGAAAATGAGCCACTTTAGTGAGTTTGTCGATGACAACGAAGATAGCATCATTTCCATGCTTGGACTTTGGAAATCCAGTCACGAAGTCCATCTCAATATGGTCAAACTTCCATTCTGGAATGGCAAGAGGTTGGAGGAGACCAGCTGGTCGTTGGTGTTCTGCTTTCACTCTTCTGCAGACATCACATTCATTCACGAACTGAGCAATCTCGCGCTTCATTCGAGTCCACCAATGCGACTGCTTGAGGTCCTGGTACATCTTTGTACTTCTAGGGTGAATAGAGAGGAGTGAATTGTGAGCCTTGTTCATAATGACTTTACGAAGGTCACCCTTAGGCACAACAATGTGATCCTCGAAGAATAGAGTATCCTTGTCATCAAGACGATAGCACTTGTACTTGGGTTGACTCTTGGCAATGCCAATCTTCACCTTCTTCACCATAGCATCAAGAAGTTGAGCCTTGCGAATCTGATCTTCCAAAGTAGGAGAGACTTGGAGGTTGGCAAGAAATCCTTGAGGAACAACTTGTAGATTGAGTTTGCGGAAAGCTTCACAAAGCTCTGGTTGGTAAGGCTTGATAATCAAACTATTGCAGTAAGCCTTCCTGCTCAATGCGTCAGCAATTACATTGGCCTTGCCTGGAGTATATTCGATACTCGGATTATACTCTTGAATCATTTCGACCCAACGAGTCTGCCTGGGGTTGAGGTTTGGCTGAGTGAAGATGTACTTGAGACTCTTGTGATCAGTGAAGATGTCCACTTTTCTTCCCAATAAGAGATGTCTCCAAGTTAACAGAGCATGGACAACTGCCGCCAACTTGAGGTCATGAGTGGGGTAGTTCTTTTCGTTGGGCTTCAACTGGCAAGAGGTATAGGCCACAACTTGCTTCTCTTGCATCAACACTGCACCAAGACCTTGAAGGGAAGCCTCACAGAAAACCTCGAACAGTTCTGATTCATCAGGAGGAGTCAGAACTGGAGCAGTGACTAACTTCTCTTTGAGGGTGTTGAAAGCATGTCACATTCAGGCGACCAGACGTACTTCACATGCTTCTGTAGGAGGTTGGAAAGAGGCTTCACGATCTTTGAGAAGTTCTCAATGAACCTTCAGCAATAGCTTGCGAGCCCAAGGAAGCTGCAGAGTTGCTTCATGTTCTGAGGTGGTTTCCAATTCACAATTGCAGACACCTTCTCAGGATTAACAGCTATGCCCTTGACAGAGATGATATGCCCAAGGTAGAGAACCTCATCGAGCCAAAACTCGCACTTAGAAAACTTCGCATAGAACTGATGTTCTCTGAGTTTATCCAGCACCAATCTCAAGTGCTTGGCATGATCCTCGTTCTTGGAAAAGACCAAATGTCATCGAGGTAGACCAAGATGAAGTCATTTGTGTAGGCGTTGAAGATGAAGTTCATCATGCGGGAGAATGTTGGAGGAGCATTGATGAGGCCGAAAGACATGACAGTGTATTCATATGAACCATAGCTTGTTCTGAATGCTGTCTTGGGGATATCTTCTTCACGAATGCGAATATGATGATAGCCCATACGGAGATCAAGCTTGGAGAATACTTGAGCACCTTTGAGTTGTTCAAAAAGCTCATTGATGTTGGGAAGTGGGTACTTGTTCTTTATGGTCTTCTAGTTCAATGGACGGTAGTCGACACAAAGTTGGTACGTTCCATCCTTCTTCTTGACAAAAAGAACACCACAACCCCATGGAGAAGAACTTGGTCGGATGAGACCCATACGGTCTTGAATATCGAGTTGCTTCTTCAGCTCCTTCAACTCTTCAGGTCCAAGCTTGTAAGGACGTTTGCAAAAAGGTTCCGTGCCAGGCTCAAGATCGATGATGAATTCAACTGGCCGGTGTGGAGGCATTCTTGGAAGCTCTTCTGGAAAGACGTCTTGATACTCACAAACGACCGGAATCTGAGAGATGGCATCCAGCTCACCCTTCTCGTTGAGAGAAAATAGTCGGATGGTATCATCATGAGCAGCAAAGACGATTACATCCTCAGACGAATGTGTCAATTGAATCTGTCTGGCAGCACAATCAAGCTGAGCCTTGTGCTTAGAAAGCCAGTCCATTCCGAGAATAAGATTAATATCCGAGTTACCAAGGACCATTGGAGAAGATAGAAACTTATAGTCGCCCAACGTGATAGAAACTTCCGGAACCACGTAGCTTGCATGCAAGCATTTATCCGGTGAGACAACTGCTAACGGTCTATGCATATCTTGGAAAGCCAACTCATGCTTAGATGCAAATGGTCTCGAGATGAAACAATGCGAAGCACCAGTGTCAAAAAACACTTTTGCAGGAATATCGTTAACAGGAAGGTTACCCATAATCACATCTGATGAGTCCTCTGCCTGAGCTGCATTCATCATGTTGACCTTTGCAAACTTGGGATTATGCTTGACCACTGCAGTGCTAGCAGATCTCACAGGAGGAGGAGGAGGAAGACGCCTCTGATTGAAGCATTTGTTAGCATAGTGACCCTTCTGCTGACACTTGTTGCACGTGACCTCCGAGAGCAGACGGTGATACAGAGCACTTGATCTTGGAGCATGAGACGAAGTCTTGTTCTGAAAGCCTGGGTTGGGTGGGTGGGGAGATCCATTGCCACCTTTGCTATTCTGCTGATAAGGCTGACGGAATGGAGGAGGAGGAGGCAACCAATACTTTTGCTGCTTGGTTGCCACTTGAGTTGAGGAAGAAGGAGTTGCATCCCTGACTCGTTTCTTGGAAGCATCGCACTTGAGTTGAGCAGTCTCTTGTTTCAGTGCCATATTGTAAAACTCATCATACTTCTGCGGCTCGAAAAGCACAAGAGCTAGTTGAATATCTTCTCTGCGGCCACCTCTGGACTGATAAATCATGCTCTTCTCATCAGGGACATCTTGCTTAGCGAAATGAGCGAGCTTCTGGAACATGATGTTATACTGGTAAACAAACAAGCTGCCTTGCTTCAGGTTGCGGAATTCCTCACGCTTGCTCTCAACAACACTCTGAGGAATGTGGTGAGCTTTGAAGTCTTGACGGAATTCATCCCAGGTAATCACACGACCTCCTCTGGAATCTTTGTATTGCTGATACCACTCTGCAGCTTGGTCTTTGAGTTGGAATGAAGCAAACTTGACAAAGTCCTCAGGCCTGACGTTGCTGCACTCGAAATGCTTGCAGATATCCATGAGCCAAGCATCAGCGTATGTTGCCTCGACACAGTTGCTGAAGGTCTTTGGCTGGTTTGCGAGGAACTGGTTGAGTGTAGCAAACTGATTCTGATTGTTGCCATGGCCTTGGTTCCCTTGGTTGCGCTCTTGCAAGAGTTGCATGATTAGCTACGTGTTTGCATTGGTAGCGGCCATCACAGCTTGCCATGCCTCCGGAGGTGGAGGTGGTGGTGGCGGTTCAGGATTCTGACGCGTTGGAGGAGCCATCCTGAAGAGGGTGACATCCGTTAGCATCTTGATAGACATATATTCAAGCTGAATCAAATGGATCGAAATTGCAACATATAATCTTAACATCCGAACAAAATGAACGAATGCATTCCAATTGAAATGGTCACACTTCCATAAATTGAGAAGCCACTAAGATAGAGGTAGAAGAATAAAACAACAAGGTACGGACAAGAACAAACACTTGGTAAGGATTACCCAATCACAAACCAAATATCCGCGGAAGAAATACTAGAGCTACAAGAATTCCCACTTATGAAACTCCCGAACCTTTCCGGTTATGCAACCAGGTGTTGGGGATACAGGGGAAGCATAATATCTCACCCAAAGCTAGCAAATCCTACATCCAGCTGTATCCATCCTTCAACACATAACCAACAAAACTTCGGAAATCATTTACCTCAACCTTTGAAAAGCATCCGTTATACGAGTTATGGTGATACTCCCGAACTCCCACCCCAGTACTGGGTCGCGTCGAGGTTACCTCACCAACAACTGCATAAAAGAGATTTTCGATGTCGGCGAAACTTAGGTATTCCAGAATTGCAACGATAAAATTGTGACGGCAACACCTCGGAGCTCAACTCCCCGGGACACTGCCACAACCCCTAAATGTCAGGAGGCACCAAGAACAATGTTCTCGTCACAAAACCATCGGAAAGATTCCAAGATACCCGCGTGATCCTAAAATTTTTTTAGTGAAATTTTGAGAAGAGAAGAGTCAAAACTCTACGTCAGGATGCCTCACTAGAGCGACGAAGGGACTGCGGAGTAAAAAGAATCCTACTCTCCGATATATATAATCCTAAATGACTCAAAACATTTTTCTAGACTCAACAACGCCAGTGATTCGATCAAGCAGGGGGCTCCTAAGGTCGGGGAAGGCTCTGATTACCAACTTGTAACGCCCACAATGCGGCTATATCTCCCATGTGTCGAAGCACGACTTAGAGGCATAACCGCATTGTAAGCAATGTCGCAAGTGAGGTAATCTTCACAACAACCCATGTAATGAATAAGGGAAAGAGATACATAGTTGGCTTACACTCGCCACGTCACACAATAGCATAAATATCATTACATTCATCCAGATACAATTAAGGTCCGACTACGGAACCAAAATAAAGAACAACCCCAAATGCGACAAAGTCCCCGATCGCCCCAACTGGGCACCACTACTGATCGTCTAGAAAGGAAACGTAGTATCGTCCTGAGTCCTCATCGAACTCCCACTTGAGCTCAGTCGAATCTCCTGGAGTGGTATCATCGGTCCCTGCATCTGGTTTTGGAAGGAATCTGTGAGTCACGGGGACTCAGCAATCTCACACCCTCGCGATCAAGACTATTTAAGCTTATAGGAAGGGTAAAAGGTATGAGGTGGAGCTGCAGCAAGCACTATCATATATGGTGGCTAACATACGCAAATGAGAGCGAGAAGAGAAGGCAAAGGCACGGTCGAGCAACTGTGATCAAGAAGTGATCCTAGAACAACCTACGTTCAAGCATAACCCGAGACCGTGTTCTCTTCCCGGACTCCGCCGAAAAGAGACCATCACGGCCACACACTCAGTTGATTCATTTTAATTAAGTTAAGTTTAAGGTTTTCTACAACTGGACATTAACAAATTCCCATCTGCCCATAACCGCGGGCACGGCTTTCGAAAGTTCAAATCACTGCAGGAGAGTCCCAACTTAGCCCATCACAAGCTCTCACGGTCAACGAAGGATATTCCTTCTCCCAAGACAATTCGATCAGACTCGGAATCCCGGTTACAAGACATCTCGACAATGGTAAAACTAAACCAGCAAAGCCACCCGAATGTGCCGACAAATCCCGATAGGAGCTGCACATATCTCGTTCTCAGGGCACACCAGATTGTCCAAACTTCTGGTAGGCCAGCCGAGAGTTGCCCCTGGTGGCCACCGAAAGCTGATAGGTTGGACCAACACTCAGAGGAGCACTGGCCCGGGGGTTTAAATAAAGATGACCCTTGAGTCCGCGGAACCCAAGAGAAAAAGAGGCTAGGTGGCGAATGGTAAAACCAATGTTGGGCATTGCTGGAGGAGTTTTATTCAAGGCGAACTGTCAAGGGGTTCCCATTATAACCCAACCGTGTAAGGAACGCAAAATTAAGGAACATAACACCGGTATGACGGAAACTAGGGCGACAAGAGTGGAACAAAACACCCGGCATAAGGCCGAGCCTTCCACCATTTACCAAGTATATAGATGCATTAAAGTAGACAAGATATAATAATGATATCCCAACAATAAACATGTTTCAACAAGGAACAAACTCCAATCTTCACCTGCAACTAGCAACGCTATAAGAGGGGCTGAGCAAAGCGGTAACATAGCCAAACAACGGTTTGCTAGGACAAGGTGGGTTAGAGGTTTGACATGGAAATATGGATGGCATGATAAGCAAGTGGTAGGTATCGTAGCATAGGCATAGCAATAGAGCGAGCATCTAGCAAGCAAAGATAGAAGTGATTTTGAGGGTACAATCATCTTGCCTGCAAAGTTCTCCAAGTTGATGTTAGCTTGATCCTCGTAAGCGTACTCGACGGTCTCCTCGATCACGTACTCGTCTCCTGGCTCTACCCAAGCAAGAACACAAGCAAAGGGATAAACAATCGACCACGTGCAATGCACGAGCAACAATGATGCAAAACAATGCATGACATGCGGGATGTGATATGCGATGCATATGCATGCTTCGGAAAGGAAAAATTAAACCTGGCCTCAACTTGGAAAACCAAGAGTGCCACTAGAAAGGGGAGTTGATTTCGGTCGAAATCGATATAAAGATCACTGGAATCGGATGCACGGTTTGCAAATGGCAAGCAAAACAAATATGACACCGATCTGTGATTAACAGCACGAGTCCATCTAAATGCATCAAGAACAACTTGCTACAACACTCTAATATAGCAACAAAATACATGGCAGGGATCCACTCAAGACGCTTGACAAAAGATGAACACTGAGCTACAGCTAAATCACTCAATAGCAGGTTCAAACAAGCATGGCAAAAGTGCAAAAGATATCAAGTTACAGACTTAGTAAAATTAACAACATGCCAGGAATTTAACATTAGGAAGCACTCTTTAGAGCAAGATAACAACATGCTACAGGAACTTATCATGGCAAAGCAAGGCATGGCATGAAGCTACTCAAAGCATACAACAAAAGTCCCTTACTGACCAAAAGCCAAAAGGGATCAGAAAATACAATGGCAACCATATGAACATAGCAATTATCGTTAACTGATTCAGACTTTGTAAAAAAACTAGAACATGGCAAAACAGATATTGAGTAGGCATGTTTACGAGCTCAATGCACTCACCACAAGGCATTGCATGACAAACTAAGCATACACCCAGCAAGTAGACATGGCATAGAAGCTAAACATGGCAAGAACAACATCATAACATGCACGGATCAACCACAACAAGCTCGACAAAAATGCTTAACACGTAAACATTCTTCCAGGAACATTTTATAGCAAAAGTAGAGCTCGATTGACTCAAGCTAGGGTGCTCCATAATTGCAAACAAAGACATGGATGGATAGAGAACAACAATATCTACAAAACATCCTTACTGATCATGCTCAAAAGAGGCATGGATCACTCTGTAGCAACATGAAGACATGGCATAAAAATATTAACAGGGCAATGACTTAGAATATTTCTAAGTCCCTGAAATCAGCAACATCAAGAGAGCTACTTTGCATGCTTGTGCTAGTCACCACAGAGATCAAAAAAATACATGGCATACACCTCTGTAAAGATGGCATGGCATACTTCAAAACACATGTAGGGCTCAAGTTCATAGGAGGCACCAAACAATTATGGAAAAAATGACAAATGTCCAATTACTGATATGAATCTGGAACTAACAGAAATTAGCACTCTTCCAACAGCATTTAGGGCATCAAGATGAGCTCAAATGAACATGATGCAATGAGATGAAATGAATTACTCGTCGAGACGAACAATTTGATATGCTACACGCCCAAAATGGAGCCATGGTTGCAGAGCTATGATGCGATGAACATATGCAAAAATATTAGGGTTAGGGCAAAAGTCAACCCTAGCGGATCTCAGATCCAGATCGGCACGGACTTCGAGGCGCTCGCCGGAGTTCCTGTTCGCCGGATTTGTGGTCGCGATGGCCGGAGCTTCGAGGGGGCCGGAGGAGAGGCCAGGGTGGAGAGGAGCTCGCCGGACGGTGAGGTGGCCGCGGTGGAGTGGCGAGGCGGCGGGGCGCGGGCCGGCCGCGGTGGTGCTCGGCTCCGGCCGGCGAGGAGCGCGGTGGCGGCGCGGCGACCGGAGCGGATCGGGGCGGCGCGGGCGTGAGGAGGAAGACGGCGGGCACGCGGGCGCGAGGGCGGCGAGGAGATGGGCTCGGGGGCTCGCTGCGGGCCGAGCGGGCCTCGGCGGCGGCGGGCGCCGGCCAGGGACACGTGGCAGCGTGCTATTGGCGCGGGGCGGCGGCGGCTTTGTCCTACGCGGCCCGGACGTTGTCCGGCGCGCGGAGAGGAAGGGGGCTAGGTTAGGGTGCGAAATGACCCGGGATTTTTGGTGGAGGGGCCTTTTTATAGGTAGGAGGAGCTAGGAGGCTCCAAATGAAGGAAATATGCCCTAGAGGCAATAATAAAGTTATTATTTATTTCCTTATATCATGATAAATGTTTATTATTCATGCTAGAATTGTATTAACCGAAAACATAATACTTGTGTGAATACATAGACAAACAAAGTGTCACTAGTATGCCTCTACTTGACTAGCTCGTTAATCGAAGATGGTTATGTTTCCTAACCATAAACAAAAGAGTTGTTATTTGATTAACGGGATCACATCATTAGGAGAATGATGTGATTGACATGACCCATTCCATTAGCTTAGCACCCGATCGTTTAGTATGTTGCTATTGCTTTCTTCATGACTTATACATGTTCCTATGACAATGAGATTATGCAACTCCCGTTTGCCAGAGGAACACTTTGCGTGCTACCAAACGTCACAACATTACTGGGTGATTATAAAGGAGCTCTACAGGTATCTCCAAAGGTACATGTTGGGTTGGCGTATTTCGAGATTAGGATTTGTCACTCCGATTGTCGGAGAGGTATCTCTGGGCCCTCTCGATAATGCACATCACATAAGCCTTGCAAGCATTGCAACTAATAAGTTAGTTCGAGATGATGTATTACGAAACGAGTAAAGAGACTTGCCGGTAATGAGATTGAACTAGGTATTGAGATACCGAGGATCGAATCTCGGGCAAGTAACATACCGATGACAAAGGGAACAACGTATGTTGTTATGCGGTCTGACCGATAAAGATCTTCGTAGAATATGTGGGAGCCAATATGAGCATCCAGGTTCCGCTATTGGTTATTAACCGGAGACGTGTCTCGGTCATGTCTACATTGTTCTCGAACCGTAGGGTCCGCACACTTAAGGTTTCAATGACAGTTATATTATGAGTTTATGAGTTTTGATGTACCGAAGGAGTTCGGAGTCCCGGATGAGATCGGGAACATGACGAGGAGTCTCGAAAGGGTCGAGACGTAAAGATCGATATATTGGACGACTATATTCGGACTTCGGAAAGGTTCCGAGTGATTCGGGTATTTTTTGGAGTACCGGAGAGTTACGGGAATTCGCCGGGAAAGTATTGGGCCTTATTGGGCCATATGGGAAAGAGAGAGGGGCTGCCTAGGGCAGGCCGCGCGCCCCCCAAGGCCTAGTACGAATTGGACTAGGGGGAGGGGCTGCGCCCCCTCCTTCCTTCCCGTCTCCCTTCCCCTTCCTTGTCTCCTACTCCCAATACTTGGAAGGACTCCTAGTTCGACTAGGAAAAGGGGAATCCTACTCCCGGTGGGAGTAGGACTCCCCTAGGGCGCGCCATAGAGAGGGCCGGCCCTCCCCTCCTCCACTCCTTTATATACGGGGGCAGGGGGCACCTCATAGACACACAAGTTGATCTTCGTGATCGTTTCTTAGCCGTGTGCGGTGCCCCCTCCACGATATTACACCTCGGTCATATTGTAGCGGTGCTTAGGAGAGGCCCTGCGACGGTTGAACATCAAGATCGTCACCACGCCTCGTGCTGACGGAACTCTTCCCCGAAGCTTTGCTGGATCGGAGCCCGGGGAGCGTCATCGAGCTGAACGTGTGCCAAGAACTCGGAGGTGCCGGAGTAACGGTGCTTGGATAGGTTGAACCGGGAAGACGTACGACTACTTCCTCTATGTTGCGTCAACACTTCCGCTTCGATCTACGAGGGTACGTAGACAACACTCTCCCCTCTCGTTGCTATGCATCACCATGATCTTGCGTGTGCGTAGATTTTTTTTTGAAATTACTACGTTCCCCAACACCAAATTGAGCACGGTTTTCGGCCACGCGATCGTGATCAAACGCTCTAGATGATGGAAGGGGTTTAGGTGGGTTTTGGGCCACTTTGGAGAGGTGTTGGGCTGCAACACACACGAGGCCTTATGGGTCCTTCGGTTAACCGTTGGAGTATTAAACGAAGTCCAAATGGTACGAAACTTGACAACGTTTAATACCCACACACGAAAAGAGGTAGAAAGGGACACCGGAGGACATAGGAGCGCCGGAATGCAAAACGGACAACGGGGAAAATGCTCGGATGCATAAGACGAACACGTATGCAAATGCAATGCACATGATGACATGATATAAGATGCATGACAAAGACAAAAGCACATGAAGACAAAAACCCGACAACGAGGAAATAACATAACTTAGTGCCGGAAACGGCAAGAGTTGGAATACAAATATCGCAAGTTACATACGGGGTGTTACAGCTTGCTAGTGGTGATGCTCCTGCTTGCAACTACACTATCAATGGACATGAATACATAAAAGGGTACTACCTTGCAGATGGTATATACCCTCCTTGGTGCACCTTTGTCAAGAGCACCAAAGATCCCAAAACTAGAAAATATTATGAATTTGCAAGGGTGCAAGAGACAGCCCGAAAAGACATTGAAAGAGCATTCGGGGTTTTGCAATCTAGATTTGCCATTGTTGGTGGTCCTGCTCTTTTTAGGATAAGAGAACCTTGAAAAATATCATGACATGTTGTGTTATCCTTCACAATATGATTCTCGAAGATGAGAGAGGAATGTACTTGCAATTCTTCTACGACAATGTGGGTAGCCGTGTCAAATCAGCTAGAGAACCTAACCGCATTAGAGCCTTTCTTCAGACATACAAGGAGATTAAAAATGCAAACACCCACTTTCAACTTCAGGAGGATCTCATTAAGCACCATTGACAAAGGGCTGGACAGTAACTCATTTTTGTATTCATTTGTATTTGTATTTGTGACAAGTTTTGTATTGCATTATTTAAGTTTGCTTCGGTGATTTGAATAATTATTTGTAATGTAGATGATTGTTGTATTATGTTGGTATTGAATAATTATTTAGTTTGCTTCCGTGATTTGAATAATTATTTTGTAGCGTGGATGTTTGTTTTTATTTTTGTGTTGTGGATTTGATATTTGTGGGCCGATGGGATGCGGCATGCAGCGGCACAAGAGCAGACCCCGCAAAGCCGACCCGTAAAAAAGCATATTCCGTGAATGTACTTTTATACGGGTCCGTTTGGGGGGTCTGCATCTGCGGCCGTCTGCGCCGACCCGCAAAGGCCGTTTTCGCGAACTGCAAACGCGTTTTGCGGGCGGGCGAGATGCAGGGTCAAGCGTCTCCAAGCCTTGCTGGTCTTGCTTGAAGGAATCACCACGTTTCCACCCTTGTCTTAAATTATTGTACAATAATAAAAAATCAATATATTATATCCAGTCAATATATTATGATAATATTTTAATAGATCTACTAATATTGATTTAGTTGTCTAAACTCTTTTTTTAATAATTTTGGTCAAATATGAAGCCGTTGGATTTAAGAGACAAGACTAAGCAGTCTCGTATACATGATGAAATACATGTGGAGTCACTATATTTGGAACAATAGCATTTGATTGGGACTTAATAGAAAATATAAAATGGACTCAGATTGTAAAGAAAATCCAGCTAGATGAGACTTAATAGAAAATATAAAATATATAGCTAGCCAATTACTAGTACGCTACAAGATGGCATACTATGGCATATGGTTATTTCAAAATTGTAAATCTATGTTGTTCTTTCATATATACACGACAAAACAGCTTTAAGCGTGACGAAAACTTTGGTTATGACTAAGGTTGTGAAAATGATTGAGCTGCTGGTGATGCCTATTTACCTTGTTATTCAAAAGAAAAGCTTTTTAAAGCAAAAAAAATGCATTAACAAGTCGGCCGTGCGACTAAATGACGCACACCACCCACTAGGTTAAAAAATCAACACTGAACACATTGCATGCTTGTGCTAGTCACCACAGAGATCACAAAAATACATGGCATACACCTCTGTAAAGATGGCATGGCATACTTCAAAACACATGTAGGGCTCAAGTTCATAGGAGGCACCAAACAATTATGGAAAAAATGACAAATGTCCAATTACTGATATGAATCTGGAACTAACAGAAATTAGCACTCTTCCAACAGCATTTAGGGCATCAAGATGAGCTCAAATGAACATGATGCAATGAGATAAAAAGAATTACTCGTCAAGACGAACAATTTGATATGCTACACGCCCAATACGGAGCCACAGTTGCAGAGCTATGATGTGATGAACATATGCAAAAATATTAGGGTTAGGGCAAAAGTCAACCCTAGCGGATCTCATATCCAGATCGGCACGGACTTCGAGGTGCTCGCCGGAGTTCCTGTTCGCCAGATTTGTGGTCGCGATGGCCGGAGCTTCGAGGGGGCCAGAGGAGAGGCCAGGGCATCAACACTTCTGCTTCGGTCTACGAGGGTACGTAGACAACACTCTCCCCTCTCGTTGCTATGCATCACCATGATCTTGCGTGTGCGTAGGAATTTTTTTGAAATTACTACGTTCCCCAACAGTGGCATCCGAGCCTAGGTTTTATGTGTTGATGTTATATGCACGAGTAGAACACAAGTGAGTTGTGGGCGATATAAGTCATACTGCTTACCAGCATGTCATACTTTGGTTCGGCGGTATTGTTGGACAAAGCGGCCCGAATCGACATTACGCGTACGCTTACGCGAGACCGGTTCTCCCGACGTGCTTTGCACAAAGGTGGCTAGCGGGTGACAGTTTCTCCAACTTTAGTTGAACCGAGTGTGGCTACGCCCGGTCCTTGCGAAGGTTAAAACAACACCAACTTGACAAACTATCGTTGTGGTTTTTTTGATGCGTAGGTAAGAACGGTTCTTGCTCAGCCCGTAGCAGCCACGCAAAACTTGCAACAACAAAGTAGAGGACGTCTAACTTGTTTTTGCAAGGCATGTTGTGATGTGATATGGTCAAGACATGATGAGATATAAGTTGTTGTATAAGATGATCATGTTTTGTTGAAGTTATCGGCAACTGGCAGAAGCCTTATGGTTGTCTCTTTATTGCATAAGATGCAAGCGCCAAATAATTGCTTACTTTATTGCTATGCGATAGCAATAGTTGCAAGAGCAGTAGTTGGCGAGACGACCATGTGACGACACATTGATATAGATCAAGATGATGGAGATCATGGTGTCATGCCAGTGACGATGGAAATCATGACGATACTTTGGAGTTAGATATCAAAGGCACAAGATGATGATGGCCATATCATGTCACATATTTTGATTGCATGTGATGTTTATCTTTTATGCATCTTATCTTGCTTTGATTGATGGTAGCATTATAAGATGATCTCTCACTAAATTTCAAGATAGAAGTGTTCTCCCTGAGTATGCACCGTTGCCAAAGTTCGTCGTGCCCAAACACCACGTGATGATCGGGTGTGATAAGCTCTACATCCATCTACAACGGGTGCAAGCCAGTTTTGCACACGCAGAATACTCAGGTTAAACTTGACGAGCCTAGCATATGCAGATATGGCCTCGGAACACTGAGACCGAAAGGTCGAGCGTGAATCATATAGTAGATATGATCAACATAGCGATGTTCACCATTGAAAACTACTCCATTTCACGTGATGATCGGTTATGGTTTAGTTGATTTGGATCACGTGATCACTTAGATGATTAGAGGGATGTCTATCTAAGTGGGAGTTCTTAAAGTAATATGATTAATTGAACTTTAATTTATCATGAACTTAGTCTTGGTAGTATTTTGCAAATTATGTTGTAGATCAATAGCTCGTGTTGTTGTTTTCATATGTTTATTTTGATATGTTCCTAGAGAAAACTGTGTTGAAGAATGTTAGTAGCAATGATGCGGATTGGATCCGTGATCTGAGGTTTATCCTCATTGCTGCACAGAATAATTATGTCCTTGATGCACCGCTAGGTGACAGACCTATTACAGGAGCAGATGCAGACGTTATGAACGTTTGGCTAGCTCAATATGATGACTACTTGATAGTTTAGCGCACCATGCTTAACGGCTTAGAATCGAGACTTCAAAGACGTTTTGAACGTCATGGACCATATGAGATGTTCCAGGAGTTGAAGTTAATATTTCAAGCAAATACCCGAGTTGAGAGATATGAAATCTCCAACAAGTTCTATAGCTAAAAGATGGAGGAGAATAGCTCAACTAGTGAGCATGTGCTCAGATTGTCTGGTTACTACAATCGCTTGAATCAAGTGGGAGTTAATCTTCCAGATAAGATAGTGATTGACTGAATTCTCTAGTCACCATCACCAAGTTAGTAGAACTTCGTGATGAACTATGATGTGCAAGGGATAACGGAAACGATTCCCAAGCTCTTCGTAATGCTGAAATTGACGAAGGTAGAAATCGAGAAAAACATCAAGTGTTGATGGTTGACAAGATCACTAGTTTCAAGAAAAGGGCAAAGGGAAAAAAGGGGAACTTCAAAAAGGAACAGCAAGCAAGTTGCTGCTCAAGTGAAGAAGCCCAAGTCTGGTCCTAAGCCTGAGACTAAGTGCTTCTACTGCAAAGGGACTGGTCACTGAAATCGGAACTACCCCAAGTGATTGGCGGATAAGAAGGATGGCAAAGTCAACATAAGTATATTTGATATACATATTATTGATGTGTACTTTACTAGTGTTTATAGCAACCCCTCAGTATTTGATACTAGTTCAGTTGCTAAGATTAGTAACTCGAAATAGGAGTTGCAGAATAAACAGAGACTAGTTAAGGGTGAAGTGATGATGTGTGTTGGAAGTGGTTCCAAGTTTGATATGATCATCATCGCACACTCCCTATACTTTCGGGATTAGTGTGGAACCTAAATAAGTGTTATTTGGTGTTGAGCATGAATATGATTTGATCATGTTTATTGCAATACGGTTATTCATTTAAGTAAGAGAATAAATTGTTGTTCTGTTTACATGAATAAAACCTTATATGGTTACACACCCAATGAAAATGGTTCGTTGGATCTCGATCATAGTAATACACATATTATAATATTGAAACCAAAAGATGCAAAGTTAATAATGATAGTGCAACTTATTTGTGGCACTGCCGTTTAGGTCATATTGGTGTAAAGCGCATGAAGAAACTCCATGCTGATGGGCTTTTGGAATCACTTGATTATGAATCACTTGATGCTTGCGAACCATGCCTCATGGGCAAGATGACCAAGACTCCGTTCTCCGGAACAATGGAGCGAGCAACTGACTTATTGGAAATAATACATACTGATGTATGCAATCCGATGAGTGTTAAAGCTCGCGGCATGTATCGTTATTTTCTGACCTTCACAGATGATTTGAGCAGATATGGGTATATCTACTTGATGAAACATAAGTCTGAAACATTTGAAAAGTTCAAAGAAATTTAGAGTGAAGTGGAAAATCATCGTAACAAGAAAATAAAGTTTCTACAATCTGATCGTGGAGAAGAGTATTTGAGTTACGAGTTTGGTCCTCAGTTAAAACAATGTGAAATAGTTTCACTACTTATGCCACCTGGAACACCACAACATAATGGTGTGTCCGAACGTCATAACGTACTTTATTGGATATAGTACAAACTATGATGTTTCTTACCGATTTACCACTATCGTTTTTGGGGTTATGCATTAAAGACAGCTGCATTCACGTTAAAAAGGGCACCATCTAAGTCCGTTGAAATGACACAATCTGAACTGTGGTTTGGCAAGAAACCAAAGTTATCATTTCTTAAAAGTTTGGGGTTGCGATGCTTATATGAAAAGTTTCATCCTGATAAGCTCAAACCTAAATCGGAGAAATGTGTCTTCATAGGATACCCAAAGGAGACAGTTGGGTACACCTTCTATCACAGATCCGAAGGCAAGGCATTCATTGCTAAGAATGGATCCTTTCTAGAGAAGGAGTTTCTCTCGAAAGAAGTGAGTGGGAGGAAAGTAGAACTTGATGAGGTAACTGTACCTGCTCCCTTATTGAAAAGTAGTTCATCACAGAAACCTGTTCCTGTGACTACTACACCAATTAGTGAGGAAGCTAATGATGATGATCATGTAACTTCAGATCAAGTTACTACCGAACCTCGTAGGTAAACCAGAGTGAGATCTGCACCAGAGTGGTACGGTAATCCTATTCTGGAAGTCATGCTACTAGATCATGATGAACCTACGAACTATGAAGAAGCGATGGTGAGCCCAGATTCCGCAAAATGGCTTGAGGCCATGAAATCTGAGATGGGGTCCATGTATGAGAACAAAGTATGGACTTT
Organism: Triticum dicoccoides; assembly: GCF_002162155.2. NCBI lineage: Eukaryota > Viridiplantae > Streptophyta > Magnoliopsida > Poales > Poaceae > Triticum > Triticum dicoccoides. The sequence goes on from NC_041390.1 coordinate 99,038,556, forward strand.
GGTGACTTGCCCGATGATCGGCAAGCAATTGAGAATAAATGGATCTTCAAGAGGAAGACGGACGCTGATAGTAGTGTTACTATCTACAAAGCTAGAATCGTCGCAAAAGGTTTTCGACAAGTTCAAGGTGTTGACTACGATGAGAGTTTCTCACTCGTATCTATGCTTAAGTCTGTCCGAATCATGTTAGCAATTGCCGCATTTTATGAAATCTGGCAAATGGATAAACAAAACTGCATTCCTTAAATGGATTTATTAAAGAAGAGTTGTATATGATGCAACCAGAAGGTTTTGTCAATCCTAAAGGTGTTAACAAAATATGCAAGCTCCAGCGATCCATCTATGGACTGGTGCAAGCATCTCGGAGTTGGAATACACGCTTTGATAAGTTGATCAAAGCATATAGTTTTATACAGACTTGTGGTGAAGCCTGTATTTACAAGAAAGTGAGTGGGAGCACTACAACATTTCTGATAAGTATATGTGAATGACATATTATTGATCGGAAATAATGTAGAATTATTCTGCAAAGCATAAAGGAGTGTTTCAAAGGAGTTTTTCAAAGAAAGACCTCAGTGAAGCTGCTTACATATTGAGCATCAAGATCTATAGAGATAGATCGAAACGCTTGATAAGTTTTTTCAATGAGTACATACCTTGACAAGATTTTGAAGTAGTTCAAAATGGAACAACCAAAGAAAGAGTTCTTGCCTGTGTTACAAGGTGTGAAATTGAGTAAGACTCAAAACCCGACCACGGCAGAAGATAGAAAGAGAATGAAAGTCATTCCCTATGCCTTGGCCATAGGTTCTATAAAGTAAGCCATGCTGTGTACCAGATCTATTGTATACCCTACACTGTGTTTAGCAAGGGAGTACAATAGTGATCTAGGAGTAGATCACTGGGCAGCGGTCAAAAATTATCCTTAGTGGAATAAGGATGTGTTTCTCTATTATGGAGGTGACAATAAGGTTCGTCATAAAGAGTTACGTCGATGCAAGTTTTGACACTAATCCAGATGACTCTAAGTCTCAATCTGGATACATATTGAAAGTGGGAGCAATTAGCTAGAGTAGCTCCATGCAGAGTATTGTTGACATAGAAATTTGCAAAATACATACGGATCTGAATGTGACAGACCCGTTGACTAAAATTATCTCACAAGCAAAACATGATCACACCTTAGTACTCTTTGGGTGTTAATCACATAGCGATGTGAACTAGATTACCGACTCTAGTAAAACCCTTTGGGTGTTGATCACATATCGATGTGAATTATGGGTGTTAATCACATGGTTATGTGAACTATTGCTGTTAAATCACATGGCGATGTGAACTAGATTATTGACTCTAGTGCAAGTGGGAGACTGAAGGAAATATGCCCTAGAGGCAATAATAAAGTTATTATTTATTTCCTTATATCGTGATAAATGTTTATTATTCATGCTAGAATTGTATTAACCGGAAACATAATACTTGTTTGAATACATAGACAAACAAAGTGTCACTAGTATGCCTCTACTTGACTAGCTCGTTAATCGAAGATGGTTATGTTTCCTAACCATAAACAAAAGAGTTGTTATTTGATTAACGGGATCACATCATTAGGAGAATGATGTGATTGACATGACCCATTCCATTAGCTTAGCACCCGAGCGTTTAGTATGTTGCTATTGCTTTCTTCATGACTTATACATGTTCCTATGATTATGAGATTATGCAACTCCCGTTTGCCGGAGGAACACTTTGTGTGCTACCAAACGTCACAAAGTAACTGGGTGATTATAAAGGAGCTCTACAGGTGTCTCCAAAGGTACATGTTGGGTTGGCGTATTTTGAGATTAGGATTTGTCACTCCGATTGTCGGAGAGGTATCTATGGGCCCTCTCGATAATGCACATCACATAAGCCTTGCAAGCATTGCAACTAATAAGTTAGTTGCGAGATGATGTATTACGAAACGAGTAAAGAGACTTGCTGGTAACGAGATTGAACTAGGTATTGAGATACCGACGATCGAATCTCGGGCAAGTAACATACCGATGACAAAGGGAACAACGTATGTTGTTATGCGGTCTGACCGATAAAGATCTTCGTAGAATACGTGGGAGCCAATATGAGCATCCAGGTTCCGCTATTGGTTATTAACCGGAGACGTGTCTCGGTCATGTCTACATTGTTCTCGAACCGTAGGGTCCGCACGCTTAAGGTTTCAATGACAGTTATATTATGAGTTTATGAGTTTTGATGTACCGAAGGAGTTCGGAGTCCTGGATGAGATCGGGGACATGACGAGGAGTCTCGAAATGGTCGAGATGTAAAGATCGATATATTGGATGACTATATTCGGACTTCGGAAAGGTTCCAAGTGATTCGGGTATTTTTTGGAGTACCGGAGAGTTACGGGAATTCGCCGGGAAAGTATTGGGCCTTATTGGGCCATACGGGAAAGAGAGAGGGGCTGCCTAGGGCAGGCCGCGCGCCCCCCAAGGCCTAGTCCAAATTGGACTAGGGGGAGGGGCTGCGCCCCCTCCTTCCTTCCCGTCTCCCTTCCCCTTCCTTGTCTCCTACTCCCAATACTTGGAAGGACTCCTAGTTCGACTAGGAAAAGGGGAATCCTACTCCCGGTGGGAGTAGGACACCCCTAGGGCGCGCCATAGAGAGGGCCGGCCCTCCCCTCCTCCACTCCTTTATATACGGGGGCAGGGGCACCCCATAGACACACAAGTTGATCTTCGTGATCGTTTCTTAGCCGTGTGCGGTGCCCCCCTCCACGATATTACACCTCGGTCATATTGTAGCGGTGCTTAGGCGAAGCCCTGCGACGGTTGAACATCAAGATCGTCACCACACCGTCGTGCTGACGGAACTCTTCCCCGAAGCTTTGCTGGGTCGGAGCCCGGGGAGCGTCATCGAGCTGAACGTGTGCCAAGAACTCGGAGGTGCCGGAGTAACGGTGCTTGGATCGGTTGAACCGGGAAGACGTACGACTACTTCCTCTATGTTGCGTCAACACTTCTGCTTCGATCTACGAGGGTACGTAGACAACACTCTCCCCTCTCGTTGCTATGCATCACCATGATCTTGCGTGTGCGTAGAATTTTTTTTTGAAATTACTACGTTCCCCAACACCAAATTGAGCACGGTTTTCGGCCACGCGATCATGATCGAACGCTCTAGATGATGGAAGGGGTTTAGGTGGGTTTTGGGCCACTTTGGAGAGGTGTTGGGCTGCAACACACACGAGGCCTTATCGGTCCTTCGGTTAACCGTTGGAGTATTAAACAAAGTCCAAATGGTACGAAACTTGACAACGTTTAATACCCACACACGAAAAGAGGTAGAAAGGGACACCGGAGGACATAGGAGCGCCGGAATGCAAAACGGACAACGGGGAAAATGCTCGGATGCATAAGACGAACACGTATGCAAATGCAATGCACATGATGACATGATATAAGATGCATGACAAAGACAAAAGCACATGAAGACAAAAACCCAACAACGAGGAAATAACATAACTTAGTGCCGGAAACGGCAAGAGTTGGAATACAAATATGGCAAGTTACATACGGGGTGTTACAGCTTGCTAGTGGTGATGCTCCTTCTTGCAACTACACTATCAATGGACATGAATACATAAAAGGGTACTACCTTGCAGATGGTATATACCCTCCTTGGTGCACCTTTGTCAAGAGCATCAAAGATCCCAAAACTAGAAAATATTGTGAATTTGCAAGGGTGCAAGAGACAGCCCGAAAAGACATTGAAAGAGCATTCGGGGTTTTGCAATCTAGGTTTGCCATTGTTCGTGGTCCTGCTCTTTTTAGGATAAGAGAACCTTGAAAAATATCATGACATGTTGTGTTATCCTTCACAATATGATTCTCGAAGATGAGAGAGGAATGTGCTTGCAATTCTTCTACGACAATGTGGGTAGCTGTGTCAAATCAGCTAGAGAACCTAACCGCATTAGAGCCTTTCTTCAGACATACAAGGAGATTAAAAATGCAAACACCCACTTTCAACTTCAGGAGGATCTCATTAAGCACCATTAGCAAAGGGCTGGACAGTAACTCATTTTTGTATTCATTTGTATTTGTATTTGTGACAAGTTTTGTATTGCATTATTTAAGTTTGCTTCGGTGATTTGAATAATTATTTGTAATGTAGATGATTGTTGTATTATGTTGGTATTGAATAATTATTTAGTTTGCTTCCGTGATTTGAATAATTATTTTGTAGCGTGGATGTTTGTTTTTATTTTTGTGTTGTGGATTTGATATTTGCGGGCCGATGGGATGCGGCATGCAGCGGCGCAAGAGCAGACCCCGCAAAGCCGACCCGTAAAAAAGCATATTCCGTGAATGTACTTTTATACGGGTCCGTTTGGGGGGTCTGCATCTGCGGCCGTCCGCGCCGACCCGCAAAGACCGTTTTCGCGAACTGCAAACGCGTTTTGCGGGCGGGCGAGATGCAGGGTCAAGCGTCTCCAAGCCTTGCTGGTCTTGCTTGAAGGAATCACCACGTTTCCACCCTTGTCTTAAATTATTGTACAATAATAAAAAATCAATATATTATATCCAGTCAATATATTATGATAATATTTTAATAGATCTACTAATATTGATTTAGTTGTCTAAACTCTTTTTTTAATAATTTTGGTCAAATATGAAGCCGTTGGATTTAAGAGACAAGACTAAGCAGTCTCGTATACATGATGAAATACATGTGGAGTCACTATATTTGGAACAATAGCATTTGATTGGGACTTAATAGAAAATATAAAATGGACTCAGATTGTAAAGAAAATCCAGCTAGATGAGACTTAATAGAAAATATAAAATATATAGCTAGCCAATTACTAGTACGCTACAAGATGGCATACTATGGCATATGGTTATTTCAAAATTGTAAATCTATGTTGTTCTTTCATATATACACGACAAAACAGCTTTAAGCGTGACGAAAACTTTGGTTATGACTAAGGTTGTGAAAATGATTGAGCTGCTGGTGATGCCTATTTACCTTGTTATTCAAAAGAAAAGCTTTTTAAAGCAAAAAAAATGCATTAACAAGTCGGCCGTGCAACTATATGACGCACACCACCCACTAGGTTAAAAAATCAACACTGAACACATTGCACAATTTATATTTCAGTCTGTACTCCTTCATTTCTTTTTGGTCTGCATATAAAATTCTATGAAGGCACATTTTACAAAGTTTGACCAACTTTGTAGTAAAAAAATATCAACATTCATATTACAAAATCAGTATCATTAGATGCATCATGACATAAGTTTTCATACCATATAGTTTTCATATTCTAGATGTTGATATTTTTAATATAAATTAGGTCAAACTTTGCATTGTTTAACTTCAAACAAAGCTTATAAGCAGAGTAAAAAAAACGGAGGAAGTATCAAGGTTACCTGATTTTACGTTATGCTGTATGTCCCTATCTAAGACCTTAAGATAGCGACGTACGATATACACCCAAGCCGGCGGCTTTCAACAAAAAATTCGTTGTTGTCACCTCAAAGCTAAGAGATTGCATTCGATGGCTTAAGAAAATTCAAATATCCCTTGTTTACTGACTGAAATCAAAGCTAACAGGATGTATGGTTGATTTGTCTCACGCAGAAACTCGCCCGACCACACAATTACCTCGCGGTCCGCAAAGTCGTTGGATTTTGCATGAGGGCACTCCAAATTTTAAGTTTTATTTTCTGAAACTTGAGATTTTGTCACTCGCTTGTGTCGGGTTTCAATAGTTGAACCTAATGAAGTTTTAAAAACTCACTAAAACTTACTCAAAACGGATCTTATCTGAAAGCCCTTGCCCCCTTGTCACGAGGTACACGAATATACGAACAAAACTTAATTTAGACTTTTGATTAAAAATATATAAAAATTAAAAATCGAAAGCCAAAAGAAAAATGTGGTCGTGCCCCCGCACTTGCGTACCACAAATCCCCTCCCTGTCTCTTGCGTCTAAACAACTCTAAAGGCACGGATAAAACGACTTCCCTTGTTTACTCCTTTTTAACTCAAAGTTAGTCCAACTAAGAGACATAGCACGATATTATACGCATGGGGCCTTTTTGGCTCTAGGAAGCATATGCTCTCGAATAAACATTAAATTCAGAATGAATAATAATAAAACTGATTTTTTAGACTTTCGTGTTAATGTAGCAAGTGTGCTTGATAATTCTCATGCGAAATGGGATATCAATGCTTCATCACTGGAAAAAAAAATCAAAACTATGTGCAAATTCAAAACTATGGGATATCAACGGTCACATTTATACACACTCATCCCTATAAAGACATACATGCACATCCTATCCCTAGAGTATCTCTGAGAGATTAAACTGATAAATCTTAAAATTGACAAAGTCACCACAGGCATAACCTTCTAGTCGATGAGACCGTCGTCTCTCACTAATCAAAGACCACGGAGAAGTCTGAAACAAATTCAAAAAAAAATGTGGACATCTATGTCAAGTATAGGACTTTGAACCCGGTGGGCTGACTCCACCGCAAAGAACTCTTGTATTGTTTTTGACATGTACACTAAGATTGAAAGATACGCCATGCTTGGCATTAACACAGTTACAATTGTCATTTGGATTTGGAGAAGGTACGGTGACAGGCTACCTGGTGTGGACATCTTTGTATGCACTGCAGACCCACTTTCAGAGCCACCAAATCTCGTCATCTCCACCATCCTATCGGTCATGGCATACAATTACCCAGTGAAAAAAAATTAAGTGTGTACCTTTCTGATGACGGAGGCTCAGTCCTCACTTTCTACGCTATGTGGGAAGCCTCCTTATTTGCAAAGCATTGGCTACCATTCTGCAAGAGATATAACATTGAGCCAAGGTCATCAGCTGCTTATTTCTCAGAGTCAGATGGGCATCAAGATTTGTGCACCCCAAAAGAACGTGCTCCTCACCCCCCCTCGTCCCCCTCGTGTCGCCCTCGCGGGCGATCCAGGGGGAACCCTAGCCGCCATCCTCTCGGCCCTCCTCCGCCTCCACCTCTCCATGCCGCCGTCCGCAGCGCCGCCGGGCAAAGCTTGGCCGGCTGGGCGGCGGCGGGGCATCTCTCCCCCTTGGAGCGTCTTGGCAGCACCGGACGACCAAATCGCGAAGAGGTGTCGGGCTAGCGCGGGGTCTGGCGGCACGACGGGCGAGCATCTTGGCGGCGGCGTGTTGCGGCGCCGGCGCGCGGCGCGGCAACTGCGGCTTGGATGCGACTCCACGGCGAGTTGGTCGCTGCGTGGTCTTCAGATCAGGTGGTCGCGGGCACCGCCATGTCCAGGCTGGATCCATCTGGATCTAGCGCTTGGATGTTGTCGGCCGGTGCAGGGTGGTGGTCTACGCCGCTGGCCTCGTCAGACCATTGGATCCGGCGCCTAGAGATCTAAGATGGTTGTCCTTCTTGATCCTCCTTCCTGGTGGGTTGAGCCCCATGGCACTTGCATCTCTGCTCGTCTCGGTTCATCTCGCTGTCAGATCCGGAATAGTCGGAGGTTTGGTGGTATAGGTTGGGGACCGGAGGAAACTTTGGCCGGCTGGTCCGGCCCAGCATCGGCGGCGTCCCTCGACGCCGTTACCCTTCCTGGAGGCGAAGCCGAGGTCCCTCCTATCCACATCCAAATCCCTCCCGGACGAAAGTCCAAAATTAAGTCTGGATTGGGCGGCGGCGGCGCCCTGCGCATCGTAACCTCCATGGAGGCGCCGTCTTGGGAGGCTCAGATGGTCGGCCGAGAGATGCTATGGGTGGTGGGCGCCGCGTGGATCCAGCAGCGGCGAGGTGTGAGCTCCGGGGGGAACCCTAGATCTGGGTCTACTGGATCGGACGATGATGGCACCTCGATGCCGTTGTCCCTCCCAGGGCATCGTTTTGGAGCACGCGCTGGCTGGAGGGGACAAGAGGAGGAGTGGTGTTACATTTACCGTGAGGCCGACGGCGGATCCTGGCGGCATGGCACCGCGGAGGTTCGGCGACGGGCGTGTTTGGAGATGGACTCGCGCAGGAGGAAGAATCTGTCTGGCGTCATGGTGGATTTGATGGTAGAGAGGCCTGGCAAGGTCGGTGCAACAATTTTTGTGACGCCCTCGATTTGACCGTACACTAATCATACACGCAAACGTGTACGATCAAGATCAGGGACTCACGGAAGGATATCACAACACAGCTCTAGACACAAATTAAAATAATACAGGCTTTATATTACAAGCCAGGGGCCTCGAGGGCTCGAATACAAGAGCTCGAATACACAAGAGTCAGCGGAAGCAACAATATCTGAGTACAGACATAAGTTAAACAAGTTTGCCTTAAGAAGGCTAGGACAAACTGGGATATAGATCGAAAGAGGCGTGGGCCTCCTGCCTGGGATCCTCCTAAACTACTCCTGGTCGTCGTCAACGGCCTGCACGTAGTAGTAGGCACCTCCAGAGTAGTAGGAGTCGTCATCGACGGTGGCGTCTGGCTCTTGGACTCCAACGTCTGGTCACAACAACCGGGTATAGAAAGGGGAAAAAGGGGGAGCAAAGCAACCGTGAGTACTCATCCAAAGTACTCGCAAGCAAGGATCTACAGTACATATGTATGCATTGGTATCAAATGGGAAAGGGGTAGCATATGTGGACTGAACTGCAGAATGCCGGAATAAGAGGGGGATAGCTAGTCCTATCGAAGACTACACTTCTGACAGCCTCCATCTTGAAGCAGTAGAAGAGAGTAGACGGTAAGTTAACCAAGTATCATTGCAGAGCATAATCCTACCCGGCAATCCTCTCCTCGTCTTCCTATTAGAGAGCGATCACCGGGTTGTATCTGGCACATGGAAGGGTGTGTTTTTATTAAGTATCTGGTTCTAGTTGTCATAAGGTCAAGGTACAACTCCGGTCGTCCTTTTACCGAGGGACACGACTATTCGAATAGATCAACTTCCCTGTAGGGGTGCACCACATTTACCAACACGCTCGATCCTCTTTGGTCGGACACACTTTCCTGGGTCATGCCCGACCTCAGAAGATTAACACATCGTAGCCCCATCTAGGCACAACAGAGAGGTCAGCACGCCGGTCTAAAATCTATGGCGCAGGGGTCTGGGCCCGTCGCCCATTGCACACCTGCGCGTTGCGTACGCGGCCGGTGAGCAGACCTAGCAACCTCCATTACAAAGGAAGTTGCGTTACGCGGTCCAACCCGGCGCGCGCCGCTCAGTCGCTGACGTCACGAAGGCTTCGGCTGATACCACGACGTCGAGTGCCCATAACTGTTCCCGCGTAGTTGGTTGGTGCGTATAGGCCAATGGCCAGAATCAGATCAAATACCAAGATCTCGTTAAGCGTGTTATCTTGAAGTAACCGCGAACGCCGACCATGGCCAGGCTCACCTCTCACTTGGGTGGTCTCAACCTGCCCTGTCGCTCCGCCACAAAGATCCACACAGAGGGCCATCGAGAAAGTATGTCCTTTCAGCCCCCAATTCATGAATCAACCATGGGTACTCAACGAGTCGACCCGACTTTAGTCAGAACATGTATCATGTGCAATATGTATAGTATATACCCATGATCAACACTCGACGTGATCACGGCACGATAGTATAGCATGGCAGACTGACAAGAATGTAGGGCCACTGATGATAAACTAGCATCCTATACTAAGCATTTAGGGTTGCAGGTAAGGTATCAACAGCTGTAGCAACAATGACAGGCTATGCATCAGAATAGGATTAACGGAAAGCAGTAACATGCTACACTACTGTGACGCCCCCGATTCAATCGTACACTAATCATGCACGCAAATGTGTACGATCAAGATCAGGGACTCACGGGAAGATATCACAACACAACTCTAAAACATAAAGAAGTCATACAAGCATCAAAATACAAGCCAGGGGCCTCGAGGGCTCGAATACAAGTGCTCGATCATAGACGAGTCAGCGGAAGCAGCAATATCTGGGTACAGACATAAGTTAAACAAGTTGCCATAAGATGGCTAGCACAAACTGGGATACAGATCGAAAGAGGCGCATGCCTCCTGCCTGGGATCCTCCTAACTACTCTTGGTCGTCGGCAGCGGCCTGCACATAGAAGTAGGCACCTCCAGTGTAGTAGGAATCATCGTCGACGGTGGCGTCTGGCTCCTGGACTCCAGCATCTGGTTGCGACAACCAGGTAGAAGGGAAAGGGGAAAAGAGGGAGAAAAGCAACCGTGAGTACTCATCCAAAGTACTCGCAAGCAAGGAGCTACACTACATATGCATGGGTATATGTGTAAAGGGCCATATCGGTGGACTAAACTGCAGAATGCCAGAATAAAAGGGGGATAGCTAATCCTGTCGAAGACTACGCTTCTGGCAGCCTCCGTCTTGCAGCATGTAGAAGAGAGTAGATTGAAGTCCTCCAAGTAGCATCTCCAAGTAGCATCTCCAAGTAGCATCTCCAGTCGCATCGCATAGCATAATCCTACCCGGCGATCCTACCCTCGTCGCCCTGTGGAAAAGCGATCACCGGGATGTCTGTGGAACTTGGAAGGGTGTGTTTTATTAAGTATCCGATTCTAGTTGTCATAAGGTCAAGGTACAACTCCAAGTCGTCCTGTTACCGAAGATCACGGCTATTCGAATAGATTAACTTCCCTGCAGGGGTGCACCAACTTACCCAGCACGCTTGATCCCATTTGGCTGGACACACTTTCCTGGGTCATGCCCGGCCGCGGAAGATCAACACGTCGCAACCCCACCTAGGCTCAACGGAGAGGCCAGCACGCCGGTCTAAACCTAAGCGCGCAGGGGTCTGGGCCCATCGCCCTGAGCACACCTGCACGTTGCGTACGCGGCCGGAAGCAGACCTAGCCTAGTGGCGTTCCAGTCCAATCCGGCGCGCGCCACTCAGTCGCTGACGTCACGAAGTGCTTCGGCTGATACCACGACGCCGGGATACCCATAACTACTCCCGCGTAGATGGTTAGTGCGTATAGGCTCGTAACCAACTCAGATCAAATACCAAGATCTCGTTAAGCGTGTTAAGTATCCGCGAACACCGAACAGGGCCAGGCCCGCCTCTCTCCTAGGCGGTCTCAACCTGCCCTGACGCTCCGCCACAAAGATCCACTCGCGGGTGCTCCACCAGCCGACTCGACTTTAGTCTCCACATGTATCATGTATAAGTATATAGTATATACCCGAGATCACCTCCCGAGTGATCTCGGCCCAATAGTATAGCACAGCAGACGGACAAGAATGTAGGGCCACAGATGAAAAATACTAGCACCCTATACTAAGCATATAGGATTGAAGGTAAAGGTATCAACAGTAGTAACAAGGACAGGCTATGCATCAGGATAGGTATAACAGAAGGCAGTAACATGCTACACTACTCTAATGCAAGCAGTATAGAGTAGAATAGGTGATATCTGGTGATCAAGGGGGGGGGCTTGCCTGGTTGCTCTGGCAAGAGAGAGGGGTCATCAACTCCGTAGTCGAACTGGGTAGCAGCAGCGTCGGTCTCGTAGTCTACCGGAGAGAAGAGGGGGGAAGAAACAATGAATACCATGTAAACAGATGCATATCGATGCATGACAAGACAAGTAACGATGCTAGGCGTGCCCTAGCGTGGTATGAGGTGGTACCGGTTAAGGGGGGAAACATTCGGGAAAATATCCCCGGTGTTTCGTGTTTTCGGGCAGAGGAGCCGGAGGGGGAAAGTTGCGGGTTCGATAGGTTAGGGGTGTGTGGCGGACGAACGGACTGCGTATCCGGATTCGTCCCGTCGTTCTGAGCAACTTTCATGTTGAAAATATTTTAATCCGAGTTACGGATTAAAAGATATGATTTTCTATAGATTTTATTAATTTCTGAAATTTAATTAATTATTTAATTTATTTCGAAAATGGATTTATGACATCAGCATGATGTCATCCTGACGTCAGCAGTCAACAGAGTTGACTTGGTCAACCTGACATGTGGGTCCAGTGGGACCCACCTGTCATTCTCTGTTTAGTTTAATTACAGATTAGTTAATTTAATTAGTGATTAGGTTAATCTAATCAGGATTAATTAACTTAATTAATTACTTAATTAATTAATTGATTAACATTTTAATTTTTTAATTATTATTTATTTATTCATTTAATATATTTTTTTAATTCTTTTTTTTCTAAAAACGCTATGGGGCGGGGCCCTGTGGTCAGTGGCCCGGGGGGGCTTGCGGGTCGGGCGCTGCGACGCCCGACTGGGCGCTCGCCCCAAATCGGCGGCGAGGAGGACCGGGGCATGGCCGGGCGGCCACCGGAGGGGAATCGCCGAGGGGGGGGAGCAGCAGGGCGCCAGGGCGCGACGGCGGGTGCGGTGTAGCCCGCCCAGGCGGCGAGGGAGAGTTGGGCGCGGGCGTCGGCGGGGCCAAGGAGGGCGGAGGGCGACGCCGTCCAGGGCAAGATGAGGCCGGCGCGGGCGGAAGCACGCTGGTCAGGGCGAGTGCGCG
>NC_041390.1:99051991-99053717 GCF_002162155.2 Triticum dicoccoides
TTTCTTTTTCTTTTATTTATTCCTTTCGGTTTTATTAAATTATTAATTTACTTCAATTTTGAAGAATGTGAGAACAACACCTAAATATGGTATGTTAAAGATATCACTGCCACATTAATTTGGACAGCTAAATAAAATAGTTTAATATTTTACAAAATACAAAAGGCATTTAATTACTTTCTTTTGCTGCTGTTTTATTTTCCTTTGAGCATTTAAACATTTTATAAAAATGTGGTTTCATCACCATAATTACCTATGTATTATTTGGTTCACTCCGAACATTTTAAATTTTAATATTTGAAAACTTTTATTGTTTGCTCGATTTTGAATTTGAAATTCGAACTAGGTTCCGAACTAACGCGAGTTTATCCACAGTAACCGAGGTGACATGGCATCATTAGCGGGGATTACTGTAGCTTAATTACCCGGGCGTCACAATTCTCCTCCACTACAAGAAATCTCGTCCCGAGATTTAAGAGGGGAGTAAGGGGGGAAGGTTTGGTAACGAATATAGCGGGTCTTCTCATCCTGGCTTGCTCTTCTCGAAGAGGTCAATCCAATATATTGATGCCTTCATACTTCTGCTTCAGGTCAAAATGATGAAGTCGTCATCCTTCCTTTGGGATCTTCATCGTACTTACGAAAAGGATATGGGGGGAAGACTCGGGAAGGGCGGGCCTTACCAGGTTGACTATCTGGTACATAACTCAGGGAATGGGGTAGGAAGTAACTCTCGAATTGTACTTAAGAAAATATCAAGAGTAAAGTAAGAAGGTACCATGAGAAGTTTCAAACGGATAGGCCATTGTTCGTTGTCTGAAACAACATGCGGAAGGGGTCCAGAGCAATGAGATTGAGTATTGCGTCTGTTACCAAAATAGATCACTTGGGACGGTGGCCCGTGAATTACATACGAGGCCACACGCGAGGAACAACCTTGGGAAGAGGGGGTGCAGGAGAGTCAGGTTTCGATCCTGTGGAACTGTGGGTTATGGGCCCACCATGTGGTTGAAAGTAGGAAGGGGGACGACATTTTGCACGGTCATGATAGTAAGGCGTGTCAATGGGTAGCCTGTCAGATATGTCGGCAACAACATCGATACCAAGGGCGAGGGACGAAGAGAACCATTTTCCTGCTCGTTGAACGAGGCGGGCCAATAGGCAAAGTTCTCGTCCATCGGTGGTTATCGGAATATCATCAACAATCGTAACAGGGTCTTACTGACCAATTATACATCGAGGTGTTTACATAAGCAGTGAATCTTTACTGCTTAGATTATATAGATCACAAGAATGTCAAACACAAGAATGGAAAGGAAAATATGAATATCAGATTAAACAGAACAATGGAAAGGAAAATGTGTTAAAACACATAATTCAGGGGTATATCCTTCCCAAGGACAAGCAGAGCAAGATATCCATGACAGGATATAAAGTAGACAACCATTTAGGTAAGGGGGGGGAGGAATCTCATGATATTACCCATACAACGGTGTTAGGATAAATGATAAACAAAATTTAGCATCGTGCTTCAAATGTTCCTGTTGAAAATCGGAGTACCATTGACATGCTTCGAGGTAGCATTGACATGGTCTTCAGGTGAAGATCAAACTTTGGAAACACGAAGGATCCATCAGCAATAACTTGTAGAATAAGTCTTACAATTTCCCCATGGATGAACGGATAACCTTGCTGAAAAGGAATCTATAATGATAGGTCCTCCAGC
>NC_041390.1:99053881-99059462 GCF_002162155.2 Triticum dicoccoides
GGGGTGCTAGGCATGACATCATGTTACCGGGTCATCAAAGGATCAACATCATAACTCTTGGAAAATGTCCCAACCATCATATCCGACCAAGATTCAGATCCGATTGGTGTCATGATACCTCAGACTCAGGATGTCCGAGAAGAAAAGCTGCGGCACATATCGACGAAATGACATTGTAAGATTCTCAGGAAATGAACTATGGGAGCGGGTTCCTAAAACAATAGTTCATCATTAAACCAAGGAGAGGATGAGGAGGTGACTGATGGACTCAGCGATAACTCATCGAGGTATCCAAAAGATGGATCTCCACAATTATGTGGATAAGGAGATAACATTTGTCAGATCAAATGATATAATGGGATATGCTCGAGGAAAATATACATAATTAAACATTGGTTGAACGGTGCACCCGAAATATGGGTTGGGTTGCACGACCAACGTTAGAATGGTGATTCAATTAGCGAAGGACTTAGAATGAACTATCGCCCATTCACTTCAAAGAAATAGGGTTGCTAGAAGGAAAGAATCCAAACAACACCGTTCAGTTGTTGGAATTAACACGGGGACCAAGAAAGAATGGTGATGGTGAGAAGTATTTCTATGTCAAGAATTCTCAAGAGGTGGAACAAATCTCAGAACATTCTTGACATAAAGGATGTTAATACTCCAAGGTAACGAAGAACAATTGCTGGATAGCAAGGAACTCAAGGTATAACACCAAACATGAACAAGCTTGTGTTGGTGGGAAGGCAATAAAGTGGTCGATGATAATACAATTCATCGAGGGCAAGGATGGTATTTCTCATCATGAATTCAATTGATATCCTGGATGAGCTCAGAATGTTGATGATCACGACACCTTTGTCGCGAGAGTTCATGAAGATGTAATCGATCGGCGACGACATCAAGTCAAAATAATGATGAAGTGAAAGGTTATTGGAACCAAGGGTACGACACAAACTCGAAACCAAGCTTGTTGTTCAAGGCGAAATGATATAACGATGAGGATCGACGTAAGGTTAGTTCATCGTCGAAAATTGTGTTCCGAGAAGAAGGACCGGGTAGCACAGTTAAAATCAGCACGACAAAGATATAGCCAAACAGGCTAGGAATGGCGTGATCGGGTACAAACTCGTACTTATAGAAGCTTACTGAAGAGTTGTTGAACTGTAGAGCGGACTTGGTTCAGTTATCGGTGTCTTTGAGTGTTTAATAACTCAGAGCCCGTGAAAATTTGGAATCAGTGGGAAGGTAGCACTTGATGAAGAACTCATAAGATGTTATGCAGTTCCATGATAATCTCGAGATATCAGGGGGGTAATACTCGACACAAGATCAAAGTAAAGGTTGGACTGGCGTATTGATCCATAGGAGACAATTGTTTTAACTCGTCCGAGAAATGGAATCAAAGAAGAACAATCATGGTTGGAACCACGGTTGCAAGGGATCAATTCACAGATACCATATGTTAGTTATCAAGGAAATAGTTATTATTACAAGAAGCTTCCATGATAGGATATACATCGCGTCCATGGGCATGAACACAAAGTTCAAGGTCGACTCCCACTTCTCCAATGCATAACCTTTCATTCACTTCTCACGTTCGATGAAGTTGCAGTGTTGAAATTTTATCTGGTGAAGCACCAGAAGAGTATGACTCGTGAAAACTTTCGGGTTCACACAGTTTAGAGAAGGCATATGTTCAACCCATAGGGGCTTCTTAGAAACATATACCACAAGTTTCAAGAGTAAATAACACAAACCCGAAAGCAGAGCATGGTTGGCCAAGCAGAGGATACAACTTAACAAAGGCATTATGTATCAGGGGAAGAACTCACAAGGTGATCAAATGTGAAGGACACTGTCGGATAACAATCCAACAAAGGACTTGATGGTCCACAAAGGATCTGATACGAGTATCGGTACTCAACTAGAGGAAGAAGAATGCAAGGAGATCATATTATAGAAACAACTGACTAACTCAATTGTCAAATGCAAAGGAATTATGATTTCCAAATCAAGGGATCAGAAGCAATGCTCTGATTAGGGATGGATAAGTTGAATAGCCTTAGGGTACAATCAACGACAATTGGATTGGTCGAGAACCAATCCCAGTTAAAAGAATGGAAGCTCAGCCGGAAAGGTAATTTATAAGGATCAATGATGATTGTGTGTATTCGCAACATATTGAGTCAACAGACTCAAAATGATAATGACAAGGAATGTCAATAAGATTTCTATACTTATGGGATTAATCATAATGAAAGCAAACAAGAAATTCCAGAGCAATAGGTTGCTAAGGATTTTCGGAATATCGGGTGGTATTTCGAAGACTTTTGTGTAACACATGAACAACTGGGGGATGAGCGGATACTCGATAAGTGCGAGAATTTATTTGAAGGGGGTATTCATGTGGCAAAGAACTGCTAGGCAGTAGGCACAAAGTATTCTCGGAACAATAGAGAAAACTTCGGGGTATCTTGTAATAACAAGATCAATGGGGGATGATCATATGAATGGCAAGTGTAAGTAGTTATCCATACGGATTTATCGGTGGTTAGGAATAGCAAAAGTGATGGGCACAAAGTCTCGAGAGAACATCAGAGAGTATCTTCGGAATCTTCTGATGTAGCAGGCGATCCTCTACAGTAAGGGGCTCTCAGGGTGGATGCGATCACGAGATCCTAATCTTAGAGTTAGCAAATTCATTTAACCCGAATAGTAGAGAGATCAGAGTCCCAGAGTATAGGTCGAGGAGTAAAAGATCCTACTACCACCCGATGGCGACGTGGGCCCATGGGCCACACAGCCATGTTAGTAAAAGTTTTTCAACGACTAGACTCGACTTCGGCCAAGGAGTTGGAAAGGGGGGTTCCTACAGGCAGTCGGCTCTGATACCAACTTGTGACGCCCCCGATTCAATCATACACTAATCATGCACGCAAATGTGTACGATCAAGATCAGGGACTCACGGGAAGATATCACAACACAACTCTAAAACATAAAGAAGTCATAAAAGCATCAAAATACAAGCCAGGGGCCTCGAGGGCTCGAATACAAGTGCTCGATCATAGACGAGTCAGCGGAAGCAACAATATCTGGGTACAAACATAAGTTAAACAAGTTGCCATAAGATGGCTAGCACAAACTGGGATACAGATCGAAAGAGGCGCAGGCCTCCTGCCTGGGATCCTCCTAACTACTCTTGGTCGTCGGCAGCGGCCTGCACGTAGAAGTAGGCACCTCTAGTGTAGTAGGAATCATCGTCGACGGTGGCGTCTGGCTCCTGGACTCCAGCATCTGGTTGCGACAACCAGGTAGAAGAGAAAGGGGAAAAGAGGGAGAAAAGCAACCGTGAGTACTCATCCAAAGTACTCGCAAGCAAGGATCTACACTACATATGCATGGGTATATGTGTAAAGGGCCATATCGGTGGACTAAACTGCAGAATGCCAGAATAAAAGGGGGATAGCTAATCCTGTCGAAGACTACGCTTCTGGCAGCCTCCGTCTTGCAGCATGTAGAAGAGAGTAGATTGAAGTCCTCCAAGTAGCATCTCCAAGTAGCATCTCCAAGTAGCATCTCCAGTCGCAACGCATAGCATAATCCTACCCGGCGATCCTCCCCTTGTCGCCCTGTGGAAAAGCGATCACCGGGATGTCTGTGGAACTTGGAAGGGTGTGTTTTATTAAGTATCCGATTCTAGTTGTCATAAGGTCAAGGTACAACTCCAAGTCGTCCTGTTACCGAAGATCACGGCTATTCGAATAGATTAACTTCCCTGCAGGGGTGCACCAACTTACCCAGCACGCTTGATCCCATTTGGCCGGACACACTTTCCTGGGTCATGCCCGGCCGCGGAAGATCAACACGTCGCAGCCCCACCTAGGCTCAACGGAGAGGCCAGCACGCCGGTCTAAACCTAAGCGCGCAGGGGTCTGGGCCCATCGCCCTGAGCACACCTGCACGTTGCGTACGCGGCCGGAAGCAGACCTAGCCTAGTGGCGTTCCAGTCCAATCCGGCACACGCCACTCAGTCGCTGACGTCACGAAGTGCTTCGGCTGATACCGCGACGCCGGGATACCATAACTACTCCCGCGTAGATGGTTAGTGCGTATAGGCTCGTAACCAACTCAGATCAAATACCAAGATCTCGTTAAGCGTGTTAAGTATCCGCGAACGCCGAATAGGGCCAGGCCCGCCTCTCTCCTAGGCGGTCTCAACCTGCCCTGACGCTCCGCCACAAGGATCCACTCGCGGGTGCTCCACCAGCCGACCCGACTTTAGTCTCCACATGTATCATGTATAAGTATATAGTATATACCCGAGATCACCTCCCGAGTGATCTCGGCCCAATAGTATAGCACATCAGACGGACAAGAATGTAGGGCCACAGATGAAAAATACTAGCATCCTATACTAAGCATATAGGATTGAAGGTAAAGGTATCAACAGTAGTAACAAGGACAGGCTATGCATCAGGATAGGTATAACAGAAGGCAGTAACATGCTACACTACTCTAATGCAAGCAGTATAGAGTAGAATAGGCGATATCTGGTGATCAAGGGGGGGGGGCTTGCCTGGTTGCTCTGGCAAGAGAGAGGGGTCGTCAACTCCGTAGTCGAACTGGGCAGCAGCAGCGTCGGTCTCGTAGTCTACCGGAGAGAAGAGGGGGGAAGAAACAATGAATACCATGTAAACAGATGCATATCGATGCATGACAAGACAAGTAATGATGCTAGGCGTGCCCTAGCGTGGTATGAGGTGGTACCGGTTAAGGGGGGAAACATTCGGGAAAATATCCCCGGTGTTTCGTGTTTTCGGGCAGAGGAGCCGGAGGGGGAAAGTTGCGGGTTCGATAGGTTAGGGGTGTGTGGCGAACGAACGGACTGCGTATCCGGATTCGTCCCGTCGTTCTGAGCAACTTTCATGTTGAAAATATTTTAATCCGAGTTACGGATTAAAAGATATGATTTTCTATAGATTTTATTAATTTTTGAAATTTAATTAATTATTTAATTTAATTCGAAAATGGATTTATGACATCAGCATGATGTCATGCTGACGTCAGCAGTCAACATAGTTGACTTGGTCAACCTGACATGTGGGTCCAATGGGACCCACCTGTCATTTTCTGTTTAGTTTAATTACAGATTAGTTAATTTAATTAGTGATTAGGTTAATCTAATCATGATTAATTAACTTAATTAATTAATTAATTAATTAATTGATTGATTAACATTTTAATTTTTTTAATTATTAATTATTTATTCATTTAATATATTTTTTTAATTCTTTTTTTTCTAAAAACGCTATGGGGCGGGGCCCTGTGGTCAGTGGCCCGGGGGGGCTTGCGGGTCGGGCGCTGCGACGCCTGACTGGGCGCTCGCCCCAAATCGGCGGCGAGGAGGACCGGGGCATGGCCGGGCGGCCACCGGAGGGGAATCGCCGAGGGGAGGGGGAGCAGCAGGGCGCCAGGGCGCGACGGCGGGTGCGGTGTAGCCCGCCCAGGCGGCGAGGGAGAGTTGGGCGCGGGCGTCGGCGGGGCCAAGCAGGGCGACGGCCAGGGCGGAGGGCG
>NC_041390.1:99060336-99067644 GCF_002162155.2 Triticum dicoccoides
TTTTGTTTTCTTGTTTTCTGTTTTTCTTTTCTTTTATTTATTCCTTTCGGTTTTATTAAATTATTAATTTACTTCAATTTTGAAGAATGTGAGAACAACTCCTAAATATGGTATGTTAAAGATATCACTGCCACATTAATTTGGACAGCTAAATAAAATAGTTTAATATTTTACAAAATACAAAAGGCATTTAATTACTTTCTTTTGCTGCCGTTTTATTTTCCTTTGAGCATTTAAACATTTTATAAAAATGTGGTTTCATCACCATAATTACCTATGTATTATTTGGTTCACTCCGAACATTTTAAATTTTAATATTTAAAAACTTTTATTGTTTGCTCGATTTTGAGTTTGAAATTCGAACTAGGTTCCGAACTAACGCGAGTTTATCCACAGTAACCGAGGTGACATGGCATCATTAGCGGGGATTACTGTAGCTTAATTACCCGGGCGTCACAACTACTCTAATGCAAGCAGTAGAGAGAGAAATAGGCGATATCTTGTGATCAGGGGGGGCTTACCTGATTGCTCTGGCAAGAAAGAGGGGTCGTCAACAACGTAGTCGATCGGGGCACCAGCAGCGGCGTCAGTCTCGTAGTCTACCGGAGAGAAGAGGGGGAAGAAGCAATGAATACAATGCAAACAGATGCATAACGATGCATGACATAACAATGAGCGGTGCTAGGTGTGCCCTAACGCAGTAGGAGGTGATACCGGCGAAGGGGGGAAATATCCGGGAAAATACCCCCGGTGTTTCGCGTTTTCGGACAAATGAATCAGAGGGGGAAAGTTGCTTGTTCGCTATTCTAGGGATATGTGACGGACGAACGGGTTGCGTATCTGGATTCGTCTCGTTGTTCTGAGCAATTTTCATGTACAAAGTTTTTCCATCCGAGCTATGATTTATTTTGTATGATTTTTCAAAGTTTTAAACATTTTTCTGAAATTTCTGAATTTATTTTAATTCGAAAATAAATAGTGCAATACTTTTTATACCCAGAGGCAGCCAGCCACAGTCCATGACATCTGGGGCCCCTGGGCTGGGTTGACCCAGTCAATGATTGACTAGTCAACCAGTGAATAGTGCAAGCGGGCCCAACTGTCATACATAGAACGTGTTTAATTTGCTTTAACATTTATTTAAAAAGGAGGGCCCCACGTGTCACACAGCTAGCTAACTTATTAATTAAAAGGCCTAATCTAATCCTAAGCCTAATACTAATCGGGCCGGCCCCAAAATAAGGGAGCCAGCGAGCCGCGGCTTCGTCCAGGCACGGCAAACGACGCAAGGGGCGGCGAGCGGCCGGGACCAGCAGGTCGCGCGGGCGGCCGGGAGAGCGGGTGGCGCGGCCGATCGGAGGGGCCCTAGGCGGCGGGGAGCCAGTGGGGCAGCGCTCACGGCGACGGCCTACAGCGGCAGCAATAAGCAGGCAACAGCAGTAGCGAAAACAGGGAGCAGCAAAGCGGCAGCGCGCGAGAGGCTGAGCGTCAGTGGGCACGACCAGTACGGGCTTGGCGCGCGAGCGCACGGCCGGGGCGCGAGGAAGGGAGGCGCGCTGGGGCGTGGTGAGGGCGAGCTTACGGGGAACTCGGCCATGGCGGTGCGGCGTTGCGCGGCGGCATCTAAGGCGATGAATCAAATCGGGGAAACAGGGGAAACGGGAGAGGAGCTCACCGCGAGCCAGAAGAGGTGCTCGAGGAAGGCTGAGGTGGACCAGAGAGGCGCTGGTGACGGCGAGGTTGCGACGGCCGGACGAAGAAGAAGATGATGACGCCTTGTACGCAGCTCCCCTGCTTGCTCCAATGGCCGGAACGGACGCCGTTGACCGTGACGGACCTCCAGGACGTGCCCCCGCACGTCGGAGGGGCCGATGGACGCGTCAATCGACGGAGAGGCAGCGGTCACCGCGGATCTTCCGAGCTCGAAATCAAGCAGTAGAGGTAGGGGCGAAGGGGGTTGAGGGGGGAAAGGAAGGGGGTGCTCTAGGGTTTCGGTCGACATCTATATAGGTCGTGGAGAGGGCGACGTGGACGCCATCCATGGCCAAGGCGCCATGGATGCACGCCACGACCTCTCTGCCTCCTGTAGCTAGAGGCAGAAGGAGGCCTGCATGGGCTGGACCTGCTATGGTGCTAGATGGGCCAAATCTTCCAGTAGAGTAGGTCCTCCTCTTTTCTATTTTCCTTTAGCTAGTCTTTTCTGTTTTTCTTTATTTTTTTACTACTCTTCATTTTAATTGAGTGACTAAATGAATTTAGTCAAATGTGAAACTTCACACAAAAATCCAGGGCAATATTGTTGAGCTACACACAAGTCTGTAGAATATTTGGAAAAGGATAATTATTTTTAGAATTCGAAATGGCCGGGTTATGTGCTATTGCACCACTTATTAATTTGTTAAGGGAATTTTAATAATTCAAATGAGATTTATTAATTCACCACAATTTCTTATTGAATATATTCAACACAACGGACATTTTTGTTTTACCGTTTGAAGAAATAAAATTTTGTCTTGCAATTTAAATTTGCATTTGGGTTAGATTTGGAACAAAGTGATGATTAAAAAAATAATTGTGATGACTTGGCAGTCATTAGCAGGAGGTTACTGTAGCATGATTATCGGGGTGTTACAAATCTCCTCCACTACAAGAAATCTCGTCCCAAGATTTAAGAGGTAGAGTAAGGGGGAAAGGTCTGGTTACGAAATTCTAACGGATCTTCTCAATCTTGGCTGCTCTTCTCTAAGAGATCGATCCAATACATTGATGTCTTCACTCCACTACTTCAGGTCATCATGATGAATTCGGCATCCTTTCTTCGGGAACTCCATCATACTTATGAAAGAATAAAGGGTGGTTATTCTGGAAGAACGAACCTTTGAAAGGTTGACTAGCTGGTAGCTAACATCGGGGAAGGTGGCGGAAAGTAACTCTCGAACTGAAACTTAAGAAAATTTCGAGAGCAAAGTAAGAAGGTACCATAAGAAGTTTCAAGCGGATAGACAGTCGTTGTGTGCCTAATCAGAAGGTGAAAAGGGCTTCAGGGCAACGAGAATAAGTATTGCGTCTGATACCAGAATAGATCACTAGGAAGGTGGCTCGCGAATTACATACGAAACCAAGTGCAAGGGATAACTTTGAAACAGGTATGTACAGGAGAGTCAGGTTTCGATCCCGTGGAACTGTGGGTTATGGGCCCACCATGTGGGTTAAAAGTAGGGAGGGCGCTGTCTTCTTGCACGATCATGATAGCAAGGCATGTCAGAGAAGAGACTGTCAGTTATGTCAGCAACAACATCGGTACCAAGGGCGAGGGACGAAGAGAGCCATTTTTCTGCTTGTTGAACGAGGCGGACCAATAGGCAAAGTTCTCGTCCATCGGCGGATACCCGAATTCCATCAACAAAAGCAACAGGGTCTTACTGACACCGTTGTACACTAAGGTTTTTACATAAGCAGAAGCATGTTACTGCTTAGATCATATAGATCACAAGAAAGGTTAAACAAAACAAAGGAAAGGAAAGTGTGATCATCAGATTAAACAAACCAATGGAAAGGAAATTTTGTTTAAACACAAGTAATAGGAGTATATCATTCCCAAGGTTAAGCGGGGCATGATTTATGTGTCAGGAGATCAAAGACATGACCAATTAGATAAAGGGGTAAGAAGAATTATGATATGTAGCCATACAACGGTGTTTGGATAACTGAGCAAGAAACATTTAGCATTGGGCTTCAAATGTTCTTGTTGAAAATCGGAGTACCACAGACATGCTTCAAGATAGCATTGACATGGTCATGGGGTAAAGGTTAGACTTTGGATTCACAAAGGATCCATCAGGAACAACTTATAGAATAAGTCTTACAATTTCCTCATGGAAGAATGGATAACCTTGCTGAAAAGGAATCTATAACAACGGGGCCTCGGGCCAGGTGTGCTAGGCACGACATCACCTTACCGGGTCACATAAAGACCACGTGATAACTCTTGGAAGTATGTTCCAACCATCATATCTAACCGAGATTCAGATACGATTAGTGTCAGGATACCTCAGACTTAGGATGCTTGAGAAGAAAAGGTGCAACACAAATTGACAGGATGACATTGTAAGATCCTTGGGAAATGAATTATGGAAGTGAGTTCCAAAACAAGAGTTCATCACTAACCAAGGAGAAGATGAGGAGGTGGTTGATGGACTCGGCGACATTTCAATGAGATTAACAAAACATGGATTTCCACAATTATCTGAACAAGGAGGTAACACTTGTCAGACCAAATGATATAATGATGTATGCTTGAGGAAAACATACACAATTAAACATTGATTGAAAGGTGCACCCGAAATATGGGCTTAGGTAGCATGATCAATGTTAGAATGGTGATTCGATAACCAATGGTCTAAGATTGAAATATCGACCATTAACTTGAAAGCAATAGGGTTGCTAAAAGTTTTGAAGTCACACCTGATAGTTCAATTGTCGGTTTTTCGGTTAGAAACAACACGGGGACTGTCGGTGTCAAAACCGGCGGATCTCTGGTAGGGGGTCCCGAACTGTGCGTCTAAGGCGGATGGTAACAGGAGGCAGGGGACACAATGTTTTACCCAGGTTCAGGCCCTCTTTATGGAGGTAAAAGCTTACGTCCTGCTTGATTTATTCTTGATGATATGGGCATTACAAGAGTTGATCTACCACGAGACCGGAGAGGCTAAACCCTAGAAGCTAGCCTATGGTATGATTGTATGTTGTCCTACGGACTAAAACCCTCCGGTTTATATAGACACCGGAGAGGGTTAGGGTTACACAAGGTCGGTTACAAAGGAGGAGATATACATATCTGTATTAACTAGCTTGCCTTCCATGCCAAGTGGAGTCCTATCCGGACACGAGACGAAGTCTTCAATCTTGTATCTTCATAGTCCAACAGTTCGGCCAAAGGATATAGTCCGGCTGTCCGGAGACCCCCTAATCCAGGACTCCCTCAGTAGCCCCTGAACCAGGCTTCAATGACGATGAGTCCGGTGCGCAGTGTTGTCTTCGGCATTGCAAGGCGGGTTCCTCCTCCGAATACACCACGGAAAAATTTGAATACAAGGATAGTGTCCGACCCTACAAAATAAGTTCCACATACCACCGTAGAGAGAATAATATTTCCACAAATCTAATATGCTGACACGTTTTGGCAACATGACATTATGCCATGGCCCGGTGATCATTCGAACCGTTTTCCAGCCCCGCACATAACGCGAGGCAGTTTCTTGACATGTCTTGTCAAAGCAGAGATCGTGTCCCCCTTATGACGGAATTCTCATCAATACGGGCATGGGTAACCCAACCGCGCCATCAATTATGGCGCTTGGGGGATAAACGAGTTTTACCAGGCTAGTGGGGGCGCATAGTTTCGGCCGCCCTTATAAGGGGATAAGGCTTAACCTTTATCTACCCACGCCTTCTTCCTCCTTGCTCATCCATTCTTGCGCACTGGAGCTCCAACGCCCAAGTCCACATCCTTCCCCTCAACCTTCTCCAAACATGTCCGGAGCGGGAGGCAAATGGATGGCTTCCGCCATTATGGAGGGACACATCAAGAAGCTGCGCGGAGCCGGATACTTAGCTGTGAATATCGCGCATCGGCTGCCCATTGCGGGGCAGATCGTTCCTACCCCGAAACCTCACGAGAGGGTAGTTTTCCTCCACCACTTCCTCCGCGGACTGGGGTTTCCCCTCCATCCATTCGTCCGCGGTCTCATGTTCTACTACGGGCCGGACTTCCATGATCTGGCCGCGAACTTCATCCTCAACATTTCGGCGTTCATTGTCGTGTGTGAGGCTTTCCTCCGCATCCGGCCCCACTTCGGCCTGTGGTTAAAGACCTTCAATATCAAGCCGAAGGTGGTGGGAGGCCAACAAGCGGAATGCGGCGGTGTCGTGGTTCTAAGCCTGACAGTAGAGTGGGGGGTAGGTATGGAGAGGCAAGGTCCTAGCTATGGAGAGGTTGTAAGCACAAAGGATGTACGAGTTCAGGCCCTTCTCGGAAGAAGTAACAGCCCTACGTCTCGGAGCCCGGAGGCGGTCGAGTGGATTATGAATGTGTGAAATACAAGGTGCCGAACCCTTCTGCCTGTGGAGGGGGGTGGCTTATATAGAGTGCGCCAGGACCCCAGCCAGCCCACGTAGGAGAGGGTTTAAGGTGAGTTAAGTCTAGGGCGTTACTGGTAACGCCCCACATAAAGGCCTTTACTATCATAAAGTCTATTTGATTACAGGCCGTTGCAGTGCAGAGTGCCTCTTGACCTCCTGGTGGTCGAGTGAGTCTTCGTGGTCGAGTCCCTCAGACCAGTCGAGTGAATCCTCGTTGGTCGACTAGAAGGCGACCTCTTCTAAGGATGTCTTGGGGTAAGTTACTTGGATCAGGTCCATGACCCTACCCTAGATACATAACCCCATCATTAGCCCCCGAATGGATTGAGGCTTCGAGTGAAGAAGGAGTTGATGTCGTTTCCGATTAATCTTTGTGCTCCGGTTGTGCGCTGTTCTGGACCAAAGAATTCCTTTGTCGACAGGAAACAACTTGCCTTCAGTCGACTTGATCCATTCTGTTTTTGCGTCGAGTGATCTTTCAGGTTTCGACGATCTCCGAGCGACGGATCGCCGAAAACACCGCGCCTGACAGACTGATTTGTTGCTCGCGGATTTCGCGGGATGCGAAATTTTGGGGCGCGCGCGAAGCGGGGCGGACCGCGGCGTTCGGATGGGACGGGGCATGGACGCCTCGATCTCCGCGCCGCCTTTTTCGCCACGTATCCCGTCTGCATAACTGTTCCAGATATGATTAGGTCGACCGGGCCCACCTGTCATCCACTCGGAAGGGACCTTATAAATGTGCCCGGCGAGGATTTCTGTGCTGCGCCTTAGCATTCTCCCTCTCTCTCTGCTTCCTTCCTCCCTGCTCAGCGTGCTCGCTCTCGCCCCCGCACCACTTCCCTTCGCGCATCTCGCCGGCGACCATGGCCAAGGAGAAGACGGTGGCGCTGGAGCGTGCAAAGAAGGCGTCGGCGTCGGAGAAGGCGAAAGGAAGGTCCACCAGCCGCGGAGGGTCCTCGTCCAGATCCCGCCTGCCGAAGGGCTGGGTCCAAGGAGACTGGATCCAGTCGACTATCACGGAGAACGACCTCCTCGACATGGCCAACGAGGGCTTGATCCCCCACGGAGCTGCGAGGCTTCCGGGGAAGGAGTGGCAGCCCCAGCCAGAAGAGGGTGAGTGTGTGCTTTTGGCCACCCATGTTGATCGCGGGTTTTCCTTGCCAC
>NC_041390.1:99072790-99073155 GCF_002162155.2 Triticum dicoccoides
CTGGCTTATCACTCGATAGGATTTTCACAACTTAGGCGAGTGCTTGGACTGCAGCTAAGCCCCCGAGTGAAAGGCTGGCCTACCACTCGGTAGGATTTTGATAACTTAGGCGAAACGGATTCGCAGCTAAGCCTCCGAGTGGAAGGCTGGCTTATCACTCGGTAGGATTTTCACAACTTAGGCGAGCACGAGGCTGCAGCTAAGCCTCCGAGTGGAAGGCTGGCTTACCACTCGGCAGGATTTTCACAACTTAGGCGAGTGCTTGGACTGCAGCTAAGCCCCCGAGTGAGAGGGTTGCTCTTCACTCGGTAGGATTTTTATAACTTAGGCGAGCACGAGGCTGCAGCTAAGCCTCCGAGTGGAAG
>NC_041390.1:99073354-99085656 GCF_002162155.2 Triticum dicoccoides
CGAGTGGAAGGCTGGCTTACCACTCGGTAGGATTTTCACAACTTAGGCGAGTGCTTGGACTGCAGCTAAGCCCCCGAGTGAGAGGGTTGCTCTTCACTCGGTAGGATTTTTATAACTTAGGCGAGCACGAGGCTGCAGCTAAGCCTCCGAGTGGAAGGCTGGCCTACCACTCGGTAGGATTTTGATAACTTAGGCGAAACGGATTCGCAGCTAAGCCTCCGAGTGGGAGTCTGGCTCACCACTCGGTAGGATTTTTACAAACTTAGGCGAAACGGATTCGCAGCTAAGTCACCCACTGAGGGGAATTTCATTGGACAAAAAATAAAAAGTGACAGATATTATGGAGGAATTATGACGCTTATTATTTTGAGGTCCATGAACTACAGAAGTATTTTATTGCAACTCATCCGAGTGATAAAGCTTAAGTGTAAAACGGGCGGAGTAGCTCCGCGTTCCAAGCTCGGGGTTCGTCGATATTATGTTCGACGTTGTAAAGGCGGTACGCCCCGTTGTGGAGAACCTTGGTGACGATGAAGGGGCCTTCCCAAGAAGGAGCAAGCTTGTGTGGTTTGTGCTGATCCACTCGGAGAACCAAATCCCCTTCCTGGAAGGCTCGACCTCTCACGTTTCGGGCGTGGAAACGCCGCAGATCTTGTTGGTAGATGGTCGACCGGATCAGAGCCATCTCCCTTTCTTCCTCTAAAAGGTCGACTGCGTCCTGCCGCGCTTGTTCAGCTTCTGCTTCGTTGTAGATTTCAACTCGAGGGGCATTGTGGAGAAGATCACTCGGCAAGACTGCTTCAGCTCCATAGACCAAGAAGAATGGAGTTCTTCCGGTCGACCGATTAGGCGTGGTCCGTAGTCCCCAGAGTACAGATGGAAGTTCGTCGACCCAAGCTCCAGCCGCGTGTTTGAGATCACGCATCAGTCGAGGCTTCAGTCCCTTGAGAATCAGTCCATTAGCTCGCTCTGCTTGTCCATTCGACTGCGGATGGGCGACTGATGCGTAGTCGACCCGTGTGCCTTGGGAGTCGCAGAAAGCTCTGAATTCCTCTGAGTCAAAGTTCGACCCATTATCCGTAATGATGCTGTGCGGAACTCCATACCTGAATATGAGTTCCCTGATGAAGCTAACTGCAGTACCGGTGTCAAGGCTCTTGATTGGTTTAGCCTCGATCCACTTGGTGAACTTGTCGACTGCCACCAGTACATGCGTGAAGCCACTTCATCCTGTTCTCAAAGGACCGATCATGTCCAGCCCCCAAACTGCAAAAGGCCAGACGAGTGGGATGGTCTTCAAAGCTGACGCAGGCTTGTGCGACATATTCGAGTAGAACTGACATCCCTCGCACTTATCTACTATCTCTTTTGCCATCTCATTCGCCTTGGGCCAGAAAAATCCGGCTCGGTATGCTTTGGCCACGATGGTCCGAGAGGACGCATGATGACCACAGGTCCCCGAGTGAATATCATTGAGGATGAGTCGACCTTCTTCTGGTGTTATGCACTTCTGACCGACTCCAGTCGCGCTTTCTCTGTATAATTGTCCTTTGATTACGGTAAAGGCCTTAGATCGACGGACGATCTGTCGAGCCTCTTCCTCATCCTCCGGAAGCTCTTTCCTCAAGATATATGCGACATACGGAATCGTCCAGTCGGGAATGATCACCAAAACCTCCATGATCAAGTCGACCACCGCTGGGACTTCAACTTCAGTCGGATCTGTGGCGCTCTTGGGCTGCGGAGTTTCTTCGGTGAAAGGATCTTCTTTGACTGACGGAGTGTGTACATGCTCCAAGAACACGCCACTCGGAATGGCTTCTCTCTTGGAACCTATCTTTGCTAGATCATCAGCTGCTTGATTTTTCAGTCGGGGTATATGATGGAGCTCCAACCCCTCGAACTTCTTCTCCAGCTTCCTCACTGCACTGCAGTATCCAGTCATGGCTGGGCTTCTCACGTCCCACTCTTTCATCACCTGATTGACCACTAAATCCGAGTCGCCATAGACCATTAGGCGACGGACGCCGAGTGAAATGGCCATGCGCAACCCATATAGGAGAGCCTCATATTCTGCCTCATTGTTGGAGGAATCAAAGTGAATCTGGAGCACATATCTGAGCTTATCTCCTCTGGGGGAAACCAGGACAACCCCAGCACCGGAACCATTCAACATCTTAGAGCCATCGAAAAACATGGTCCAATGCTCCGAGTGAACTTCAGTCGGCTGCTGTTGTTCAATCCACTCGGCGAGGAAATCTGCTATCGCCTGGGACTTAATGGCTTTCTTTGTCTCAAACTTGATATCAAGGGGAAGAAGTTCAATCGCCCATTTGGCCACTCGACCAGTTGCGTCTCTGTTGTGCAAAATCTCTGATAGTGGAGCGTCGCTGACGACTGTGATGGAATGGTCAGAGAAATAATGAGCAACCTTCTTTGTGGTCATGTATATTCCATACACAAGCTTCTGATAATGAGGATATCTCTGCTTGGATGGAGTCAAGACTTCAGACAAATAATACACTGGGCACTGAACTTTGAGAGCTTTTCCTTCTTCTTCCCGCTCGACCGTTAGCACAGTACTGACGACTTGTCCTGTGGCTGCGATGTAGAGCAACAAAGGCTCTTTGCTGATTGGAGCAGCAAGCACCGGCTGGGTGGAGAGCAGAGCTTTTAGCTCGGCAAACGCTGCATCAGCTTCTGGAGTCCACTCGAACTTGTCAGCCTTCTTCATCAGTCGGTAAAGAGGCAGTGCCTTTTCACCGAGTCGTGAGATGAATCGACTTAATGCGGCCAAGCATCCAGTAAGCTTCTGGACATCGTGCACTCGCACAGGGCGTTTCATTCGGAGAATAGTGCCAATCTTCTCTGGGTTAGCGTCGATTCCCCGTTCGGAAACGAGAAAACCGAGTAACTTGCCACCAGGAACTCCAAATGTGTACTTTGATGGATTGAGCTTGATATCATACCTTCTGAGGTTGGCAAATGTTTCGGCGAGGTCAGCGAGCAGGTCGGAACCTTTTCGTGACTTGACAACAATATCATCCATATAAGCTTCCACATTCCGACTGATTTGGGTGAGTAGACACTTCTGAATCATTCGCATAAATGTGGCTCCGGCATTCTTGAGGCCGAATGGCATGGTGATATAGCAGAAGCACCCGAATGGAGTGATGAAAGCTGTTTTTACCTCATCGGGCCCGTACAGACGGATCTGGTGGTACCCGGAGTAAGCATCTAAAAAAGACAACCTCTCGCATCCCGCGGTCGAGTCAACAATTTGATCTATGCGAGGGAGAGGAAAGTGATCTTTCGGGCAGGCCCGGTTGATGTGCTTGAAATCAATGCACATTCGGAGCGACTTGTCCTTCTTAGGAACCATGACGACATTAGCGAGCCAC
Source organism: Triticum dicoccoides (assembly GCF_002162155.2). Lineage (NCBI taxonomy): Eukaryota > Viridiplantae > Streptophyta > Magnoliopsida > Poales > Poaceae > Triticum > Triticum dicoccoides. The sequence continues at coordinate 99,076,756 of NC_041390.1, forward strand.
TCGGAGTGGTAGATCTCGCGGATAAATCCTGCTGCCAATAGTCGAGCCACTTCTTCACCGATGGCCTTTCTCTTCTGGACGGCGGACCGCCGAAGATGCTCTTTGACTGGTTTTGCAGACGAGTCGACTCTTAGGCGATGCTCAGCCAGTCCCCTGGGAACACCTGGCATGTCAGCGGGCTTCCATGCAAAAATGTCCCAGTTCTCACGGAGTAACTGGATGAGCGCTTTTTCCTATTTAGGGTCGAGTGTTGTGGAGATGCGGGTCGGAGCTGCTTCGGGGTCGGTCGGGTGAATGTGAACAGGCTTCGTCTCACCGGACGACTGGAATGCAGACTCTGTGGTGGGCTTCTTGGAGCGCAGCAAGTCACTCGGATCTGCGTTTTGCTTGTATTCTTCGAACTCGACCGCCGTCACTTGGGAATCGGCAATCTTGGAGCCCTTCTGAAAGCACTCCTCTGCCTTTTTCCTATCACCGGTGACAGTGATCACACCTTTGGGACCGGGCATCTTCAATTTGAGGTACACGTAACATGGTCGAGCCATGAACCGTGCATAGGCTGGTCTCCCCAAAATGGCATGATATGCACTTTGAAAATCCACGACCTCAAACGTCAACTTTTCTTTGCGAAAATGCTTCGAATCACCAAACACTACGTCCAAAGCTATCTGGCCGAGTGACTCGGCCTTCTTCCCTGGTATAACTCCATGGAAGCTCATGTTACTAGTGCTCAGTCGGGACATCGGAATGCCCATACCTTTCAATGTGTCTGCATACAATAAGTTCAGCCCACTTCCACCATCCATCAGCACCTTTGTCAGTCGAGTGCCTTCGACAACTGGATCGACCACCAAAGCTTGCCTCCCGGGGGTGGCAATATGAGTCGGGTGATCTGATTGGTCGAATGTGATGGGTGTTTGAGACCACTTCAGATAATTTGCCTTTGCTGGGGCAACCATGTTCACCTCTCAGTTAATCACTTTCAGTCGACTTCTGCTTTCCACATCTGCAAAGATCATCAGAGTGGAGTTGATATGCGGATATCCTCCCTCACTGTCCTCTTTGTCTTCGGCCTTGTCCGACTCCTTCTCCTTGTCCTTAGACTGTTTTCCCTGAAACTGCTGGATCAGGAGTCGACATTGGCGAGTGGTGTGCTTTGGGTAAATGATATTCCCCTCTTCATCTTTCTTCGTGTGAATGTGACATGGCATATCCATCACGTCATTCCCTTCTTTATCCTTTACCTTCTTGGGGTTCCAGGATCCTTTTGGTTTCCCCTTAAACTTTCCTTGAGTCACAGCCAGAGCCTCTCCAGGAGCTGCCGGTTCAGCCTTCCGCTTCTGTTTCCGACTGGTGTTTCCTTTTTCCGACTGACTCGGCTTGTGCTTGCCGCTTCGGAGTCGGTCTTCTTCTTCGCCGTTGGCGTACTTGGTAGCAATCTCCATCATCCGACTCAAGGTCATGTCACCAGTTCGACCAAATTTCAAACTCAGTTCTCTGTTCTTGACGCCGTCTTTGAAGGCGCATACTGCCTGATGATCAGAGACATTTTCCACAGTGTGGTGCAAAGTGATCCACCTTTGAATATACTCTCTGAGAGTCTCATTAGTTTTCTGTACGCAGACTTGCAACTCTGTCAATCCCGCTGGTCGCTTGCAAGTCCCTTCAAACGTTCTGACGAACACTCGGGACAGATCTTCCCAAGTGTAAATGCTGCTAGGAGGTAATTGAGTCAACCATGCCCTGGCAGAGCCTTCCAACATGAGGGGCAAATGCTTCATGGCCACCTCGTCGTTCCCACCACCGATCTGAACTGCCACTCGGTAGTCTTCAAGCCAAGTTTCAGGCTTAGACTCACCAGTGAACGTGCTGACTCCTGTTGCCAACCTGAAATTGGGGGGATAACTGCGGCTCTGATAGCTCTGCTGAAACATTCAGGACCAGAAACATGTACTCGACTGCTCGTGGGTACATCTCTGTCGAGTGCGCCTCGATGGGCTCTGTTCCGGTCGACCAACCCTTGCACGATAATGGATCGCGCGTCGAAGCTTGGCTCTCTGGGGTCAACTGGAACCCTACGCCCTGTACTGTACTGACGCCTATCATCTGGCTGCCGAGGAGCGTAAGACCCACCCCTCGGAGGGGAATAGGGTACTCGACGCCTATCATCTCGGTCGAGTCTGTCGCCATATTGATCTCGCCGATTCTCACACCCTTCGCGCCGCGGAGGCGATCTGGGGCTGTGAGCCGACTGAACCGTATTCATAGTGACAGATCGACTGTGAATTCTGTTGCGCGACTGAGACACGGCTGAATTCTGATCTCCTACTGCCCGGAGCAGATCCCTGATCTGCAGCAAACCTCTGCCAGCTTCCGACTGCGAAGGCTGAATGGACTCTGCTATACGGGTCGCAGCTGCTAAATTCTGAATTGGGGTTCGATATACCTGAGTCGGCGGGAAGAGTTGACGTCGACTGGTGTCGGGAACTCGTTGCCGCGCGCGCTCGTCGAGTGCTCGCTGAAGGTTCTCCAGTCGAGTGCGCTCGGCCAAATTGGCCAGACGCGCCTCCTCCAAGGCACGAGCCTCGGGGGTTTCTCCTGCGATGGGAATACGCAGGGGATCCTCGTTCCTGCGGCGAAGCTCTTCTCTTTGCAGAGAGTCGAGTGGCTCGGGCTGGTACTCTTCGTAGTCTCGTGCAGGGTCACCGCCGTCACCTGCTCCACCACCACGGGCGAAGCCAGGAGGGCTGCGGGGCCCATCGACCATCAAGATTTCCGCCGCTGGATCACTGCTCCCGCACTCGGATGCAGTCTCTCCGGAGCCAGTCGACTGATCGAACAAGCCGTAGAGAGATTCGTTGGTCTCGATTGCCGCAACTTGTGTAGTGGCCGATTGGCGAGCCACCGCGTGACTCACCCATCGCTGAAGCCTCGACCGGCCTGAGCGCTTGCGCTGGCGGGAGACCGGGAGGGTGGACGATGGAGGAGCCGACCGATACTGGGTCGACGGTTGCCGCAGCAGAACACCGCGGACACATGCGCGAAAATGCGTCGCACCGCGGACGGGGAGCGCGTCTACGTCGAGTGGAGCCTCCTGGAGCCATGCGGAGTCGTCGGCGATGAAGGTGAGAGTGCCGAGACGGATCTCTTGACCCTTGACCAAAACTCCAGCAGACACCATGATGAGAGTACTCGGAAGAATCGCAACTTCTCCACAAAATCGCTAAAACACCTGCCCCACGGTGGGCGCCAACTGTCGTGGTTCTAAGCCTGACAGTAGAGTGGGGGGTAGGTATGGAGAGGCAAGGTCCTAGCTATGGAGAGGTTGTAAGCACAAAGGATGTACGAGTTCAGGCCCTTCTCGGAAGAAGTAACAGCCCTACGTCTCGGAGCCCGGAGGCGGTCGAGTGGATTATGAATGTGTGAAATACAAGGTGCCGAACCCTTCTGCCTGTGGAGGGGGGTGGCTTATATAGAGTGCGCCAGGACCCCAGCCAGCCCACGTAGGAGAGGGTTTAAGGTGAGTTAAGTCTGGGGCGTTACTGGTAACGCCCCACATAAAGGCCTTTACTATCATAAAGTCTATTTGATTACAGGCCGTTGCAGTGCAGAGTGCCTCTTGACCTCCTGGTGGTCGAGTGAGTCTTCGTGGTCGAGTCCCTCAGACCAGTCGAGTGAATCCTCGTTGGTCGACTGGAAGGCGACCTCTTCTAAGGATGTCTTGGGGTAAGTTACTTGGATCAGGTCCATGACCCTACCCTAGGTACATAACCCCATCAGGCGGAGCCATGGTGGGCAAGATGCCCAATGTTACATGGCTTGAAGGCTCCTTTGTGGAGACCATAAAGGGGTGGCAATCGGCGTGGTTCTACATCACCGAGCCGCGCAACACCAACTGGGTGGTGGCCCCCGAGTTTCGATCTGGAATCCCCATGCGGCTCACCTCCTGGAAGGAGAAGGGCCTATCCTGGGTTCATCGGTGGAGCTGGACGGACTCCAGAAATGTATCCGGAATATGGCAAGCAAGAAGCTCAAGCTTATCAACATAGTCCAGGTCATGCTCTTCTGCTGGATCCTCCCGTGTCAACAATGGGATTTCAACTTGTGGGAGTTCGACCCGGCCCAACACCAGACTCTGAGCGAGCTCTTCGACACGACGCACAAGGACGTCTAGAGGGTGCTGTTCAAGGGTGCCGAGGTCCCTCCCCCTCTCACCGAGGACCGCGGGCTAAGCGCGAAGCGCCCTGCGAATCCGGTAAGTTTTGTACATCTGGTAGGATTTTTTTACTTCCCATAGCTTAACCACGCGCGGGGTCTGAGCTCCCATGCCTTTGACAGGACTGGGTGGGGGCATCGGAGAAGATCGACTGTCTGACCCCTTTGCCCGAAGACACCGCGGACGCTCTCCTGACGGAGATGCTGACTCCGGCTCCATACAAGGTGTCGGAGAAGACCAAGAAGAAGGCCAAGGGAACCCGAAAGAGTTCCTGGCGCCAGGTGATATCGGGCTCATCGTCGAATGACTCCACGACGCACTCCTCCCCCGAAGACGAGGAGGAAGATGAAGATGCTCCCCCTTCAGCCGGGGGAGATAAGAAAAGAGGCCACCCCAACCGGGGGGCCGAAAGGTCCAAGAAGGGAAGGACTCTCCTTCCGGACTGGTCCACCACCGCCGCCGAAGACGAGGACGAGTGGCTGCTCAGGGCCAAGCCCTTGGCAAAGTCATAAGGATTCAGATACCAGAGTAACTCATAGCATACCTTTGATGCACTGCTTCTCCTAATGTTGAATATGATTATGCAGACCGCCCCAAGCCCGTATCGATGTATCTTCGTCGAGCGGCTCCTTGGACTCGTCGGATACGGATAGCGATCCACTTCCGAACGCCACCTCCCCTTGCCCTACGGATAATGACGAGGTGCTATCTCGAGAGGCACCGGGTCGAGGGGAGACAGTTTCGAAGGCGCCTCAAGGCGACCTTCCGGACTCCGGGAGTAGAGGGGGTAAGGCTCCCGAGGGCTCCGAGTTCGGCCTTCAGCCGAATACTGCGCCGGAACCCCAGTGGTTCCGGACTCGGGCAGGCGGCCTCCTTCCAAAAGGGGCAAGACGCCCGTTCCGGTGACCTCTGTCCATCCAGAGGCACCGGACAATCTGCTAGGAGCGCTTCACAACGCTTCCATCGACGAAGAGCACCGCACTATTAGTGCGGTGATCCAGAAGGTTCAGTCCGCCAAGAGCGGACTGACTGAAGCCTGTGCCAGCCTTCTAACAGGCTTTGAGGTAAGTATTTGAAATATAGGAAAAATATTACCGCATAGACAGTAGCCCCTGATGCTCTGTTCGGTGTTCACAAAGAAAAGCCGAATAGAGGATCAAACAATATCGCAGGAGTCTAATATAAATATGTCTATATGCGTATGCAAGCTTCGCTGCTGGCCTTTGCCGCACTGACTGCGGAGGTCGCTGCACTGAAGCAGGACCTCGAAGGGTCCAAGAAAGAGCTCGGCCTTTCCAAGAGGCAGCTCGAGGAGAACAAAGGTAAGTAGTACCTAGTCTATGGGTATATATAAAAAGAATGCGATTGCAAAATGACAGGATCATCGTAAATTTTCCAGGGGCCACGACCGAGGTGGCGACCCTGAAGCAAGCGCTATCCGAGGCCGAAAACAAAGCGGCCAAGAAGCGCACCGAGTGGGAAAGGCAGGAGGCTCGGGTGGGCGAGGTGCAGCAAGAGCTCCACGCTCTCGTGACGAAGCACAACACGTTGGAGCTTGACTTGAAGACGCGAGAGTCCGAGCTTGCCGCGGCCCTCGAGAGCGCAAAGAATGCCAAGGATGAGGCCCAAAAGGCCCTCCAGGAGATTGATGCAATGAAGAAGATAGCGGCGGGTAAGGCATTCAATATGCAAAGCAAGCATGTGAAAGTAAATTACTTGTTACTTACCCGAGTCCGGCGCTCTCCAGGAGCATTCACAGATTTGCCCCGCAGCGTGTCGGATGCCACACAGTTTTACCAGGCCGAGGAGGGAAGCTCAACGGAGAAGCTATTCTGGTCTCAGTATACTGAGACCGAACACCCGATGCCTCTGAGCGACCAGCTAAAGCAACTGGTCGAGCTGCACAAGGCGGCCGAACAGACCATGAAGGGCTTTATAGTCCGGATGTGGCCTGGTGATGCCCTTCCCAACAGCTACTTCGGCCTGGTGAGGCGGCTTGTGGATGCCTGCCCACGGCTGGAAGTCATCAAGCGGTCCATCTGCATCGAAGGTGTGCGCCGGGCTTTCGACCGTGCGAAGGTGCACTGGGCCAAGATGGACGCCGTGAAGCTGGTGAAGGAAGGGCCGCCGCAGGGCAAGGAACATCGCCACCCCGAGATGTACTATGAGGGTGTCCTGAAGGGTGCCCGTCTTGTAGCGGACGAGTGTGCGAAAGATGTAATATTTGAGTAAACTAGCTCGTGTAATCCTGTATTATGAAAACTTGTTCATATGCGCTATGCAACACTTGTTTGAATTTAAAATATTGCCTTCTGTTCGGCTGTTTATCAAATCTAAGAGATGGCTAGTCGTCGGCTTCTGCCCCCATGCCACGAGTGCTGGGGTGTTCGGGATAAACCTGAGCACTCTTGTTCCCATTGTTGGATCCTTCGAGGGAGGTGCTCAGCACAACGAACAAGACAATCGGACTATAATGCGATATCACTCTCACTTAGCCATATAATTCTATAATTTTAAACTTTGGCGAAGCCCCTTGTATTCGGAAGGCCAAATTCGGGGCGCGATACAGGCGTTAAGCCGGACAGGGCCGACTCGTCGCTCTAAGCGGCATAAGTCTATAGGGACTTGAAACCTCTCGAACAGCGACCAGTCTCTCTCCTTATCATGACAATCAGTTTTAGCTTTCTCTACTGAGGTGCTTAGCCCAGCAGAACCGAGGCACAATCGCAGTAGTTCTTACAGTGCTACCTTAGCCGATATAGCGGAACGTAAGGTACCAAAACATGGGAGCCGGGCAAACCCAACTATTGACCCAAGACATGATTTGGAGCTGATGCATATAATGCTATAAGTTTGGGGTGCCGCACTGTCGAAAGTGTTCGGACTTCTCACGCCGCATTATGGGGTATGCTTAAGCCCCTGGCGTATTGGCCGTACCAGAGTGTACGGGTGCTAGATGTCAAGAATGAACATATATATATATATATATATATATATATATATGTAAAGGAAGAATGCAATAATAGTCTTAATGCTATGCATTGTTTTATTAAAAAAGGTGCGTTAGGGCAGAATGATACAAGTAGTGCGATAAGCTAAAAAGTAGGACTATTTGACATGTCCCTTCCAAGGGCGAGCTGAGGAATAGTATTAAAACAAGTATTTCACTCGGTATCGTAATCCACCTGGGAGTTCTATGGTGTGACGTAGCTCCCTCCCTCCTTGGTTGCTGCATCATGTGTTCGGCAATCATGCTGTCGGACAGGGTTTCCAGGGGTTGAAGTCCTGAAAGAGAAAAATAACAAAGCGGGAAGCCCCTAGTGCGGTTTAAGCCACGTCTTGGGGCGTGCCGTAGTCGTGCCCCCCTCCCCACCTGTGCCCATGGTATTTTTAAAGCGTAATTATGTATGTGTGGCACGGATTTCGCCGTTTGGCTGGGACCGGGGTGAGGGCCACATTGCTATGCGTGAAGGAAATATGCCCTAGAGGCAATAATAAAGTTATTATTTATTTCCTTATATATCATGATAAAAGTTTATTATTCATGCTAGAATTGTATTAACCGGAAACATAATACATGTGTGAATACATAGACAAACAGAGTGTCACTAGTATGCCTCTACTAGACTAGCTTGTTAATCAAAGATGGTTATGTTTCCTAACCATGGACAAAGAGTTGTCATTTGATTAACATGATCACATCATTAGATGAATGATCTGATTGACATGACCCATTCCATTAGCTTAGCACCCGATCGTTTAGTATGTTGCTATTGCTTTCTTCATGACTTATACATGTTCCTATGACTATGAGATTATGCAACTCCCATTTGCCGGAGGAACACTTTGTGTGCTACCAAACGTCACAACGTAACTGGGTGATTATAAAGGAGCTCTACAGGTGTCTCCAAAGGTACATGTTGGGTTGGCATATTTCGAGATTAGGATTTGTCACTCTGATTGTCGGAGAGGTATCTCTGGGCCCTCTCGGTAATGCACATCACATAAGCCTTGCAAGCATTGCGACTAATGAGTTAGTTGCGGGATGATGGATTACGGAACGAGTAAGGAGACTTGCCGGTAACGAGATTGAACTAGGTATTGGATACCGACGATCGAATCTCGGGCAATTAACATACCGATGACAAAGGGAACAACGTATGTTGTTATGCGGTCTGGCCGATAAAAGATCTTCGTAGAATATGTAGGAGCCAATATGAGCATCCAGGTTCCGCTATTGGTTATTGACCGGAGACGTGTCTCGGTCATGTCTACATTGTTCTCGAACCCGTAGGGTCCGCACGCTTAAGGTTTCGATGACAGTTATATTATGAGTTTATGCATTTTGATGTACCGAAGTTTTTTCGGAGTCCCAGATGTGATCACGGACATGACGAGGAGTCTCGAAATGGCCGAGACATAAAGGTTGATATATTGGAAGCCTATATTTGGATATCGGAAGTGTTCCAGGTGAAATCGGGATTTTACCGGATTACCGGGATTTTACCGGAACCCCACGGGAGGTATATGGGCCTTAGTGGGCCTTAGTGGAAGAGAGGAGAGGTGGCCAGAGATGGGCCGCGCGCCCCTCCCCCCCTTGGTCCGAATAGGACAAGGAGAGGGGGCCGGCCCCCCTTCCTCCTTCTCCTCTTCCCCCCCCCTCCGCGAATCTTATTCCAATTATG
>NC_041390.1:99085931-99178273 GCF_002162155.2 Triticum dicoccoides
TATATACGGAGGCAGGGAGCACCCCTAGAGACACAAGTTGATCCACGTGATCATATTCTTAGCCGTGTTCGGTGCCTCCTTCCACCATAGTCCTCGATAATATTGTAGCGGTGCTTAGGCGAAGCCCTGCGACGGTAGTACATCAAGATCGTCACCACGCCGTCGTGCTGACAGAACTCTTCCCCAACACTTTGCTGGATCGGAGTCCGGGGATCGTCATCGAGCTGAACGTGTGCTAGAACTCGGAGGTGCCGTAGTTTTGGTGCTTGATCGGTCGGGCCGTGAAGACGTATGACTACATCAACCAAGTTAACGCTTCCGTTGTCGATCTACAAGGGTACGTAGATCATACTCTCCCCTCTCGTTGCTATGCATCACCATGATCTTGCGTGTGCGTATGAAATTTTTTCAAATTACTACGTTCCCCAACAGTGGTATCAGAGCCTAGGTTTTATATGTTGATGTTATATGCACGAGTAGAACACAAGTGAGTTGTGGGTGATATAAGTCATACTGCTTACCAGCATGTCATACTTTGGTTCGGCGGTATTGTTGGACGAAGCGGCCCGGACCGACATTACGCGTATGCTTACGCGAGACCGGTTCTCCCGACGTGCTTTGCACATAGGTGGCTTGCGGGTGACAGTTTCTCCAACTTTAGTTGAACCGAGTGTGGCTACGCCCGGTCCTTGCGAAGGTTAAAACAACACCAACTTGACAAACTATCATTGTGGTTTTGATGCTTAGGTAAGACTGGTTCTTGCTTAAGCCCGTAGCAGCCACGTAAAACTTGCAACAACAAAGTAGAGGACGTCTAACTTGTTTTTTCAGGGCATGTTGTGATGTGATATGGTCAAGACATGATGCTAAATTTTATTGTATGAGATGATCATGTTTTGTAACCGAGTTATCGGCAACTGGCAGGAGCCATATGGTTGTCGCTTTATTGTATGCAATGCAATCGCCCTGTAATGCTTTACTTTATCACTAAGTGGTAGCGATAGTCGTAGAAGCATAAGATTGGCGAGATGACAACGATGCTACGATGGAGATCAAGGTGTCGCGCCAGTGACAATGGTGATCACGACGGTGCTTCAAGGATGGAGATCACAAGCACAAGATGATGATGGCCATATCATATCACTTATATTGATTGCATGTGATGTTTATCTTTTATGCATCTTATCTTGCTTTGATTGACGGTAGCATTATAAGATGATCTCTCACTGAATTTCAAGATAAAAGTGTTCTCCCTGAGTATGCACCGTTGCGAAAGTTCGTCGTGCCCAGACACCACGTGATGATCGGGTGTGATAAGCTCTACGTCCATCTACAACGGGTGCAAGCCAGTTTTGCACACGTAGGATACTCAGGTTAAACTTGACGAGCCTAGCATATGCAGATATGGCCTCGGAACACTGAGATCAAAAGATCGAGCGTGAATCATATAGTAGATATTATCAACATAGCGATGTTCACCATTGAAAACTACTCCATTTCACGTGATGATCGGTTATGGTTTAGTTGATTTGGATCACGTGATCACTTAGATGATTAGAGGGATGTCTATCTAAGTGGGAGTTCTTGAGTAATATGATTAATTGAACTTAAATTTATCATGAACTTAGTCCCTAATAGTATCTTGCTTGTTTATGTTAATTGTAGATAAATGGCCCGTGCTGTTGTTCCGTTAAATTTTAATGCGTTCCTTGAGAAAGCAAAGTTGAAAGATGATGGTAGCAATTACATGGACTGGGTCCGTAACTTGAGGATTATCCTCATTGTTGCACAGAAGAATTACGTCCTGGAAGCACCGCTGGGTGCCAGGCCTGCTGCTGGAGCAACACCAGATGTTATGAACGTCTGGCAGAGCAAAGATGATGACTACTCGATAGTTCAGTGTGCCATGCTTTACGGCTTAGAATCGGGACTTCAACGACGTTTTCAACGTCATGGAGCATATGAGATGTTCCAGGAGTTGAAGTTAATATTTCAAGCAAATGCCCAGATTGAGAGATATGAAGTCTCCAATAAGTTCTATAGCTGCAAGATGGAGGAGAACAGTTCTGTCAGTGAGCATATACTCAAAATGTCTGGGTATAATAATCACTTGATTCAGATGGGAGTTAATCTTCCAGATGATTGCGTCATTGACAGAATTCTCCAATCACTGCCACCAAGCTACAAGATCTTTGTGATGAACTATAATATGCAAGGGATGAATAAGACTATTCCCGAGCTCTTCGCAATGCTGAAAGCTGCGGAGGTAGAAATCAAGAAGGAGCATCAAGTGTTGATGGTCAACAAGACCACTAGTTTCAAGAAAAAGGGCAAAGGGAAGAAGAAGGGGAACTTTAAGAAGAAAAGCAAGCAAGTTGCTGATCAGGAGAAGAAACCCAAGTCTGGAACTAAGCCTGAAACTGAGTGCTTCTACTGCAAGCAGACTGGTCACTGGAAGCGGAACTGCCCCAAGTATTTGGCGGATAAGAAGGATGGCAAGGTGAACAAAGGTATATGTGATATACATGTTATTGATGTGTACCTTACTAGAGCTCGCAGTAGCACCTGGGTATTTGATACTGGTTCTGTTGCTAATATTTGCAACTCGAAACAGGGACTACGGATTAAGCAAACACTGGCAAAGGACGAGGTGACGATGCGCGTGGGAAATGGTTCTAAAGTCGATGTGATCGCGGTCGGCACGCTACCTCTACATCTACCTTCGGGATTAGTATTAGACCTAAATAATTGTTATTTGGTGCCAGCGTTGAGCATGAACATTATATCTGGATCTTGTTTAATGTGAGACGGTTATTCATTTAAATCAGAGAATAATGGTTGTTCTATTTATATGAGTAATATCTTTTATGGTCATGCACCTTTGAAGAGTGGTCTATTTTTGATGAATCTCGATAGTAGTAACACACATATTCATAATGTTGAAGCCAAAAGATGCAGAGTTGATAATGATAGTGCAACTTATTTGTGGCACTGCCGTTTAGGTCATATCGGTGTAAAGCGCATGAAGAAACTCCATACCGATGGACTTTTGGAACCTCTTGATTATGAATCACTTGGTACTTGCGAACCGTGCCTTATGGGCAAGATGACTAAAACACCGTTCTCCGGTACAATGGAGAGAGCAACAGATTTGTTGGAAATCATACATACAGATGTATGTGGTCCGATGAATGTTGAGGCTCATGGCGGATATCGTTATTTTCTCACCTTCACAGATGATTTAAGCATATATGGGTATATCTACTTAATGAAGCATAAGTCTGAAACATTTGAAAAGTTCAAAGAATTTCAGAGTGAAGTTGAAAATCATCGTAACAAGAAAATAAAGTTTCTGCGATCTGATCGTGGAGGAGAATATTTGAGTTACGAGTCTGGTCTACATCTGAAACAATGCGGAATAGTTTCGCAACTCACGCCACCCGGAACACCTCAGCGTAATGGTGTGTCCGAATGTTGTAATCGTACTTTACTTGATATGGTGCGATCTATGATGTCTCTTACAAATTTACCGCTATCATTTTGGGGTTATGCTTTAGAGACGGCCGCATTCACATTAAATAGGGCACCATCAAAATCCGTTGAGACGACACCTTATGAACAATGTTTTGGCAAGAAACCAAAGTTGTCGTTTCTTAAAGTTTGGGGCTGCGATGCTTATGTGAAAAAGCTTCAACCTGATAAGCTCGAACCCAAATCGGAGAAATGTGTCTTTATAGGATACCCAAAGGAGACTGTTGGGTACACCTTCTATCACAGATCCGAAGGCAAGACATTCGTTGCTAAGAATGGATCCTTTCTAGAGAAGGAGTTTCTCTCGAAAGAAGTGAGTGGGAGGAAAGTAGAACTTGACGAGGTAACTGTACCTGCTCCCTTTGGAAAGTAGTACATCACAGAAACCTGTTTCTGCGACACCTACGCCAATTAGTGAGGAAGCTAATGATAATGATCATGAAACTTCAGAACAAGATACTACTGAACCTCGTAGATCAACCAGAGTAAGATCCGCGCCAGAGTGGTACGGTAATCCTGTTCTGGAAGTCATGCTACTAGATCATGATGAACCTATGAACTATGAAGAAGCGATGGTGAGCCCAGATTCCGAAAAATGGCTTGAAGCCATGAAATCTGAGATGGGATCCATGTATGAGAACAAAGTATGGACTTTGGTTGACTTGCCCGATGATCGGCAAGCAATTGAGAATAAATGGATCTTCAAGAAGAAGACTGACGCTGACGATAATATTACTGTCTACAAAGCTCGACTTGTCGCAGAAGGTTTTCGACAAGTTCAAGGGGTTGACTACGATGAGACCTTCTCACCCGTAGCGATGCTTAAGTCTATCCGAATCATGTTAGCAATTGCCGCATTTTATGATTATGAAATTTGGCAGATGGATGTCAAAACTGCATTCCTGAATGGATTTCTGGAAGAAGAGTTGTATATGATGCAACCGGAAGGTTTTGTCGATCCAAAGGGAGCTAACAAAGTGTGCAAGCTCCAGCGATCCATTTATGGACTGGTGCAAGCCTCTCGGAGTTGGAATAAACGCTTTGATAGTGTGATCAAAGCATTTGGTTTTATACAGACCTTTGGAGAAGCCTGTATTTACAAGAAAGTGAGTGGGAGCTCTGTAGCATTTCTGATATTATATGTGGATGACATATTACTGATTGGAAATGATATAGAATTTCTGGATAGCATAAAGGGATACTTGAATAAGATTTTTTCAATGAAAGACCTCGGTGAAGCTGCTTACATATTAGGCATAAAGATCTATAGAGATAGATCAAGACGCTTAATTGGACTTTCACAAAGCACATACCTTGACAAGATTTTGAAGAAGTTCAAAATGGATCAAGCAAAGAAAGGGTTCTTGCCTGTGTTACAAGGTGTGAAGTTGAGTCAGACTCAATGCCCGACCACTTCAGAAGATAGAGAGAAAATGAAAGATGTTCCCTATGCGTCAGCCATAGGCTCTATCATGTATGCAATGATGTGTACCAGACCTGATGTGTGCCTTGCTATAAGTCTAGCAGGGAGGTACCAAAGTAATCCAGGAGTGGTTCACTGGACAGCGGTCAAGAACATCCTGAAGTACCTGAAAAGGACTAAGGATATGTTTCTCGTAAATGGAGGTGACAAAGAGCTCATCGTAAACGGTTACGTTGATGCAAGCTTTGACACTGATCCGGACGATTCTAAATCGCAAACCGGATACGTGTTTACATTAAACGGTGGAGCTGTCAGTTGGTGCAGTTCTAAACAGAGCGTCGTGGCGGGATCTACGTGTGAAGCGGAATACATAGCTGCTTCGAAAGCAGCGAATGAAGGAGTCTGGATGAAGGAGTTCATATCCGATCTAGGTGTCATACCTAGTGCATTGGGTCCAATGAAAATCTTTTGTGACAATACTGGTGCAATTGCCTTGGCAAAGGAATCCAGATTTCACAAGAGAACCAAGCACATCAAGAGACGCTTCAATTCCATCCAGGATCTAGTCCAGGTGGGAGACATAGAGATTTGCAAGATACATACGGATCTGAATGTAGCAGACCCGTTGACTAAGCCTCTTCCACGAGCAAAACATGATCAGCACCAAGGCTCCATGGGTGTTAGAATCATTACTGTGTAATCTAGATTATTGACTCTAGTGCAAGTGGGAGACTGAAGGAAATATGCCCTAGAGGCAATAATAAAGTTATTATTTATTTCCTTGTATATCATGATAAAAGTTTATTATTCATGCTAGAATTGTATTAACCGGAAACATAATACATGTGTGAATACATAGACAAACAGAGTGTCACTAGTATGCCTCTACTAGACTAGCTTGTTAATCAAAGATGGTTATGTTTCCTAACCATGGACAAAGGGTTGTCATTTGATTAACAGGATCACATCATTAGATGAATGATCTGATTGACATGACCCATTCCATTAGCTTAGCACCCGATCGTTTAGTATGTTGCTATTGCTTTCTTCATGACTTATACATGTTCCTATGACTATGAGATTATGCAAATCCCGTTTGCCGGAGGAACACTTTGTGTGCTACCAAACGTCACAACGTAACTGGGTGATTATAAAGGAGCTCTACAGGTGTCTCCAAAGGTACATGTTGGGTTGGCGTATTTCGAGATTAGGATTTGTCACTCTGATTGTCGGAGAGGTATCTTTGGGCCCTCTCGGTAATGCACATCACATAAGCCTTGCAAGCATTGCGACTAATGAGTTAGTTGCGGGATGATGGATTACGGAACGAGTAAAGAGACTTGCCGGTAACGAGATTGAACTAGGTATTGGATACCGACGATCGAATCTCGGGCAAGTAACATACCGATGACAAAGGGAACAACGTATGTTGTTATGCGGTCTGACCGATAAAAGATCTTCGTAGAATATGTAGGAGCCAATATGAGCATCCAGGTTCCGCTATTGGTTATTGACCGGAGACGTGTCTCGGTCATGTCTACATTGTTCTCGAACCCGTAGGGTCCGCACGCTTAAGGTTTCGATGACAGTTATATTATGAGTTTATGCATTTTGATGTACCGAAGTTTTTTCGGAGTCCTAGATGTGATCACGGACATGACGAGGAGTCTCGAAATGGTCGAGACATAAAGATTGATATATTGGAAGCCTATATTTGGATATCGGAAGTGTTCCGGGTGAAATCGGGATTTTACCGGATTACCGGGAGGTTACCGGAACCCCCCGGGAGGTATATGGGCCTTAGTGGGCCTTAGTGGAAGAGAGGAGAGGTGGCCAGAGATGGGCCGCGCGCCCCTCCCCCCTTGGTCCGAATAGGACAAGGAGAGGGGGTTGGCCCCCCTTCCTCCTCTCTCTCCTCTTCCCCCCCCCCCTCCGCGAATCCTATTCCAATTAGGAAAGGGGGGAGTCCTACTCTCGGAGGGAGTAGGACTCCTCCTGGCGCGCCTCCTCTTGGCCGCCCCCCCCTTTTGAGCCTTTATATACGGAGGCAGGGAGCACCCCTAGAGACACAAGTTGATCCACGTGATCATATTCTTAGCCGTGTGCGGTGCCCCCTTCCACCATAGTCCTCGATAATATTGTAGCGGTGTTTAGGCGAAGCCCTGCGACGGTAGTACATCAAGATCGTCACCACGCCGTCGTGCTGACGGAACTCTTCCTCGACACTTTGCTGGATCGGAGTCCGGGGATCGTCATCGAGCTGAACGTGTGCTAGAACTCGGAGGTGCCGTAGTTTCGGTGCTTGATCGGTCGGGCCGTGAAGACGTACGACTACATCAACCAAGTTAACGCTTCCGTTGTCGATCTACAAGGGTACGTAGATCATACTCTCCCCTCTCGTTGCTATGCATCACCATGATCTTGCGTGTGCGTAGGAATTTTTTTGAAGTTACTACGTTCCCCAACAATGCGAGCTCGGAACGTGCCAGGCGGTCCAGTTGCCGATTACTCCGGGCGCGCTTGAAGGTGTCCGGGTCCTTAATCGCCGAACTAGTGGACATCCTTAAGAGGCTGCTTTGCGCTTCTGCTGCGAGGGCCGCAGTGTGCTCCTCCGTGCGGAGAGAGCGCTTTGTGTTTCCATTGACTGTTATGACCCCCCGAGGTCCTGGCATCTTGAGCTTGAGATATGCATAATGCGGTACCGCATTGAATCTGCAAATGCGGTTCGCCCGAGCAGTGCATGGTAGCCACTGCGGAAGGGGACTATGTCGAAGATTAACTCTTCGCTTTGGAAGTTATCCAGAGATCCGAAGACCACTTCCAGTGTTACTGAGCCTGTGCAATGGGCCTCTACACCTGGTATGACGCCTTTAAAGGTCGTTTTAGTGGGTTTGATCCTTGAGGGGTCTATACCCATTTTGCGCACTGTGTCCTGATAAAGCAGGTTCAGGCTGCAGCCGCCATCCATAAGGACTCGAGTGAGGTGAAATCCGTCAATGATTGGGTCTAAGACAAATGCAGTGAATCCGCCATGACGGATACTAGTGGGGTGGTCTTTGCGGTCGAAGGTGACCGGGCAGGAAGACCATGGGTTGAACTTTGGGGCGACTCGCTCCAACGCATATACGTCCCTGAGCGCACGCTTCCGCTCCCTCTTGGGGATGTGGGTTGCGTATATCATGTTCACCGTCCGCACTTATGGGGGGAACCTCTTCTGTCCTCCGGTGTTCGGCTGCCGGGGCTCCTCCTCGTCATCTCTATGTGACCCCTTATTTTTGTTTTCGGCATTTATCTTGCCGTCCTGCTTGAACACCCAACAATCCCTGTTGGTGTGGTTGGCTGGCTTGTTGGGGGTGCCGTGTATTTGGCACGAGCGATCGAGTATACGGTCCAAACTGGACGGGCCCGGAGTGCTTCTTTTGAATGGCTTTTTCCGCTGACCGGGTTTAGAGCCTTTGAATCCGGCATTAACTGATGTATCCTCGGTATTGTCACTGTTAATGTGGCGCTTATGTTTGTTGCGACGTGACCTGCCATTGCCATCCTTGGTATCCGAAGTACCATGGTTCTTTGATATGTTATTGCTGCGAGCCAGCCAGCTGTCTTCTCCTGCACAAAAGCTGGTCATGAGTGTCGTGAGGGCTGCCATAGATTTTGGCTTTTCCTGGCCAATGTGTCGGGCGAGCCATTCGTCGCGGATGTTGTGCTTGAAAGCTGCTGGGGCCTCTGCATCCGGACAGTCAACGATTTGATTTTTCTTTGTTAGGAACCGTGTCCAGAATTGCCTGGCTGATTCCTCTGGCTACTAAATTATGTGGCTCAAGTCATCGACATCTGGTGGTCGCACATAAGTGCCCTGAAAGTTGTCGAGGAATGCGGCTTCTAGATCTTCCCAACAGCCAATGGACTCTGCTGGCAAGATGTTGAGCCAATGATGAGCTGGTCCTTTGAGTTTGAGTGGGAGGTATTTGATGGTGTGTAGGTCATCACCGCGGGCCACGTGGATATGCAGGAGGAAATCCTCGATCCATACCGCAGGATCTGTTGTGCCGTCGTATGATTCTATATTTACGGGGTTGAAACCCTCTGGGATTTGATGATCCATTACTTCGTCTGTTAAGCATAAGGGGTGTGCGGCGCCTCTGTACTGGGCTATATCGCGATGCAGCTCAAATGAGTCCTGCCCGTTGTGTTCGGCCCGGCCGGACTTATTTTTACTGTATCCGGCGTGACGATTATCATCTCGCATAGTGGCGCGCCCTCGTGATCCGTAGATTGATCTTGCGTGTTTTGCTTTGTCCTCCAATACGTCTCGCAGGTCTGGCGTATTCCCCCATGCCTTTTTATTTGAATGGCGTCGGGGTGCGGGCTGAGCTTTTGGCCGGAATGCCTCTCTGTCGCGGCCACGAGGTGGCCGATCAGCCGTGTCATACACCGGGGATGGGGCTTCCTCCTCCAGTCGGGGTAGCAACCTGCACTTCGGGTAACTCTTGGAGGGGCGTTCGAGTTTATATTCCTCGGCCGCCAGGACTTCGGTCCATCTGTCGGCTAGAAAATCTTGATCAGCTTGAAGCTGTTGTTGCTTTTTCTTAAGGCTATTTGTCGTGGCTATAAGCCGGCGCTTGAAGCGCTCTTGTTCGATGGGATCCTCAGCCACGACGAATTCGTCATCGTCGAGGCTTGCCTCATCTTCGGAGGGAAGCATGTAATTATCATCCTCCGCCTCTCCATCTGCCGCTCTCTCTGGAGGGCTGGCTTCTCCATCCTAGTGCCCTAAATCTTGCTGGAGGGGATTGTTGCCATCTTCGGCATTGTCCGGAGTGCTATTATCTCCTGTGCCGATATCAACGCTTTTGCCTTGGTGGGACTTAGAGCGGCGCCGCTGACGCCGGCGCTTGGGTTGCTTCTTGGAGGGGTCATCCTCCGTTGTCTCGTCGCCATTGCCTTCTTTGGGTGTGTCCACCATGTATATCGTATGATGAGGTGGTTGTCCAGTGCCCTGTGGGCAGTGGTTCCTCTTCGTCTCCCGCATCATCGTCCATACCGTCGATGTCTTCGGAGTCGAAGTCGAGCATGTCGGTTAAGTCGTCGACAGTGGCTACTAAGTGGGTGGTGGGTGGGCGGCGAATTTCTTCGTCATCCGCATTCCAATCCTGCCGGACATAGTTCGGCCAGGATCCTCCTGACAAGGAGAGAGACCTTAATGAGTTCAGTATGTCGCCAAAGGGTGAGTGCTGAAAAATATCCGCGGAGCTAAACTCCATGATCGGCGCCCAATCGGATTCGACAGGAACGGGCGCAGGCGGTTCGGAATCTGTGGCCGGAGAAGGATCCAGCAGTTTAGCAACACGGCTCTCGTGAATGGTAAGGTCGATATTCGGCTCGATCGCCGCAAAGGATACGGCCTCCGTGGCGGGGTCTATCCACCCGTCCATCGATGGCGCAACTGGCTCCGAATTGAGGGTCGGAGCGGCTGCCGGTGCGATTTCTTGAACACTGTCCGATGGTAGAGCTAGATCGTACTCATCGTGACCGCGTGGCGCACAAGGCAAGGGCTCGAATCCGTCGAAGATCAAGTCTCCGCAGATATTGGCTGTGTAGTTTAAGCTTCCAAACCTGACCTGGTGGCCAGGGACGTAACTTTCGATCTGCTCCAGATGGCCAAGCGAGTTGGCCCCCAGTGCGAAGCCGCCGAACACAAAGATCTGTCCGGGGAAAAAAGTCTCACCCTGGACTGCATCGCTATCGATGATCGTAGGAGCCATCAAGCCTAACGGCGACGACACAGAGGAACTCTCAATGAAAGCACCAATGTCGGTGTCAAAACCGGCGGATCTCGGGTAGGGGGTCACGAACTATGTGTCTAAGGCGGATGTTAATAGGAGGCAGGGGACACGATGTTTTACCCATGTTCGGGCCCTCTTGATGGAGGTAAAACCCTACGTCCTTCTTGATTTATTCTAGATGATATGGGTATTACAAGAGTTGATCTACCATGAGATCGGAGAGGCTAAACCCTGGAAGCCAGCCTATGGTATGATTGTATGTTGTCCTACGGACTAAAACTCTCCGGTTTATATAGACACCGGAGAGGGCTAGGGTTACACAATGTCAATTACAAAGGAGGAGATATACATATCCGTATTGCCTAGCTTGCCTTCCACGCCAAGTAGAGTCCTATCTGGACACGAGACGAAGTCTTCAATCTTGTATCTTCATAGTCCAACAGTCCGGCCAAAGGATATAGTCCGGCTGTCCGGAGACCCCCTAATCCAGGACTCCCTCAGGGACCAAGGAGTGAACGGATATGGCACGGAGTATCACC
Organism: Triticum dicoccoides; assembly: GCF_002162155.2. NCBI lineage: Eukaryota > Viridiplantae > Streptophyta > Magnoliopsida > Poales > Poaceae > Triticum > Triticum dicoccoides. The sequence continues at coordinate 99,097,211 of NC_041390.1, forward strand.
TGTATCAAGAATTCTTAAGAGGTGGTGAAATTCTCACGACATTCTTGACATAAAAGATGGTAATACTCCAAGGTAAAGAACAAATGCTGGTAGCAAGGATCTCAAGGTATATCAGGAAACACGAACAAGTTTGTGTTGAACGGAAGGCAATAAGGTGGTCGATGATAACACAAATCATCGAGGGCAAGGATGGTACTTCTCATCAAGAATCCAATTGATATCCTGTAAGGAGTCAAAATGTTGACGATGATCACGACATACTTGTCGAGGGGTTTCATGAGGTTATAATCGATCATCGATGACATCAAGCAAAAGGAAGGGTGAAGCAAAAGTTATCAGGACCATGGGTATGAAACAAACTCGAAATCAAGTTTGCTATTCAAGGAGAAATGATATGACAAGGACGATCGACGTAAGATTAGCTCACTGTCGAAATTTGTGCTCCGTGAAGAAGGACCTGGTAGCCAGTTAAAAATTAGCCCAATAATGGTATAGCCGATCAGGCTAGGAATGACGTGATGGAGTATTAAACATCTCAACAACAAAGTACTAGGAGTATTGAATCACAGTGTTGATTCGATTCACTAATCCGTGTTCTCGGTTGATGACGACCCAGAACCCGTGGAGGGACTATTACGGGGAAAGCTACTACTTCATCAGAAATGCATAACATGTAGTGCAATGGGGTGAAATCCTCGAGATACCATGGGTAATACTCGAAGGTAGATCAAAATAGAGGTTGGGCAGGCGTACTGATCTGAGAAGCCAAGTATTTTACTCGTCCGAGAAATGGGATCAAAGAAAGACAATATGGTTGAAACCACGATTGCAAAGGATCAATTCACAGACACCAGATGATATTATATCAAGGAAACAGTTATTATTACAAGAAGCTTCCATGATAGGATCTACATCATGTCCATGGGCATGAAGATAAGTTCAAGGTCGACTTCCACTTCTTCAATGTATAACATTCCATTCACTTCTCGCTTTTCGAAAATGGCATTAGTTGTTGAAAGTTTTACCTGGTGCAGTACGAGATAAGTATGACCTGTGAAATCTTTCGGGTTTGCACAGATTAGGGAAGGCATTGGTTCAACCCATCGGGTATCTTAGGAACATATACTACAAACTTCAAGAGCAATTAACTCAAGCTCGAAAGTAGAGCATGACTGACAAAGCAGAAGATACAGATTGTCAAAGACATTATGTATCATGGGAATAACTGTTGGGGAACGTAGTAATATCAAAAAATTTCTACACACACACATGATCATGGTGATGCATAGCAACGAGAGGGGAGACTGTAGTCCATGTACCCTCGTAGACCAAAAGCGAAAGCGTTAGCACAACGCGGTTGATGTAGTCGTACGTCTTCATGATCCGACCGATCAAGTACCGAACGTACAACACCTTCGAGTTAAGCACATGTTCAGCTCGATGACGTCCCTCGAACTCCGATCTAGCCGAGCTTTGAGGGAGAGTTCCATCAGCACGACGAGGTGGTGACAATGATGATGTTCTATAGACGCAGGGCTTCGCCTAAACACCGCTATGATATTATCGAGGTGGACTATGGTGGAGGGGGCACCACACACGGCTAAGAGATACAAGAGATCAATTGTTGTGTCTAGAGGTGCCCCTGCCCAGTATATAAAGGAGCAAGGGGGAGAGGCGGCCGGCTAGGAGGAGGCGCGCCACTCCCTCCTTTCCTAGTTGGAGTAGGAGAAGGGAGAAGGAGGAGGGAGAGAAGAAGGAAAGGGGGCGCCGCCCCCTCCTTGTCCAATTCGTACTAGAGGGGGAGGGGGCGCGCGGCCTTCCCTGGTCGCCCCTCCTCTTCTCCACTAAGGCCCATCTTGGCCCATTAAACCCCTGGGGGGGGGGGGGTTCCGGTAACCCCCGGTACTCCAATAAAATCCCGATTTCACCCGGAACACTTTCGATATCCAAATATAGACTTCCAATATATCAATCTTTATGTCTCGACCATTTTGAGACTCCTCTTCATGTCCGTGATCACATCTGGGACTACGAACTACCTTCGGTACATCAAAACACATAAACTCATAATATAACCGTCGTCGAACTTTAAGCGTGCGAACCCTACATGTTCGAGAACTATGTAGACATGACCGAGACACGTCTCCGGTCAATAACCAATAGTGGAACCTGGATGCTCATATTGGCTCCTACATATTCTACGAAGATCTTTATCGGTCAAACCGCATAACAACATATGTTGTTCCCTTTGTCATCGGTATGTTACTTGCCCGAGATTCGATCGTCGGTATCTTCATACCTAGTTCAATCTCGTTACCGGAAAGTCTCTTTACTCGTTCTGTAATACATCATCCCGCAACTAACTCATTAGTTGCAATGCTTGCAAGGCTTATAGTGATGTGCATTACCGAGTGGGCCTAGAGATACCTCTCCGACAATCGGAGTGACGAATCCTAATCTCGAAATACGCCAACCCAACAAGTACCTTCGGAGACACCTGTAGAGCACCTTTATAATCACCCAGTTACGTTGTGACGTTTGGTAGCACACAAAGTGTTCCTCCGGTAAACGGGTGTTGCATAATCTCATAGTCATAGGAACATGTATAAGTCATGAGGAAAGCAATAGCAGAATACTAAACGATCGTGTGCTAAGCAAACGGAATGGGTCAAGTCAATCACATCATTCTCCTAATGATGTGATCCCGTTTAATCAAATGACAACTCATGTCTATGGTTAGGAAAATTAACCATCTTTGATTCAACGAGCTAGTGAAGTAGAGGCATACTAGTGGCACTCTGTTTGGCTATGTATTCACACATATACTAAGTTTCCGGTTAATACAATTCTAGCATGAATAAACATTTATCATGAAATAAGGAAATAAATAATAACTTTATTATTGCCTCTAGGGCATATTTCCTTCAGTCTCCCACTTGCACTAGAGTCAATAATCTAGTTCACATCGCCATGTGATTCAACACCAATAGTTCACATCACCATGTGATTAACACCCATAGTTCACATCATCATGTGACCAACACCCAAAGGGTTTACTAGAGTCAATAATCTAGTTCACATCTCTATGTGATGAACACCCAAAAGAGTACTAAGGGGTGATCATGTTTTGCTTGTGAGAGAAGTTTAGTCAACGGGTCTGCCACATTCAGATCTGTATGTATTTTGCAAAAATCCAAGTCAACAATGCTCTGCACGGAGCTACTCTAGCTAATTGCTCCCACTTTCAATATGTATCCAGATTGAGACTTAGAGTCATATGGATCAGTGTCAAAACTTGCATCGACGTATCCTGATAACCCACAAGTATAGGGGATCAATTGTAGCCTCTTTCGACAAGTAAGAGTGTCGAACCAAATGAGGAGCTAAAGGTAGAACAAATATTCCCTCAAGTTCTATCGACCACCGATACAACTCTACGCAAGCTTAACGTTCGCTTTATCTAAAACAAGTATGAAACTAGAAGTACTTTGTAGGTGTTTTTGGATAGGTTTGCAAGAATATAAAGAGCACGTAAATAAAAGTTAGGGGCTGTTTAGGTAAAGACACAACTAAGTTAGTTTTAGTAAAGAGCTTTTTGTTATGAGAAAGTTATTTGTCCCTAGGCAATCGATAACTAGACCGGTAATCACTCTTGCAATTTTATATGAGGGAGAGGCATAAGCTAACATACTTTCTCTACTTGGATCATATGCACTTATCATTGGAAATCTAGCAAGCATCCGCAACTACTAAAGATCATTAAGGTAAAACCCAACCATAGCATTAAAGCATCAAGTCCTCTTTATCCCATACGCAACAACCCCCTTACTCGGGTTTGTGTTTCAGTCACTCACGCAACCCACTATAAGCGAATCATGAACGTATTGCAACACCCTACAGCGGGGATCCCTCACGCTTGCGCGACATGGAGAGCACCATAGGACAGCCCCAATAATAAAACATGCAACTCAAACCAATCTTGATCATCAAATAGCCCATAGGACAAAATGGATCTACTCAAACATCATAGGATAGCCATACATCATTGGGAAATAATATATAGCGTTGAGCACCATGTTTAAGTAGAGATTACAGCAGGTAAGAGAGAGGTTACACCGCTGCATAGAGGGGGGAAGAGTTGGTGATGATGGCGGTGAAGTTGTTGGTGAAGATTGCGGTGATGATGATGGCCCCCGGTGGCACTTCGGTGCCACCGGAAGTGAGGGGGAGAGAGCCCCCTCCTTCTTCTTATTCCTTAACCTCCTCCTTAGATGGGAGAAGGGTTTCCCCTCTTGTTCTTGGTCTCCATGGCATGGAGGGGCGAGAGCCCCTCCGAGATTGGATCTGTCTCTCTGTCTCTCTCTGTTTCCGCGTTCTCAGATTCTTCCCTTTCACGGTTTCTTATATTACCGGAGATTCGTAACTCTGATTGGGCTGAAATTTTAACACGATCTCTATCCGGATATTAGCTTTCTTGCGGCGAAACAAGGGCATCAACCGCCTTACGGGGTGGCCACGAGGGTCAGGGGCGCGCCCCCCTGCCTCGTGGCCCCCTCGGGCATCGTCTCGCATGGATTTTTCTTCCCAAAGATCATAAATATTCCAAAAAAATCTCCGTCAGTTTTTATCCCGTTTGGACTCCGTTTGATATGGATATTCTGTGAAACAAAAAACATGCAACAAACAGGAACTGGCACTGGGCACTGGATCAATATGTTAGTCCCAAAAATAGTATAAAAAGTTGCTAAAAGTACATGAAAGTTGTAGAATATTGGCATGGAACAATCAAAAATTATAGATACGACGGAGACGTATCGTAACCCTTTACGGCGAACCTTTTGTCACCTCCATAATCGAGAAACATATCCTTATTCTACTAAGGATAATTTTGACCGCTGTTCAGTGATCTACTCCTAGATCACTATTGTACTCCCTTGCCAAACTCGGTGTAGGGTATACAATATATCTAGTACATAGCATGGCATACTTTATAGAACCTATGGCTGAGGCATAGGGAATGACTTTCATTCTCTTTCTATCTTCTGTCGTGGTCGGGCTTTGAGTCTTACTCAATTTCACACCTTGTAACACACGCAAGAACTCTTTCTTTGACTGTTCCATTTTGAACTACTTCAAAATCTTGTTAAGGTATGTATTCATTGAAAAAACTTATCAAGCGTCTTGATCTATCTCTATAGATCTTGATGCTCAATATGTAAGCATCTTCACCGAGGTCTTTATTTGAAAAACTCCTTTCAAATACTCCTTTATGCTTTCTAGAAAATTCTACATTATTTCCTATCAACAATATGTCATTCACATATATTTATCAGAAATGCTGTAGTGCTCCCACTCACTTTCTTGTAAATACAGGCTTCACCGCAAGTCTGTATAAAACTATATGCTTTGATCAACTCATCAAAGCGTACATTCCAACTCCGAGATGCTTGCACCAGTCCATAGATGGATCGTTGGAGCTTGTACTTTTTGTTAGCACCTTTAGGATCGACAAAACCTTCTGGTTGTATCATATACAACTCTTCTTTAAGAAATCCATTAAGGAATGTAGTTTTGACATCCATTTGGCAGATTTCATAAAATGTGACAAATTGTTAACATGATTCGGACAGACTTAAGCATCGCTACGAGTGAGAAAATCTCATCGTAGTCAACACCTTGAACTTTGTCAAAACCTTTTTCAACAAGTCTAGCTTTGTAGATCGTAACACTACTATTAGCGTCCGTCTTCCTCTTGAAGATCCATTTATTTTCTATGGATTGCCGATCATTGGGCAAGTCAACCAAAGTCCACACTTTGTTCTCATACATGGATCCCATCTCATATTTCATGGCCTCAAGCCATTTTGCGGAATCTGGGCTCATCATCGCTTCCTCATAGTTCATAGGTTCGTCATGGTCAAGTAACATGACCTCCAGAACAAGATTACCGTACCACTCTGGTGTGGATCTTACTCTGCTTGGCTTACAATGTTCGATAGTAACTTGATCTGAAGTTACATGATCATCATCATTAGCTTCCTCACTAATTGGTGTAGGAGTCAGAGGAACATATTTCTGTGATGAACTACTTTCCAATAAGGGAGCAGGTACAGTTACCTCATCAAGCTCTACTTTCCTCCCACTCACTTCTTTCGAGAGAAACTCCTTCTCTAGAAAGGGTCCATTCTTAGCAATGAATGTCTTGCCTTCGGATCTGTGATAGAAGGTGTAACCAACTGTCTCCTTTGGGTATCCTATGAAGACACATTTCTCCGATTTGGGATTGAGCTTATCAGGATGAAACTTTTTCACATAAGCATCGCAACCCCAAACTTTAAGAAACGACAACTTTGGTTTCTTGCCAAACCATAGTTCATATGGTGTCGTCTCAACGGATTTAGATAGTGCCCTATTTAACATGAATGCAGCTGTCTCTAATGCATAACCCCAAAACGATAGTGGTAAATCGGTAAGAGACATCATAGATTGCACCATATCTAATAAAGTACGGTTACGATGTTCAGACACACCATTATGCGGTGGTGTTCCAGGTGGCGTGAGTTGCGAAACTATTCCACATTGTTTCAAATGAAGACCAAACTCATAACTCAAATATTCTTCTCCACGATCAGATCATAGAAACTTTATTTTCTTGTTACGATGATTTTCCACTTCACTCTGAAATTATATGAACTTTTCAAATGCTTCAGACTTATGTTTCATCAAGTAGATATACCCATATCTCCTCAAATCATCTGTGAAGGTTAGAAAATAACGATACCCGCCGTGAGCCTCAACACTCATCGGATCGGATACATCAGTATGTATTATTTCCAATAAGTCAGTTGTTCGCTCCATTGTTCCGGAGAACAGAGTCTTAGTCATCTTGCCCATAAGGCATGGTTCGCAAGCATCAAGTGATTCATAATCAAGTGATTCCAAAATCTCATCAGCATGGAGTTTCTTCATGCGCTTTACACCAATATGACCTAAATGCAGGTGCCACAATTAAGTTGCACTATCATTATTAACTTTGCATCTTTTGGCTTCAATTTTATGAATATGTGTATCACTACAATCGAGATTCAATAAACTATTTATATTGAGTGTATGACCATAGAAGGTTTTATTCATGTAAATAGAACAACAAGTAATAAGCTTGAAGATGATCCAAGTAATAAGCTTCAGGAGTGTGGTAGATTTTGAGTGGTTCTTCAACCATTGGTTCAGTAGGTACAACTAATTTTTTTGGTATTTTGCGTTTCCTACCATAACTAAAGATAGAAAAAAAACTAAGAACAGCAAATAAAAATTACTTAGTGATAAAGCAAACAAGCACACACGAGAATATTCACCCCACGCTATTGCTCCCCGACAACGGCGCCAGAAAAAGGTCTTGATAACCCACAAGTATAGGGGATCAATTGTAGCCTCTTTCGATAGGTAAGAGTGTCGAATCCAATGAGGAGCTAAAGGTAGAACAAATATTCCCTCAAGTTCTATCGACCACCGATACAACTCTACGCACGCTTAACGTTCGCTTTACCTAAAACAAGTATGAAACTAGAAGTACTTTGTAGGTGTTTTTGGATAGGTTTGCAAGAATATAAAGAGCACGTAAATAAAAGGTAGGGGCTGTTTAGGTAAAGACACAACTAAGTTAGTTTTAGTAAAGAGCTTTTTGTTACGAGAAAGTTATTTGTCCCTAGGCAATCGATAACTAGACCGGTAATCACTATTGCAATTTTATATGAGGGAGAGGCATAAGCTAACATACTTTCTCTACTTGGATCATATGCACTTATGATTGGAACTCTAGCAAGCATCCGCAACTACTAAAGATCATTAAGGTAAAACCCAACCATAGCATTAAAGCATCAAGTCCTCTTTATCCCATACACAACAACCCCCTTACTCGGGTTTGTGTTTCAGTCACTCACGCAACCCACTATAAGCGAATCATGAATGTATTGCAACACCCTGCAGCGGGGATCCCTCACGCTTGCGCGACATGGAGAGCACCATAGGACAGCCCCAATAATAAAACATGCAACTAAAACCAATCTTGATCATCAAATAGCCCATAGGACAAAACGGATCTACTCAAACATCATAGGATAGCCATACATCATTGGGAAATAATATATAGCGTTGAGCACCATGTTTAAGTAGAGATTACAGCGGGTAAGAGAGAGGTTACACCGCTGCATAGAGGGGGGAAGAGTTGGTGATGATGGTGGTGAAGTTGTTGGTGAAGATTGCGGTGATGATGATGGCCCCCGGTGGCACTCCGGTGCCACCAGAAGCGAGGGGGAGAGAGCCCCCCTCCTTCTTATTCTTCCTTGACCTCCTCCCTAGATGGGAGAAGGGTTTCCCCTCTGGTTCTTGGTCTCCATGTCATGGGAGGGGCGAGAGCCCCTTCGAGATTGGATCCGTCTCTCTGTCTCTCTCTGTTTCTGTGTTCTTAGATTCTTCCCTTTCACCGTTTCTTATATTCCGGGAGATCCATAACTCCAATTGGGCTGAAATTTTAACACGGTCTCTATCCGGATATTAGCTTTCTTGCGGCAAAAGAAGGGCATCAACCGCCTTACGGGGTGGGAACGAGGGTCAGGGGAGCCCCCCCTGCCTCGTGGCCCCCTCGGGCATCGTCTCGCGTGGATTTTTCCTCCCAAAAATCATAAATATTCCAAAAAAATCTCCGCCAGTTTTTATCCAGTTTGGACTCCGTTTGATATGGATATTCTGCGAAACAAAAAACATGCAACAAACAGGAACTGGCACTGGGCACTGGATCAATATGTTAGTCCCAAAAATAGTATAAAAAGTTGCCAAAAGTATATGAAAGTTGTAGAATATTGGCATGGAACAATCAAAAATTATAGATACGACAGAGACGTATCAGCATCCCCAAGCTTATTTCCTGCTCGTCCTCGAGTTGGTAAATGATAAAAAAGATAATTTTTGATGTGGGATGCTACCTAGCATAATCTTGATCATATGTCTTATCATGGCATGAATATTAAGATACGAGTTATTCAAAGCAATAGTCTATCATTTGACATAAAAATAATAATACTTCAAGCCTACTAATAAAGCAATCATGTCTTTTCAAAATAACATGGCCAAAGAAAGTTATCCCTACAAAATCGTATAGTCTGGCTATGCTCAATCTTCACCACACAAAATATTCACATCATGCACAACCCCAATAACAAGCCAAGCAATTGTTTCATACTTTTGATGTTCTCAAACCTTTTCAACTTTCACGCAATACATGAGCGTGAGCCATGGACATAGCACTATAGGTGGAATAGAATGGTGGTTGTGGAGAAGACAAAAAGGAGAAGATAGTCTCACATCAACTAGGCGTATCAACGGGCTATGGAGATGCCCATTAATAGATATCAATGTGAGTGAGTAGGGATTGCCATGCAATGGATGCACTAAGAGCTATAAGTGTATGAAATCTCAGACTGAAAACTAAGTGGGTGTGCATCCAACTTGCTTGCTCATGAAGACCTCGGGCATTTGAGGAAGCCCATCATCAGAATATACAAGCCAAGTTCTATAATGAAAAATCCCACTAGTATATGAAAGTGATAACTCAAGAGAGTCTCTATATGAAGAACATGGTGCTACTTTGAAGCACAAGTGTGGTAAAAGGATAGTAACATTGCCCCTTCTCTCTTTTTCTCTCATTTTTTTATATTTTTTGGGCCTTCTCTTTTTTTGGCCTTTCTCTTTTTTCTCTTTTTTTTCATCCGGAGTCTCATCCCGACTTGTGGGGGAATCATAGTATCCATCATCCTTTCCTCACTGGGGCAATGGTCTAATAATGATGATCATCACACTTTTATTTACTTACAACTCAATATTACAACTCGATATCTAGAACAAAGATATGACTCTATATGAATGCCTCCGGCGGTGTACCGGGATGTGCAATGATCTAGCGTAGCAATGACATCAAAAACGGACAAGCCATGAAAACATCATGCTAGCTATCTTACGATCATGCAAAGCAATATGACAATAAATGCTCAAGTCATGTATATGATGATGATGGAAATTGCATGGCAATATACTCGGAATGGCTATGGAGATGCCATGATAGGTAGGTATGGTGGCTGTTTTGAGGAAGATATAAGGAGGTTTATGTGTGACAGAGCGTATCATATCACGGGGTTTGGATGCACCGGCGAAGTTTGCACCAACTCTCAAGGTGAGAAAGGGCAATGCACGGTACCGAAGAGGCTAGCAATGATGGAAGCGTGAGTGTGTGTATAATCCATGGACTCAACATTAGTCATAAAGAACTCACATACTTATTGCAAAAATCTATTAGTCATAGAAACAAAGTACTATGCGCATGCTCCTAGGGGGATAGATTGGTAGGAAAAGACCATCGCTCATCCCCGACCGCCACTCATAAGGAAGACAATCAATAAACACCTCATGCTCCAACTTCGTTACATAACGGTTTACCATACGTGCATGCTACGGGAATCACAAACCTCAACACAAGTATTTCTACAATCCACAACTACCCACTAGCATGACTCTAATATCACCATATTTATATCGCAAAACTATTGCAAGGAATCAAACATATCATATTCAGTGATCTACAAGTTTTATGTAGGATTTTATGACTAACCATGTGAATGACCAATTCCTGTCATCTCTCTAAATAGATATAATTGAAGCAAGAGAGTTTAATTCTTTCTACAAAAGATATGACCACGCTCTAACAAATATAAGTGAAGCAAAAGAGCATTCTACAAATGGTGGTTTTCTATGTAAAGAGAAACAAGCAATCCAAACTTCAAATGATATAAGTGAAGCACATGAAGCATTCTATAAAGCCATACTCAAAAGATATAAGTGAAGTGCATAGAGCATTCTATAAATCAACCAAGGACTATCTCAAACTAGCATGGTGCATAAAATAAATATGAAAACTAAATGCAAAAGACGCTCCAAGATTGCACATATCGCATGAATGAAACGAATCCGAAAACATACCGATACTTGTTGAAGAAAGAGGGGATGCCTTCCGGGGCATCCCCAAGCTTAGACGCTTGAGTCTCCTTGAATATTTACTTGGGGTGCCTCGGGCATCCCCAAGCTTGAGCTCTTGCCTCTCTTCCTTCTTCTCACATCGAGACCTTCTCGATCATCGAACACTTCATCCACACAAAACTTCAACAGAAAACTCGGTAAGATCCATTAGTATAATAAAGCAAATCACTACTCTAAGTACTGTTACAAACCAATTCATATTTTGTTTTTTCATTGTGTCTACTGTAGTATAACTTTTTCATTGCTTAATCCACTGATATGAATCTATAGTTTCATCAAAACAAGCAAATTATGCATCAAAAACAGAATCTGTCTAAAACAGAACAGTCTGTAATAATCTGAACATTCACCATACTTCTGATACTTGAAAAATTCTTCCAAAATTAGTAAAAATAGAAAAATTGTATATAAATACAGTACAAAATGAATCAGAACCATTTGACGTTCCAGCTAAAAATGTAAAATCGCGCACTACAGACAAAGTTTCTGTCCTGCACCGTACAAACCAACAAGCAAAGCAAACATCCTAAAGGCAAACCTTGGCACATTATTTTTATAATACAATGGAATTATACAAGGGGATAATTATTTTTGTTGAAAAGTTTCTGTAATCAAGATTTACAAAGTTGTCGTGAGCATGAACAAAGTTCAAGGAGCTCTCCCACTTCAACAATGCTTGCCTTTCTCACTTTCACTTTCCTTTTTGAAAAAGTTTTGGGTTCCCCTCTTTATTTTTGTTGTTTCTAAACTATAAGAAAGCACTCAACAGAAATAAATGACTCTCTAAAACTTCCGGGTTGTCTCCGTGGCAGCGCTTTCTTTAAAGCCATTAAGCTAGGCATATAGTGCTCAAGTAATGGATCCACCCGGATCCCAAGGTATATCAAAGCCAATTTTAATTAACAGTGATTTGTAATTTAGTAGTGAGCACAAAGTAACATATATCATGTAACAATGAAGTCTAACTCTCTTCCTATGCATTAGCATGTCATAAAAGAACAATTCATGCACACATAGTAAAGGCCAATGCATCGTATAAACAATTTCTTGCAATTTTATCATGTGGGAAACATAGAGAGGTGGAGATATAGTTCCTATCTCATAATAATGGCAAGTAGGAGCAGCAAGCACATGCATATTATATTCATCAAAATCATCATGTGTAACGGTAAAATGCAACCCATCAATATAATTCTTAATAAGTGCAAACTTCTCCGATATAGTGTAGTCGGGAGAATTCAAAAAGATAATAGGACTATCATGTGTGGGTGCAATAGCAACAATTTCATGTTTAACATAAGGAACTATAGCAAGTTCATCTCCATAAGAATAATTCATATTCGCATCTTGGCCACAAGCATAGCAAGCATCATCAAAAAGGGATATTTCAAGAGAATCAACAGGATCATAACAATCATCATAGCAATCATCCTTCGGTAAGCACGAAAGGAAATTAAACAATGTATGAGTTGGAGGAGTTACTCTCATTAGAAGGTGGGCACGGGTGGCTAATCCGCTCTTCCTCCTTTTGTTCTTCGCTCTCCTCATCATCTTTTTCATCCAAGGAGCTCACAGTTTCATCAATTTCTTCTTCCATAGATTCCTGCAAAATATTAATCTCTTCTGGGACATCGGAGTAGTCCTCAATATATGGTTCAACATAGGCATTGGAAGCATAATTATCATAGCAATATTTAAGTATGGCAAAATTTTCAGATTTGTAAAGAGTAGCATCATACTTTTCAATCAAAGAAGCAATTTCATAAGCACCCTTAAAAGCAACAAATTATTCAATTTGTTGAACATCATAGTAATTATAAACACCCTTAGCATACGAAGATACAATTTGTTTCTTAGGGTTTTCAGAACAACAAGTGAAATCATATATTTCACATAAATTCCAAGCATAGCATTGCAAACGATGAATTTGACCCAGTAAAAGTTTCCCTTTTTCAGATATACGGTGTCGCACATAACAAGAATGCTCATCTAAATATTTTCCCTCAACTAAGCTAGTTAGGGTTTCAGCACGAGCACATAGGGATTGAAGATGATCCAAGTAATAAGCTTCAGGAGTGTGGTATATTTTGAGTGGTTCTTCAACCATTGGTTCAGTAGGTACAACAAATTTTTTTTGGTATTTTGCGTTTCCTACCCATAACTAAAGATAGAAAACAACTAAGAACAGCAAATAAAAATTACTTAGTGATAAAGCAAGCAAGCACACACGAGAATATTCACCCCACGCTATTGCTCCCCGGCAACGGCGCCAGAAAAAGGTCTTGATAACCCACAAGTATAGGGGATCAATTGTAGCCTCTTTCGATAAGTAAGAGTGTCGAACCCAATGAGGAGCTAAAGGTAGAACAAATATTCCCTCAAGTTCTATCGACCATCGATACAACTCTACGCATGCTTAACGTTCGCTTTACCTAAAACAAGTATGAAACTAGAAGTACTTTGTAGGTGTTTTTGGATAGGTTTGCAAGAATATAAAGAGCACGTAAATAAAGGGTAGGGGCTGTTTAGGTAAAGACACAACTAAGTTAGTTTTAGTAAAGAGCTTTTTGTTACGAGAAAGTTATTTGTCCCTAGGCAATTGATAACTAGACCGGTAATCACTATTGCAATTTTATATGAGGGAGAGGCATAAGCTAACATACTTTCTCTACTTGGATCATATGCACTTATGATTGGAACTCTAGCAAGCATCCGCAACTACTAAAGATCATTAAGGTAAAACCCAACCATAGCATTAAAGCATCAAGTCCTCTTTATCCCATACGCAACAACCCCCTTACTCGGGTTTGTGTTTCAGTCACTCACGCAACCCACTATAAGCGAATCATGAACGTATTGCAACACCCTACAACGGGGATCCCTCACGCTTGCGCGATACGGAGAGCACCATAGGACAGCCCCAATAATAAAACATGCAACTCAAACCAATCTTCATCATCAAATAGCCCATAGGACAGAACGGATCTACTCAAACATCATAGGATAGCCATACATCATTGGGAAATAATATATAGCGTTGAGCACCATGTTTAAGTAGAGATTACAGCGGGTAAGAGAGAGGTTACACCGCTGCATAGAGGGGGGAAGAGTTGGTGATGATGGCGGTGAAGTTGTTGGTGAAGATTGCGGTGATGATGATGGCCCCCGGTGGCACTCCGGTGCCACCGGAAGTGAGGGGGAAAGAGCCCCCTCCTTCTTCTTCTTCCTTAACCTCCTCCTTAGATGGGAGAAGGGTTTCCCCTCTTGTTCTTGGTCTCCATGGCATGGAGGGGTGAGAGCCCCTCCGAGATTGGATCTGTCTCTCTGTCTCTCTCTGTTTCCGCGTTCTCAGATTCTTCCCTTTCACCGTTTCTTATATTCCCGAAGATCCGTAACTCCGATCGGGCTGAAATTTTAACACGATCTCTATCCGGATATTAGCTTTCTTGCGGCGAAACAAGGGCATCAACCGCCTTACGGGGTGGCCACGAGGGTCAGGGGCGCGCCCCCTGCCTCGTGGCCCCCTCGGGCATCGTCTTGCATGGATTTTTCTTCCCAAAGATCATAAATATTCCAAAAAAAATCTCCGTCAGTTTTTATCCCGTTTGGACTCCGTTTGATATGGATATTCTGTGAAACAAAAAACATGCAACAAACAGGAACTGGCACTGGGCACTGGATCAATATGTTAGTCCCAAAAATAGTATAAAAAGTTGCTAAAAGTACATGAAAGTTGTAGAATATTGGCATGGAACAATCAAAAATTATAGATACGACGGAGACGTATCGTAACCCTTTACGGCGAACCTTTTGTCACCTCCATAATCGAGAAACATATCCTTATTCTACTAAGGATAATTTTGACCGCTGTTCAGTGATCTACTCCTAGATCACTATTGTACTCCCTTGCCAAACTCGGTGTAGGGTATACAATATATCTGGTACACAGCATGGCATACTTTATAGAACCTATGGCTGAGGCATAGGGAATGACTTTCATTCTCTTTCTATCTTCTGTCGTGGTCGGGCTTTGAGTCTTACTCAATTTCACACCTTGTAACACACGCAAGAACTCTTTCTTTGACTGTTCCATTTTGAACTACTTCAAAATCTTGTTAAGGTATGTATTCATTGAAAAAACTTATCAAGCGTCTTGATCTATCTCTATAGATCTTGATGCTCAATATGTAAGCATCTTCATTGAGGTCTTTCTTTGAAAAACTCCTTTCAAATACTCCTTTATGCTTTCCAGAAAATTCTACATTATTTCCGATCAACAATATGTCATTCACATATATTTATCAGAAATGCTGTAGTGCTCCCACTCACTTTCTTGTAAATACAGGCTTCACCGCAAGTCTGTATAAAACTATATGCTTTGATCAACTCATCAAAGCGTATATTCCAACTCCAAGATGCTTGCACCTGTCCATAGATGGATCGCTGGAGCTTGTACTTTTTGTTAGCACCTTTAGGATCGACAAAACCTTCTGGTTGTATCATATACAACTCTTCTTTAAGAAATCCATTAAGGAATGTAGTTTTGACATCCATTTGCCAGATTTCATAAAATGTGACAAATTGTTAACATGATTCGGACAGACTTAAGCATCGCTACGAGTGAGAAAATCTCATCGTAGTCAACACCTTGAACTTTGTCAAAACCTTTTTCGTCAAGTCTAGCTTTGTAGATCGTAACACTACTATTAGCGTCCGTCTTCCTCTTGAAGATCCATTTATTTTCTATGACTTGCCGATCATTGGGCAAGTCAACCAAAGTCCACACTTTGTTCTCATACATGGATCCCATCTCATATTTCATGGCCTCAAGCCATTTTGCGGAATCTGGGCTCCTCATCGCTTCCTCATAGTTCGTAGGTTTGTCATGGTCAAGTAACATGACCTCCAGAACAAGATTACCGTACCACTCTGGTGTGGATCTTACTCTGCTTGGCTTACGATGTTCGGTAGTAACTTGATCTGAAGTTACATGATCATCATCATTAGCTTCCTCACTAATTGGTGTAGGAGTCAGAGGAACAGATTTCTGTGATGAACTACTTTCCAATAAGGGAGCAGGTACAGTTACCTCATCAAGCTCTACTTTCTTCCCACTCACTTCTTTCGAGAGAAACTCCTTCTCTAGAAAGGGTCCATTCTTAGCAATGAATGTCTTGCCTTCGGATCTGTTATAGAAGGTGTAACCAACTGTCTCCTTTGGGTATCCTATGAAGACACATTTTTCTGATTTGGGTTTGAGCTTATCTGATGAAACTTTTTCACATAAGCATCGCAACCCCAAACTTTAAGAAACGACAACTTTGGTTTCTTGCCAAACCATAGTTCATATGGTGTCGTCTCAACGTATTTAGATGGTGCCCTATTTAACGTGAATGCAGCTGTCTCTAATGCATAACCCCAAAACGATAGTGGTAAATCGATAAGAGACATCATAGATTGCACCATATCTAATAAAGTACGGTTACGATGTTCAGACACACCATTATGCGGTGGTGTTCCAGGTGGCGTGAGTTGCGAAACTATTCCGCATTGTTTCAAATGTACACCAAACTCATAACTCAAATATTCTTCTCCACGACCAGATCGTAGAAACTTTATTTTCTTGTTACGATGATTTTGCAATTCACTCTGAAATTATATGAACTTTTCAAATGTTTCAGACTTATGTTTCATCAAGTAGATATACCCATATCTCCTCAAATCATCTATGAAGGTCAGAAAATAACGATACCCGCCGCGAGCCTCAACACTCATCGGATCAGATACATCAGTATGTATTATTTCCAATAAGTCAGTTGTTCGCTCCATTGTTCCGGAGAACAGAGTCTTAGTCATATTGCCCATAAGGCATGGTTCGCAAGCATCAAGTGATTCATAATCAAGTGATTCCAAAATCCCATCAGCATGGAGTTTCTTCATGCGCTTTACACCAATATGACCGAAACGGCGGTGCCACAATTAAGTTGCACTATCATTATTAACTTTGCATCTTTTGGCTTCAATTTTATGAATATGTGTATCACTACGATCGAGATTCAATAAACTATTTATATTGAGTGTATGACCATAGAAGGTTTTATTCATGTAAATAGAACAACAATTATTCTTTGATTTAAATGAATAACCGTATTGCAATAAACATGATCGAATCATATTCATGCTCAATGCAAACACCAAATAACATTTATTTAGGTTCAACACTAATCCCGAAAGTATAGGGAGTGTGCAATGATGATCATATCAATCTTGGAACCACTTCCAACACACATCGTCACTTCACCCTTAACTAGTCTCTATTCATTCTGCAACTTCTGTTTTGAGTTACTAATATTAGCAACTGAACTAGTATCAAATACTGAGGGGTTTCTATAAACACTAGTAAAGTACACATCAATAACATGTATATAAAATATACCTTTGTTCACTTTGCCATCCTTCTTATCCGCCAAATATTTGGAGCAGTTCTGCTTCCAGTGACCATTTCCTTTGCAGTAGAAGCACTCATTTTCAGGCTTGGGTCTAGCTTTGGGATTCTTCACGGGAGCAGCAACTTGCTTGTCGTTCTTTTTTAAGTTCCCCTTCTTCCCTTTGCCCTTTTCTTGAAACTAGTGGTCTTGTTAATCATCAACACTTGATTCTTTTTCTTGATTTCTACCTTCATCGATTTCATCATCATGAAAAGCTCAGGAATCATTTTTATTGTCCCTTGCATACTATAGTTCATCACGAAGTTCTACTAACTTGGTGATGGTGACTAGAGAATTCTGTCAATCACTATCTTATCTGGAAGATTAACTCCCACTTGATTCAAGCGATTGTAGTACCTAGACAATCTGAGCACATGCTCACTGCTTGAGCTATTCTCCTCCATCTTTTAGCTATCGAACTTGTTGGAGACTTCATATCTCTCAACTCGGGTATTTGCTTGAAATATTAACTTCAACTCCTGGAGCATCTCATATGGTCCATGACGTTCAAAACGTCTGTATCTGCTAGCCAAACGTTCATAACGTCTGTATCTGCTCCTGCAATAGGTCTGTCACATAGCGGTGCATCAAGGACATAATTCTCCTGTGTAGCAGTGAGGATAAACCTCAGATCACGGATCCAATCCGCATCCTTGCTACTAACATCTTTCAACTTAGTTTTCTCTAGGAACGTATCAAAAATAAAACAGGGGAGGTAAACGCGAGCTATTGATCTACAACATAGATATGCTAATACTACCAGGACTAAGTTCATGATAAATTAAAGTTCAATTAATCATATTACTTAAGAACTCCCACTTAGATAGACATCCGTCTAATCCTCTAAGTGATCACGTGATCCAAATCAACTAAACCATGTCCGATCATCACGTGAGATAGAGTAGTTTTCAATGGTGAACATCACTATGTTGATCATATCTACTATATGATTCACACTCGACCTTTCGGTCTCCAGTGTTCCGAGGCCATATCTGCATATGCTAGGCTCGTCAAGTTTAACCTGAGTATTCCGCGTGTGCAACTGTTTTGCACCCGTTGTATTTGAACGAGAGCCTATCACACCCGATCATCATGTGGTGTCTCAACACGAAGAACTTCTGCAACGGTGCATACTTAGGGAGAACAGTTATACCTTGATAATTTAGTGAGAGATCATCTTATAATGCTACCGTCAATCAAAGCAAGATAAGATGCATAACAGATAAACATCACATGCAATCAACATAAGTGATATGATATGGCCATCATCATCTTGTGCTTGTGATCTTCATCTCCGAAGCACCGTTATGATCACCATTGTCACCGGCGCAACACTTTGATCTCCATCGTAGCATCGTTGTCGTCTCGCCAACTTATGCTTCCACGACTATCGCTACTGCTTAGTGATAAAGTAAAGCATTACAGGACGATTGCATTGCATACAATAAAGCGACAACCATATGGCTCCTGCCAGTTGCCGATAACTCGGTTGCAAAACATGATCATCTCATACAATAAAATATAGCATCATGCCTTGACCATATCACATCATAACATGCCCTGCAAAAACAAGTTAGATGTCCTCTACTTTGTTGTTGCAAGTTTTACGTGGCTGCTATGGGCTGAGCAAGAACCGTTCTTACCTACGCATCAAAACCACAACGATAGTTTGTCAAGTTAGTGATGCTTTAACCTTCTCAAGGACCGGGCATAGCCACACTTGGTTCAACTAAAGTTGGAGAAACTGACACCCGCCAGCCACCTGTGTGCAAAGCACGTCGCTAGAACCAGCCTCGCGTAAGCGTACGCGTAATGTCGGTCCAGGCCGCTTCATCCAACAATACCGCCGAACCAAAGTATGACATTGCTGGTAAGCAGTATGACTTATATCGCCCACAACTCACTTGTGTTCTACTCGTGCATATAACATCTACGCATAAAACCAGGATCGGATGCCACTGTTGGGGAACGTAGTAATTTCAAAAAAATTCTACGCACACACAGGATTATGGCGATGCATAGCAACGAGAGGGGAGAGTGTTGTCCACGTACCCTCGTAGACCGAAAGCGGAAGCGTTAGCACAACGCGGTTGATGTAGTCGTACGTCTTCATGATCCGACCGATCAAGTACCAAACGTACGGCACCTCCGAGTTAAGCACACGTTCAGCTCGATGGTTGATACGTCTCCAACGTATATATAATTTTTGATTGTTCCATGCTATTATATTATCAATCTTGAATGTTTTATATGCATTTATATGCTATTTTATATGATTTTCGGGACTAACCTATTAACCTAGAGCCCAGTGTCAGTTTCTGTTTTTTCCTTGTTTTAGAGTATCGCAGAAAAGGAAAATCAAACGGAGTCCAATTGACCTGAAACTTCACGGAACTTATTTTTGGAAGGAAAGCAACCCGGGAGACTTGGAGTCCACGTAAGGGAAGAAACAAGGAAGCCACGAGGCAGGGGGCGCGCACACCCCCCTGGGCGCGCCCTCCACCCTCGTGGCCCCCCTGACGTACTTCTTCCACCTATATATCTCCATATACACTAAAACGATCGGGGAGCACAATAGATCGGGAGTTCTGCCGCCAGAAGCCTTCGTAGCCACCGAAAGCCAATCTAGACCCGTTCCGGCACCCTGCCGAAGGGGGAAACCCCTCTCTGGTGTCCATCTTCATCATCCCGGTGCTCTTCATGACGAGGAGGGAGTAGTTCTCCCTCGGGGCTGAGGGTATGTACCAGTAGCTATGTGTTTGATCTCTCTCTCGTGTTCTTGAGGTGGTACGATCTTGATGTATCATGAGCTTTGCTATTATAGTTGGATCCTATGATGTTTCTTCTCCCCCTCTACTATCTTGTAATGGATTGAGTTTTTCCTTTGAAGTTATCTTATCGGATTGAGTCTTTAAAGATTTGAGAACACTTGATGTATGTCTTGACGTGCGTATCTGTGGTGACAATGGTATACCACGTGATTCACTTGATGTATGTTCTGGTGATCAACTTGCGGGTTCCGCCCATGAACCTATGCATTGGGGTTGGCACACATTTTCGTCGTGATTCTCTGGTAGAAACTTTGGGGCACTCTTTGAGGTTCTATGTGTTGGTTGAATAGATGAATCTGAGATTGTGTGATGCATATCGTATAATCATACCCACAGATACTTGAGGTGACATTGGAGTATCTAGGTGACATTAGGGTTTTGGTTGATTTGTGTCTTAAGGTGTTATTCTAGTACGAACTCTAGGGCTATTTGTGACACTTATAGGAATAGCCCAACGGATTGATTGGAAAGAATAACTTTGAGGTGGTTTCGTACCCTGCCATAATCTCTTCGTTCGTTCTCCCCTATTAGTGACTTTGGAGTGACTCTTTGTTGCATGTTGAGGGATAGTTATGTGATCCAATTATGTTATTATTGTTGAGAGAACTTGCACTAGTGAAAGTATGAACCCTAGGCCTTGTTTCCTAGCATTGAAATACCGTTTACTCTCACTTTTATCATTAGTTACCTTGCTGTTTTTATATTTTCAGATTACAAAAACTATTATCTACCATCCATATACCACTTGTATCACCATCTCTTCGCCGAACTAGTGCACCTATACAATTTACCATTGTATTGGGTGTGTTGGGGACACAAGAGACTCTTTGTTATTTGGTTGCAGGGTTGCTTGAGAGAGACCATCTTCATCCTACGCCTCCTACGGATTGATAAACCTTAGGTCATCCACTTGAGGGAAATTTGCTACTGTCCTACAAATCTCTGCACTTGGAGGCCCAACAACGTCTACAAGAAGAAGGTTGTGTAGTAGACATCAAGCTCTTTTCTGGTGCCATTGCCAAGGAGGTGAGTGCTTGAAGGTATATCTTTAGATCTTGCAATCGAGTCTTTTAGTTTCTTGTTTTATCACTAGTTTAGTTTATAAAAGAAAATTACAAAAAATGGGATTAAGTTTGCCTCATACGCATCATCTTTTTAATATCTTTCGTGAGTATGATGGAAAGGAAAATTGTGCCAAAGTGTTAGAAGAAGAATGCATTAAAATGGTTTGCACTAAATATTTGAATGATGAGCATGATTGCAATGTTGTTAGTATGAATTCCTTGAATATCCATGATGCTAATGATATGCAAAGCCACAAGCTTGGGGAAGTAATGTTTGATGAAGATGATATTTTTTGTCCCCCAAGTTTTGATGAGAAAATTCATTATGATGAAAGCACGCCTCCTATTTATGATGATTATATTTATGAAAGTGGATTTGGAGAGGTCATGACTTTATTTAGTGATGTATCCACTATTTCAGAAGAGGTTTCAATTGATTATGATGAGAACGAAGTTGCTACTTATGATGATTATTGTGATGAAACTGATGCTATAAAGAGTAGTGATGATTATATTTATAAAACTTGTCATGACTATGAGTACCCTTTCTTTGAACATAAATCTTTTGATGTGGAAATAATTTATAGTATTCAAGTCTCTTATGATACTCCCACTATTCTGAATGAGAAGAATTTTGCTTATGTGGAGATCAATAAAATTTCTATGCTTGTAGATCCAGAAAAGAATGTTTTAGGTGTTGGTTATATTTTTGAATTCATTCATGATGCTACTGAAAATTATTATGAGGGAGGAACATATGCTTGTAGGAATTGCAATAATATCAAGTTTCCTCTCTATGTGCTTAAAGTTTTGAAGTTATGCTTGTTTTGCCTTCCTATGCTAGATGATTATTGTTCCCATAAGTTGTTTGCTCACAAAATACCTATGCATAGGAAGTGGGTTAGACTTAAATGTGCTAGTCATATTCTTAATGATGCTCTCTTTTTGTTTCAATTCTTATCCTTTATGTGAGCATCATTGAAATCATCATGCCTAGCTAGGGGCGTTAAACGATAGCGCTTGTTGGGAGGCAACCCAACTTTATTTTCGTTACTTGCTTTTTGCTCCTGTTTAGTAATAAATAATTTATCTAGCCTCTGTTATGATTGAGTTTTTATGTTTTAATTAGTGTTTGTGCCAAGTAAAACCATTGGGAAGACTTGGGGAAAGTCTTGTTGATCTTGCTGTAAAAAACAGAAACTTTAGCGCTCACGAGAATTGCTGCCATTTTTATTTGGAGAGTAATAATTAGTTAATTATTCTTGAAGACGATTAATAGATAAATTACTCACGTCCAGAAATTTATTTGGGAATTTTATGAGTTCCAGAAGTATATGTTTGATTCAGATTACTACAGACTGTTCTGTTTTTGACAGATTCTGTTTTCATCGTGTTGTTTGCTTATTTTGATGAATCTATGAGTAGTATCGGAGGGTATGAACCATAGAGAAGTTGGAATACAGTAGATATTACACCAATATGAATTTAGAATGAGTTCATTACAGTAACTTATGACGGTGATTTCTTTCTTATACTAACGGAGCTTACGAGTTTTCTGTTAAGTTTTGTGTTGTGAACTTTTCAAGTTTTGGGTAAAGATTCGATGGACTATGGAATAAGGAGTGGAAAGAGCCTAAGCTTGGGGATGTCCAAGGCACCCCAAGGTAATATTCAAGGACAACCAAGAGCCTAATCTTGGGGATGCCCTGGAAGGCATCCCCTCTTTCGACTTCGTTCACCGGTAACTTTAATTGGAGCTATATTTTTATTCGCCACATGATATGTGTTTTGATTGGAGCGTCATTTTATTTTCTTTTGTTTTGCTTGCTGTTTCAATTAAATACCAAGATCTGAAATTCTTAAATGTTAGAGAGTCTTCATATAGTTGCATAATTATTCAACTACTCATTGATCTTCACTTATATCTTTCGGAGTAGTTTGTTGTTTGCTCTAGTACTTCAATTATATCTTTTAGAGCATGGTGGTAGTTTTATTTTGAAGAAATAGATGAACTCTCATGCTTCACTTAGATTATTTTCAGAGTCTTAAATAGCATGGTAATTTGCTTAAATAATCCTAATATGCTAGGTATTCAAGATTAATAAAAACTTTCATATAGAGTGCATTGAATACTAAGAGAAGTTTGATACTTGATGATTGTATTGAGATATGGAGGTAATAATATCAAAGTCGTGCTAGTTGAGTAGTTGTAAATTTGAGAAATGCTTGTGTTGAGGTTTGCAAGTCTCGTAGCATGCACGTATGGTAAACATTGTGTAAAATATTTGAAACATGAGGTGTTATTTGATTGTCTTCCTTATGAGTGGCAGTCGAGGACGAGCAATGGTCTTTTCCTACCAATCTATCCCCCTAGGAGCATGCGCGTAATGCTTGATTTTTGATGACTTGTAGAATTTTGCAATAAGGATGTGAGTTCTTTATGACTAATGTTGAGTCCATGGATTATACGCACTCTCACCCTTCCATCATTGCTAGCCTCTTCGGTATCGTGCATTGCCCTTTCTCACATTGAGAGTTGGTGCAAACTTCGCCGGTGCATCCAAACCCCGTGATACGATACGCTCTGTCACACATAAACCTCCTTATATCTTCCTCAAAACAGTCACCATACCTACCTATTATGACATTTCCATAGCCATTCCGAGATATATTGCCATGCAACTTTCCACTGTTCCGTTCATTATGACACGCATCATCATTGTCATATTGCTTTGCATGATCATGTAGTTGACATCGTATTTGTGGCAAAGCCACCATTCATATTTTTTCATACATGTCACACTTGATTCATCGCAATCCCGGTACGCCGCCGGAGGCATTCATATAGAGTCATACTTTGTTCTAGTATCGAGTTGTAAATAAATAGAAGTGTGATGATCATCATTAATAGAGCATTGTCCCCAAAAAAAGCCAAAAAAAAGAGAAAGGCCAAATGAAAAAAAGAAAGGCCATATATATATAAGGGACAATGCTACTATCCTTTTTCCACACTTGTGCTTTAAAGTAGCACCATGATCTTTATGATAGAGAGTCTCTTGCTTTGTTACTTTCATTTACTAGTGGGAATCTTTCATTATAGAACTTGGCTTGTATATTCCAACAATGGGCCTCCTCAAGTGCCCTAGGTCTTCGTGAGCAAGCAAGTTGGATGCACACCCACTTAGTTTCTTTTGTTGAGCTTTCATACATTTATAGCTCTAGTGCATCCATTGCATGGCAATCCCTACTCCTTGCATTGACATCAATTGATGGGCATCTCCCTAGCCCATTTATTAGCCTCGTTGATGTGAGACTTTCTCCTTTTTTGTCTTCTCCACATAACCCCCATCATCATATTCTATTCCACCCATAGTGCTATGTCCATGGCTCGCGCTCATGTATTGCGTGAAGGTTTATGAGTTTGAGATTACTAAAGTATAAAACAATTGCTTGGCTTGTCATAGGGGTTGTGCATGATGAGAGCATTCTTGTGTGACGAAAATGGAGCATGAACAAACTAAATGATTTTGTAGGGATGAACTTTCTTTGGTCATGTTATTTTGAGAAGACATGATTGCTTAGTTAGTATGCTTGAAGTATTATTGTTTCTATGTCAATATTAAACTTTTGTCTTGAATCTTATGGATCTGAACATTTATGCCAAAATGAAGAGAATTACTTAGAGAAATATGTTAGGTAGCATTCCACATCAAAAATTCTGTTTTTATCATTTAGCTACTCGAGGACGAGCAGGAATTAAGCTTGGGGATGCTGATACGTCTCCAACGTATATATAATTTTTGATTGTTCCATGCTATTATATTATCAACCTTGGATGTTTTATATGTATTTAGGTGCTATTTTATATGATTTTTGGGACTAACCTATTAACCTAGAGCCTAGTGACAGTTTCTGTTTTTTCCTTGTTTTAGAGTATCGCAGAAAAGGAAAATCAAACGGAGTCCAATTGACCTGAAATTTCACAGAACTTATTTTTGGATCGGAAGCAACCCAGAAGACTTGGAGTGTATGAAAGGGAAGCAACGAGGAAGCCACGAGGTAGGGGGCACGCCCTCCACCCTCGTGAGCCCCTCGTGGCTCCCCTGACATATCTCTTCCGCCTATATATATCCATATACCCTAAAACAATCGGAGAGCATAATAGATCGGGAGTTCCACCGGCAGAAGCCTCCGGAGCCACCGAAACCCAATCTAGACCCATTCTGGCACCCTACCGGAGGGGGCAATCCCACTCCGGTGGCCATCTTCATCATCCCGGTGCTCTCCATGACGAGGAGGGAGTAGTTCCCCCTCGGGGCTGAGGGTATGTACCAGTAGCTATGTGTTTGATCTCTCTCTCTCTCGTGTTCTTGACGTGATACGATCTTGATGTATCGCGAGCTTTGCTATTATAGTTGGATCTTATGATGTTTTCTCCCCCCTCTACTCTCTTGTAATGGATTGAGTTTTCCCTTTGAAGTTATCTTATCGGATTGAGTCTTTAAAGATTTGAGAACACTTGATGTATGTCTTGCTGTGCGTATCTGTGGTGACAATCGGATACCGCGTGATTCACTTGATGTATGTTTTGGTGATCAACTTGCGGGTTCCACCCATGAACCTATGCATAGGGGTTGGCACACGTTTTTGTCGTGATTCTCCGGTAGAAACTTTGGGGCACTCTTTGAGGTTCTATGTGTTGGTTGAATAGATGAATCTGAGATTGTGTGATGCATATCGTATAATCATACCCACGGATACTTGAGGTGACATTGGAGTATCTAGGTGACATTAGGGTTTTGGTTGATTTGTGTCTTAAGGTGTTATTCTAGTACGAACTCTAGGGCTGTTTGTGACACTTATAGGAATAGCCCAACAGATTGATTGGAAAGAATAAATTTGAGATGGTTTGGTACCCTACCATAATCTCTTTGTTCGTTCTCTGCTATTAGTGACTTTGGAGTGACTCTTTGTTGCATGTTGAGGGATAGTTATGTGATCCAATTATGTTATTATTGTTGAGAGAACTTGCACTAGTGAAAGTATGAACCCTAGGCCTTGTTTCCTAGCATTGCAATACCGTCTATGCTCACTTTTATCATTAGTTACCTTGCTGTTTTTATATTTTCAGATTACAAAAACTATTATCTACCATCCATATACCACTTGTATCACCATATCTTCGCTGAACTAGTGCACCTATACAATTTACCATTGTATTGGGTGTATTGGGGACACAAGATACTCTTTGTTATTTGGTTGCAGGGTTGCTTAAGAGAGACCATCTTCATCCTACGCCTCCTACGGATTGATAAACCTTAGGTCACCCACTTGAGGGAAATTTGCTACTGTCCTACAAACCTCTACACTTGGAGGCCCAACAGAGGCCTGCATGGGCTGGGCCTGCTATGGTGCTAGATGGGCCAAATCTTCCAGTAGAGTAGGTCCTCCTCTTTTCTATTTTCCTTTAGCTAGTCTTTTCTGTTTTTCTTTATTTGTTTACTACTCTTCATTTTAATTGAGTGACCAAATGAATTTAGTCAAATGTGAAACTTCACACAAAAATCCAGGGCAATATTATTGAGCCACACACAAGTGTGTAGAATATTTGGAAAAGCATAATTATTTTTAGAATTCAAAATGGCCGGGTTATGTGCTGTTGCACCACTTATTAATTTGTTAAGGGCATTTTAATAATTCAAATGAGGTTGGTTAATTCACCACAATTTCTTATTGAATATTTTCAACACAATGAACATTTTTGTTTTACTGTTTGAAGAAATAAAATTTTGTCTTGCAATTTAAATTTGAATTTGGGTTTGATTTGGAACAAAGTGATGATTAACAAAATAATTGGGATGACTTGGCAGTCATTAGCGGGAGGCTACTGTAGCATGATTATCGGGGTGTTACAGTTTTGCTCTGAGGATGGATTGAGGGATGATGGAGGTGACAGCCCTTGCAGCGTGCGGTGCTCAGTGGGAGTGTGCCTGACCGGTGTGGGACCCAATCTAGGTAGTGGCTTGGCGGGGAGACCCGGCTTTAGATGTTAGGCTTTAGTGCAATGTCTATTTGGTATTAGGCCCGAACATTCAACACGCCTTCATCAAGGAGATAGGAGTAGCAACGGTGTTGTCAGGATGGTGGCTTCAGCCTTATTGATGTATCACCTTGTATGGTCTTTGTGAATAATTAACAATATGGCTGCATGCATCGTCCAGATGCAGAGGCCGGGGGTACATCCTCCTTTTCTAAAAAAAGAAGTCATTTTTTTGGAACGTAGACGCACGGCGCATCCGGCTTTAAATTAATAAAGCCACAAGGCAGCATCCACATCAGTTCAACCTTACAACCAAACTAACATAAGTTCAGCGGGCTCGCAGTCCCGACAATGATAAAGCTAACAATTCACACGGGCGAAGATATAACATAGCTTAGTTTGCAACTAGATAAATAGAACGCAAAAGAGTTAAGCTTGCAGCGCTGGTGATCTTGATCTCGTCATGCACCACTTGATCTTCTCCAAAGTCTCGATCATGCATCCCTCGTCATGATGCTTCCCCAATGGCGCACAAGCCTGTAAGAAAGTATGACATTTGAAAAGAATCTCAGCGGGGTGAGCAGGGAACATGTGTTCGATAGTAATTTTGTTCCGCAGGTCCACATTGACCAAAGCATCGCCCCTACACACCGCCACACCACCCGAGCATTCGTACCCCTCTGCGCGGTTAGTATGGTAAGAAGGTCGTTGCTAGTTTGCGGATTCCAGTTCTGGCTAAAAGCCTCTTTGGCTGCACTCCACGCAAATCTAGCGAGACAACATCTGAAGAAGACGTGATTAGCATCCTCCCCCAGCCCACAGATGGTGCATGTCTCATTCACCGGTCCGTTGCGCTTGGCCACGTTATTCGATGTAGGGAGGTGATTACGGAACATTTGCCACATAAAGATCTTAATCTTGAGGGGAATGCCAGCCTTCCACAGCCCCTTAGCCATGTCCAACTCATTCCCCTCCGTGAGCTTCTCGTATAAGGATTTGACCGAGAATTTCTGAGAGGCCGTCAGCTTCCACGAGATCTCGTCATTATCCTCGTTGAGAGTCCTCCCCTTGAGCTCAGCAACTAATGCATTCCAGGCAGCCGCCTCTCCCATCTCCAACAGCCTAAAAAAGGAAATCACCGGAGGGTGCACTCTAAGTGCATCAGCGACCAAAATGTTTGTGTCTATGGCCAGCTGATACAGCTTCGGGTGAGATTGCCACAACGGGGATTGTCCCCTCTAGCTGTCCAGCCAAAATCGCGCGGACGCTCTGTTGTTGACAGAGAATTGGGCCCCAACCGTAAAGGCATGTCTCATCGCTTGAATGCCATTCAAAAAGGTCAATCCCTTGGCCTTGGCCTTAAACAGGTTGCCATCCGGGAAGTATTTTGCCCAAAGAATGTCCGCCCAGAGACCCTTCTCGTTTTGGGCTAGCCGCCACCACCACTTGGTTAGCAGGGCAACGTTCATCAGTTTCGAATTCGTGATCCCCAAACCACCGAACTTCTTCGGCCTGCAGACCGCCGCCCACTTTAACAAGTGATATTTGCGTTTCGTCCCAGTTCCTTCCCAAAAGAACCGGGCGCGCGGCGTGTCAAGTTTAGCATGCACTCCATTGGCCAGGAGGAACATGCCCATTGTAGAGAGAGGAAGAGAGGATAAGCTAGAGTTGGTCAAAATTAACCTAGCGGTCGAGGACATAAACCTTCCTCTCCAAGGACTAACCCGATTCACCACTTTGCCATATAGTGGCGCCCATTCAGCTATAGTCAGGCTCTTGTGCGTTATCGGCAGTCCAAGATACTTGATCGAGAACTTGCCAATCTTGCAATTGAGCAAGTTTGCGACCCTCCTACTTTCGTGCTCCTCCATCCCTATGGTGATCATTTCTCTTTTGAGAAAATTAATCTGAAGGCCCGACAAAATTGCAAAAGGGATCAACAGTAACTTAACCGAGGCAATGTTATGGTCATCCGGCTCGAATAACAACATCGTGTCATCTGCGTATTGTAGATGTGTCACACCGCCTGGAATAAGATGAGAGATTAGCCCTTTGATGTGCCCCGCATCTCTTGGCTTGCTAATCATCGCCGCAAGCACATCCGCAACAAAATTAAATATCAAAGGCGAGCTCGGGTCCCCCTGCCTGAGGCCACACTTGTTGCGGAAGAAATTGCCTATCTCACCATTGATGGTCACCGCCGTGTGCCCACTGCTCACGAGGTGCATGATACGGTGAACAAAACCCCCCTCAAAACCCTTTTTGATGAGGACCTCTCGCACGAACTCCCAGTTCATGCGATCGTAGGCCTTTTCGAAATCTAACTTAAGAAGGACGCCACGCGACTTGGTACGTTTAAGCTCGTGAACGATTTCCAGAAGCGCTAAAGGTCCTTCTAGGATGTTACGGTACTTCAGAAAACCTGTCTGACTAGGGCTAATCAGCCGTTGAGCTACGGGCGCCAGGCGAGAGGCGTAAGCTTTCGCACAGATCTTGAACGGGACATTTATCAGGGTGATTGGTCTGAAGAGTTTAATGTTGTCAGCCCCTTTAACTTTGGGGATCAAGCTGATGGCCCCGTAGTTTAATCTAGCCAGGTCAACAGTACCTAACGCGAACCCATTCACTATACCATACAAAATGTGTTTAAGGTTAGGTCAGAACTTTTTCAAAAACTCTACTGGCCACCCGTCCGGACCAGGAGTCGTGTCCGTTTTCATATCGTGTAAAGCTCGATCAATTTCCTCCGGGAGGAATGAGAGAACGAGCCCGTCGTTCTCCTCCTGAGTGACACGTTCGGATGGGTCCCAAAGGTCATCACGGAGGCAAAGAGCCTTTTCCTCGGCCGTCCCCAAAAGACCGATGAAAAACTCATAAATGTGGGCGACAATGCGATCGTTGGTAACTAAGAGACCTTGATCAGATTGTAACCGAAGGATCGTACTTTTACGTTTCCTACCATTAGCGTAGGCATGTAAATAACCAGTGTTAGCGTCTCCTTTGGTGACCCACTTGATACCGCCCCTACGACGCCAATACTCCTCTTCAGCTCGGAGGATGGCTAATACTTTGCGTTCTAGGTCGTAACGAGCGGCCCATTCCCCCTCCGAGAAGGGCCGCTGATCAACCTCCTAGTCCATCGCGGCTATTGCCTCAACAATGTTAGCCCGCTCTTTCTTAGTCTCACTGCCATGGTTAGCCCCCCACCCACGAAGGAAAGCCCAGAGTTTGCTAGCCGCCGTGATCCAGAACTCAGCTGGTCCGCGTTGTGGCCCAAGCTGGGTGCAGATCGTAGACCAATGATCCGCAACCATCTGAGCAAACCCCTCGGACTCAAACCATGCCGTTTCGAAGTAGAACCGTGGGCTACGCCTAATGAATTCCTCCCCGGAGGAGAATATCAACGGGACATGGTCCGAGCCGATACGTGTTTCGGCAACTAGTGTGCATAAGGGAAATAGAACCTCCCATTCGGGAGTAAAGAAAACCCTATCTAACACACTCCAAACCGGCCGCGTTTGTTTGTTAGTCCACGTAAATATCGCACCGGTCCGAGCCGCCTCACGCAAAGCCATTGCCGCAATGGCACCATTGAACATGGACACCCCAGTCCAATCAATGTTGGTGTTGCTTTTGTCCGCCCCCGAACGGATTAGATTGAAGTCACCACCCACCACAAGTGACAAATTTATTGATCGTTTGCCCCCTACCAAGTTGGTTAAATCCATTAAAAAATCTGATGAATGCGAATGGTCTGCAGGTCTGTATACGCACACAACAACCCACGAGAGGCCCGTGACACGATGACGCACGGTAGCCGCAAGAAAAAAATACACCTACATCCCATTGCAATACATCACAAATATCAAGGTTACAACCCATAAGAATGCCACCCAAGTGCCCCAATGAGGGCACCCAGTGCCAAGAGAAACGTTGCAGCGGGTCGAAAGAAAGGAGCTCACGATACGAGAAGTCATATTTAATCATTCCTGAAGCGCAACTACGTCGATCCTCTCCTTGGAAATATATTCCTTGAGCTGTGTACGTCTCCCACCGTGGCCACACCCACGGATGTTCCAAAATAGATAACGCATTTATATGATTCAATTACGCAGACGCACCCCCTGGATGTCACCGCCTTCGCCACTCGCTTCCGCGCCGGGATCCAGCTGGAAGAAGGTAGGTCAGAGGCATCCCTCGCCTCTGTCCCCTCATTGGGCCCTGCCTCGCAGCCAGCCTCTACCGGCATGATGGCAAGTAGATTGAGTCAGCACAGCGTGCGACCCCAGCCGCGAGCATGGCCTGCGCTTCCTCCGGCGTGTGCACCAGCGAGATGATCTCACTACACGGAGCACTAATCGCAACTCCACTATCGTCTAAGATGTTCGCAAGATGTTCATCCGAAAAAGCATTCAGAATGCGGTAAGATGGTAAGGAATTACCTGCAGCCTCCAAATTCTTGTCAGCAAGCCGAAGTTTGGCGCTCTCCAGCGAGGTCAGCTCCCCAAGCTTGGCCTTGGCTCGTGCGCTGGGCGCCCGCTGTGCAACAGGAGTCGCCTTGGAACGCCTGGCCTTGGTGCCCACTTCTGCCGCACCCAGCGCCGCCCCTAATTCGCCACCTATGGTTGCCGCCGCTCCCGTCTCCCCCGCCTCTACTGCCACCTGCTTATTGGCCGGCTTTCTGCCCACTGTCTTCTTTGCCTGACGCCCCGCACTGTTGGAGCCACGCTTGTTGGCGGGGGTCAGGTCACAATCCACGACACACCCAGAGTCCGCCCCTGTTGCCACAGCCAGAGATGGCACGAGGACAATAGTCATTTATCAAGGTAAGCCGATATTACAAACGTCTTCTTTCTTTTGTTTTTCTGAAACACATGCCAAATGACTATTTAACAGGGAATGAATTGACACACCCACAGACGTGACAAAATCAATATATTACTAATATTAGTGCTCAACATTTGTCGTGGCAACTAATGAAACTATTTCATTTATTTTAAGCAGGACACGTATGATGAAATGACTGAGCGCATAGATACGGCTGTCATACCATGCAAAATTCCTGGCAAGATCAGAGCAAATCATAAAGGATTTTATGAATGAAATCCAGAAATCACCTCAAAAAATCACCAGTCAATTGTGCAGGTAGATTTCGTACCCCAATTGGAGTAAAGGTTTCCAGCATTTTGGAGTAAATAACTTATAGGTATTGGGGGGTGTTCGAGGTTCTAAAGTTGTTTCTCTTGTTAGATTCTGATAGATGGCAAAGACCAAAAGGCAGTTGATAGTGAAGGAAATGTGCTTCCAACCCTTGTTTACATGGCATGTGAGAGGAGGCCTCAACATCACCATACCTTCAAAGCTGGGCAATGAATGCTCTGGTACACTCACAAATCTTGACCCGTAACACTAAGTGACCGTTTATTGTGAACTTCATAATTATAATTATTAAGCTCATTATCTTGTACTGACCATTCTTGACGAACATAATATTTGCACCATACTCTAATTCACAACCTTGAAGTCTTTGATAAACAGTATTGCTGGACAAGAGTAACCAAAATGTTATGGTGTACTTTCTTTCCTTTGAGAAAATTGTAGCATAAAGTTGACACCCTGATAATTCAATTTTCCAGCATTGTATCAACAGTCCACAATAGAATTTTCCCAAGTACTACCCCCTACCTAAATATAAGACGTTTTTGCAGTTTAAATTAAACTGCAAAAACGTCTTATATTTAGTTACGGAGGTAGTATTTGGGAGTATGAGAGTTGAGGAAATGTAAGAACCTCCACTTTTACGGACTTTTTGTGAAAAAGTGTGGTGAATATATGAGTATCTTGGTTTTACATATAGACAAAAACTCATTCATGAATGCTAGACACTAGTACTACCAAGTACTAACTACCAGTCTTGTCTGTATGGTATCCAGTCTTGTCCATATGGTACAATGTTATCATCCAATTAGATGAGCAATTTATACCATGAATGGTTGTAATACCTTCGTCATAATGGACTTAACTAAAATGTGTTAATTTTTTCCATCGAAACGCAGATAAAAGGGTATCATCAGTGATAAGCAACAACCCTGTCATCATGAATGTGGACTGTAATACGTATTCCAGCAACAACAATACGGTCAGAGATGCATTGTGCTTTTTCCTTGACGAAGAAATGGGTCACAAGCTCGGATTTGTGCAGTATCCTCAGAACTATGACAACATGACCAAATATATATGGTAACTCTCTCCATGTCATCAATGAAGTCAGCATCATTAAACTGTAACTTGAGTACCATTGTCATGTTCTCCATAATATTTCCACTAACATAGCTACTCAATTTAGAGGTGGAGATGGGTGGTATGGACAGTTTGGGTGGACCTCTGTATGTTGGCACTGGATGTTTCCACAGAAGGGAGATCCTTTGTGGTAGGAGGTTCACCAAAGAATATCAAGAAGACTGGAACGGAGGGATCAAGGGCAGAATACAAGATACTAGCATAGATGAGATTGAAGAGAAAGCAAAGTCTTTAGCAACCTGCACATCTGAACATGACACGCAATGGGGAGATGAGATTGGGTTGAAATATAATTGCCCCATGGAGGATGTAATCACTGGATTGGTGATACATTGCAGAGGATGGGAGTCAGTCTACAAGAATCCTACAAGACCAGCGTTTACGGGTCTAGGTCCAACGACACTTGCTCAGACACTATTGCAACACAAGAGATGGAGTGAGGGTAGTTTCTCAATCTTTCTATCAAAATACTGCCCCTTCTTGTTTGGGCATGGAAAAACCAAGTTAAGACATCAAATGAGCTACTGCATCTATGGGCTATGGGCACCCAATTCACTCCCTACCCTGTATTATGTTATCATCCCTTCACTATCCCTCCTCAAAGGCATCCCCCTTTTCCCCAAGGTAATGATTCATAATATGAGCAAAGCGTCACCTTGGTTGCATGTGTTTTCTATTAAAACTAATGCAGTATTTACGTGTCCTTCAGATTACGAGTCCATGGATCGCACCCTTCATATATGCCTTCTGTGTGAAGAACATGTACAGCCTATATGAGGCATTATCATGTGGAAGCACATTGAAAGGATGGTGGAACGGACAAAGGATGTGGTTGGTTAAGAGAATAACCTCGTTTCTCTTTGGAGCCATTGACATTGTTCGGAAGCTACTAGGGCTATCAAAGATGACATTTGCGGTTACACCAAAGGTAAGCAGTGAAGATGAATCCAAGAGGTATGAGCAAGAAATTATGGAATTCGGGTCATCGACTCCGGAATATGTGATCATCGCAACTATTGGCCTCTTTTGGCTTATACCATTCACAGTAACATTAGCTTCTTTTGGCTTTGTGATGTTGGACTTTCTGGTGCCAATAGTTTAAGTCCCCACATGAGGCATCAGTGTCTAATAAAGTACTCAAGTTGGTAGGCTTTATGGTTCTCTTGAAATATATTTCATCTAAGAAACTTCATGTGTACTTGTGTTTATATGTGGCACCGCCTTGGTGGGCGGACGCAATTTGTCCAAGCCCTTCGACTCGAGATTAGACCAAATTACCCTTGCAAAAATTAAAAATGCCCAAATGGAAAATGTTAAGAATACTAATACAATCAACAAGAGATCTAACTCTCTATTTATTGCAGGAAATATCTAAGTCAATACTACTCCTCTAGCAATAGTAAAATCCTGGTATGGGACTTGTATATAATCAAGGCTTTAGATGGACCTATGAATACAAAGGATCCAACCATTCGTATAACT
Organism: Triticum dicoccoides; assembly: GCF_002162155.2. Lineage (NCBI taxonomy): Eukaryota > Viridiplantae > Streptophyta > Magnoliopsida > Poales > Poaceae > Triticum > Triticum dicoccoides. The sequence goes on from NC_041390.1 coordinate 99,132,501, forward strand.
GAATGAAGAATGAGTTTTCTAGATTTAGCAAGGTGGCTAGGGCATGGACTTTTTGTAAACCCCTCTATTTTTATCCACAATGCTTAATCAACAACTACACTCTAAGATGCCACAACACTCCCTCTCTTATATCCTGTCATTTCTTAGATCTTGCTAATGAGGGAATTCATTAATTTGAAACTCTTCACAACAGCTGAGTAAAATTGTAGCATTAGATTTGTGAAAATATTTTCAAAATATTTTTTCCATATTTTCCTAACCAGCATATCCCTATGAATATTAATATGAAAGTAACTTGTTGAAGAGTATGCAATGTCAAAACCACCATCTATTTTGGTACGAATTAATTTTTAACATGTGTCCATGTGAGCGTAATATTAGTGCACTTTTACAATACATTTTACTTGGGAGTAACTTGTATAGGACCGGACTTTTAGAGTGAATACACAAGATCTAGCCATTTGGGCTGCTGAAAGGTGGAGACAAAGCAAGGAGTGACCAGAATGTACATATCACATATGAATCCCTTGGTTCTGTCGCAATAACGTTTAGGTCTTTCGCTTACTTAGTTTTGTTTAAAATATGAATGACTGTAAGGTGTCTGGTGTATATTGTAATGTGCCAGCCTTCACAAAAGAAGGTAAGATGGATGAAGCAGGTTTATCATAAGGTAAAGGAAGACGACTCCAACCTTCAACATGTATCTAAGAACATTAAAACTATTATCTGATTGCTCTTCTTTAATGCACAGCACTGTCTTTCAGATAATTTAAATAGGAAATATAAAGAAAATGATTAGTAAGTGCAGTTTTATGTAGAAAATCATAGAGGGGCAAATCTTTAAAAAACCCATTCATCAAAATTTGTACACATATGGCTACACTAAGAAATTTGGGAGAAAGAGAAAAATTAAAGGATTACACGTGAATATTTAATTGCGACATGTAGAACTTCTTCACATTGGTTCTTGTTTTTACCTCAGCAAAAAAATCTTTACCCCTTGGGAAGATGACTAGAACATTCTTTCACAACAACTGAGTTCCATTCTCCCAAGTAACCAAGGAAGACAAGTCCAAACCCGCCCTTTCCATTCTCTTGGCTGGAGTTATTTGTAATATGCTTCAGTTCTTTGTAAGAGAACTCTCGGTTCTCAAGTAACGCCAATTCATCTTCATAACAAGTAACCTTTCGCTTAGCTGAATACATGCATAGAGTAATTAAAGGCAAGAACTTTTCCTTTCGTATAACAAACACTACTAGGAAAAGGCATGCTAGTGGCGCACCGGATTTGCCTTCTAATGGCGCACTACCGGTGCGCCACTGGCATCACGCCATTAGAATTAAATTCTAATGGCGCACCACCGGTGCGCCATTAGTATCTGGTGTTCTAATGGCGCACCACGTAGTGCGCCATTAGTATAGCCTGCAGTGTGTCATTAGAATGCCTCCCAGGGGGGCATATGTACCCATGTGCTTTGGCATTCTAATGGCGCACCAGCAGTTAATGCGCCATTAGTGTGATGATCACAGTGCGCCATTAGTGTCTTGTGTGGTGCGCCATTAGTATGAATATTAGGTTTTTTTTGCTTTTTTGATTTTTGCACAGGTTACAAAATATATTATTGGACAGAATATAGACAGCAGCACACAGCAACATCAGATTCATCGAATACAATAGAAGATTAGTCTCCGAATACAATTCATCAAATTAGTCTCCGAATTCAAAAGACCAAACAAAGATAAAACATTACAAGTCTCAAGACCGCGAGTATCGAGTTTGCCTTCACATTACAAGTCGATATCGATCATCTAAACTACCATCACATAGAAGAGAGCTATGGCCATCACGATGAGCATCATCGCGATCAAACTGGTCTTCATCTGGTTCCTCCAACGCTCCCTCCTCTCTCCCTCTAGATAGCGGGCGTATCTACATTCGGCCTCCGCCCTAGTGGTGTATCCTTTGTAACTGTTACCGCTGAAATGGTGAACCTGTCTCCGACACTCCTCCCAGTCGTCGTAGACTCCGGGAACCTTACCCTTGTACACGATATACGGCGGCATCTCTATGCACAAGCCAAACAACAGACAATACATAAGCAATATGTAAGTATGCAACAAAAGGATCGGAAGAGAAAAGCAAGACATTAATAGCACGATTCATGGTCCTACTAATAAATAACATCGATTACATCTAAGTTGAACGACTGTCCAAACCAAAGAGGCATACGAATTCATTAAATTATAATTACAACATGAGCCAATCAATGTTTCAGAACTACACATCACTACTTTCGACTCGACTCATCGGACAGGAATGTGGATGAAGCCGCCGTCTGTCATGATGGCCATGAAATCGCGGTCGTTGTCACCCTGCATTTGTAGCATTTCATCTATCTCACTGTTGGACGGTTGATATCTGAGGAAGAACTGCCCCGAGGTATGAAGGACATCTTGATGGATGATGTCCGCAAACTCCGACTAGATGCGAAAGAATTCTTGTCTGAGGTCCGCGTCCTGGACTGCCGACAAGCTCGCGGCCCAATCTTTGAGATTATCTGGTAGCAGAAGTTGATGATGGTCCCTTACGATCGCCCGCATGTGATGGAGGGCGTAGTAGGCATCCTTCTGACCGCCAGGAGGCTGCTTGACGCAGCAGAACTTCGTATTGTGTGAGAACATGTGCTTGCCGTACTTACAAACTGCCCTGGTGAAGGTGCCTCCAGATTTGGCGTAGGTGGGGAGAACATCATCAAGAACTTTCTTGACATTTGTGTAGTCTATTTTGGAGTTACGGTTCGGATCTAAATACGTGGCCATGGAATATTTCGGGCTTAAGAGGATGAGTGTGCAATGTGTGTCACTGCACAGAACACGGAATGTTAGAAAAAAAAGAACGATCGAAATCTAAGAAATCATATGTTACGGGGCGGTTAAGGGATGACTTACTTGAGAAAGTAAGCCACAAGGAAGTTATCCTTATCTGGGTTTGCCAGAATGACGCCTTCGAGGTGTGAACTCGCAACTTGGCGGTCCCCACCGCTGCTCAAGTGCTTGGCACGCATGTAGAAGGGGTCGACTATCACGATGTCCGGGGTCTTGTCTCTAATGATCCGCATCTCCATACTCAGTGAAAACAGCCGAACGAAGGTGTACTGCAGCGGATGAAGGTTAAACATAGCAAAGATGTCATCAAACCGCAGGACGATCGTACCCCCGATGTCGCCATCCACAAAGCCCTTGCCCTCTGGCACCTTGGCCACGAAAACCGGGTATGCCACATCCTTCTCTCTGAGACGCCTTTTGCTTCTTTCCCGGCAGTGGGCAGTCTTTCCAATTTTTCAACAGCTCGTCTATTTCCTCGCCGCTCCTCGTACACGGGCGTTTTCGGGGTTCGGTTTCACCATCAAACAGATCCTTGCGTTTCCTCCACGGGTCATCGTCGCGAAGCCACCTTCGATGTCGCATGAACACGGTTTTCGAAGACCCGGGATCTCTATCTAGCTGGCGATATGTTGTGTCATCCATGCACCTTACGCGTCCAGAAAATCTGTGGACTACCTGCCCCGCGAGATATCCGTAACCGAGATAGTCATGCACCGTCGTGAGCAGTGCGGCTCTCATAGGGAAATATTCTTTCTCTGCGGCGTCCCACGTATTGGCTGGCGTTTTCCACAACGTGTCTAGCTCCTCCTTCAGTAGCCCCAGATACAGATTGATGTCGTTCCCTGGTTGTTTTGGCCCTTCAATTAGCATACTCATGTGAATGTACTTCCTCTTCATGCACAACCAGGGGGAAGGTTGTACATCCACACAAACATAGGCCAGGTGCTATGTGTGCTTCTCTGGCTGCCAAACGGATTGACTCCATCGGTGCTCGCGCCCAGCACGATGTTTCTTGGATCCTTCCCAAATTCTGGGTATTCGAAGTTCAACGCTTGCCACTGGCTCGCATCCTTAGGGTGACTCAGCATCTTGTCTTTTTTATTTATCTCCGAATCATTTCCGTCATCTTCCCGCTTCTTCTCCTCCCTATCCGCGTGCCAACGCAGGAGCTTTGCTACCTTAGGGTCCGTGAAATACCGCTGCAGACGAGGAGTGATCGGAAAGTACCACACCAATTTTCGAGGAGCTTTCTTCCTCTTCTTGTATCGAGTGACGCCGCACACCGGACATATGGTAGACTCCGCGTGCTCGTCCCGATAAATGATACAATTGTTCATGCACACATGGTATTTCCCGTGCGGTAAATCCAGAGGACACACGATTTTCTTCGCCTCCTCGAAATTGGTCGGGCACTTGTTCCCCTTGGGAAGACGTTCGTGCCAGAATGACATGTTCTCGTCGAAGCATGCGTCGGTCATTTTGTGTTTTACCTTCATCTCTAGAGCCATGAGCGTTACTTTCAGGCGGGTATCCTCGGGCCTGCATCCTTCATACAATGGAGTAACCGCGTCTATCTCCAGTTGATCCAGCTTGGCTTTCTCTCGGGCGGCAGCTCTTGCGTTATCCGTCTGCTTGAAAGCAGCTCTTGAATATGAGGGTCCTGCATCCAGCCTCCATCGTCGTCTGCTCCGGCATCTTCATCTTCATGATCATGCCCTTCGTCTTGATCTTCCTCATCATCATGTACGACATCTTCTACATGATGACTGTGTACAGCATCACCGTCGTGATCATGTCCTGGAGATTCTTCGTCTTCTCGCCCGCCCTCGCCGCGGTGGTACTTGTCTTGTTGCCCTTCCTCATTTCTTGCCCGGCCCCCATGGACGACTTCATAGTCATCTTCATCACCTTGCCACCGATAGCCATCCATGAAACCACGCAAGAGCAGGTGGTCCCGCACCTGCCCGGAATCCGGGTCCGCAATAAGGCTCTTCAGCTTGCATCTTCGATACGGACATCTTATCTCTGTCTCGTTCTTTTGAAGCATCTCGGCCTTCACGGAGCTCAAAAACCTATTCACGATGCCTTCAGTCATCGTGCGGACCATGGTCGCCTGCGGGTAGAGCAAAACGATATTTTAGAACCAAGAAATTTTTTGGCATGACCTTCCCTAAAAATAGGACCAAAAAGAATGCATAGTGCCAAAATTCTCGCCGAAACGGAAATGAATCAAAACATTCCGGCAAAATATTGGCAACTATCGCATTTCAAATACCGGTACCTTCAAACACAAACATATATGCAACACCACAAACACATGCAACACCACAAACATACATAGATCTAGCTAGGCCACAAAAAGTGCATGTGCACGCGTTGTTGGAGGGAGCTAGGGAGAAAAAAAGTAGATCTACATCATGAAGATAGCTTTCCCCTTACTTACCTATCAAAAAAGGTAATTTCACCACTTAATTTTGATGAATCTATGGTGGAAATGAGGTGAGGAGGAGGAGATGGCCGAAAGCTTGGAGAAGGAGGTGAAGGGAATGAAGTGGGGAAAGTGAGTGGGTAGGTGTGGGGCTGTCCAAAATATCTTGTTGGGGTCCCAGGTTACTAATGGCGCACCACCAGCAAATGCGCCATTAGTAACCCTGGTTACTAATGGCGCACCTGCAGGTGGTGCGCCATTAGTAGTTTTGTAAAAAAGTAAAAAAAAAAAATATATATATATATATATATATATACTAATGGCGCACCGGGTAATAGTGCGCCATTACTAGTTTAAACTAGTAATGGCGCACTGTGAAACGATGCGCCATTAGTAGTTTTGCAAAAAAAAAGAATATTTTTTTTACAGTAATGGCGCACTGTCTGCTTGGTGCGCCATTACTACTTAGAACTAGTAATGGCGCACTTCGACCCGATGCGCCATTACTATGTATGGAAAAATGGAAATAATAATAATTTAATACTAGTGGTACACCCTGTTTTTTGTGCGCCATTAGTGTCTTCCACACTAATGGCGCATCACCAACCGGTGCGCCATTAGTATATAGTAGTGGCGCACTGTTTCCATGGTCTACCATTAGTATCAATCCTATCTATAGCCCTTTTCCTAGTAGTGAAAAGCCAAAATAAAATTAAAATATGAAAGTGTGAAAGGCACAAAAAAGAAACCATTGCCACAAAATATGACCAGTTTGAACACTTGGCACAACAAAAATAAGATAATAAATAGTGCAATGGCAGCAGCAATTGGTACAACTATTACTGCGAGAAGTGTTCCATTGTTTTTCTTTCGACCTGATCTGTAGGCAGTACCATTGCTACAAAGATTTGCATTATCACCAACCTTGGTAATTCAAAATATACAAGATTAATCGCAATATAATGTGATTCCATAGTGTTTTGAATAAAGAGGGATGTCTGACTATGAATGCTGGAAGGAATCAGTACTTCTCTATAAATATACTAATCAATAACCTAATAATAAACTAGTCAAATGTAATACTACCTCCATCACGGTTTAGAAGACGCACTTGGAAATTCTCTAAGATCTAGGTGGTTATCTATTGGTTATGAGACGGGCTAAAAAATAGCATTCACACTACGCATGCATATAGAAATAGTATATCGGAGTACTAATTAGCTACTAGAAATAAATGCAATGCGTCCTAAACCTTGTCTATTGTGGAAACGCACGCAAATTTAACTGTGCCTTCAAAACCGTGACGGAGGGAGTACTAACATTTTTAAAGGTCCTTTCATAAGAATGCTTCCCAATAAAATGAAACTAGTTAAATGCACAGGGACAAATAAAACTGATATATAAGATTCTTCCATGCCTTTCTAGAGAAATCCAACCATAAGCATATTACTTTCTTCACTAGAGTTACCGGTCCTTGTTGTAGTATCAATTACAGTTGATGACTGATGATGAGATAACTTATCTTTCCAATTAACCAGAAGTACTATACTTTATTGAATGAACAGTCAAATAAATTGAAAAACATTAGGCCCAAATAGCAAAGTGTAATTTTTCAGTTAGTATGATAAAATTTTCAGTTAGTATGATATTGAAGCATCATTTACAATGATATTAATGACATCATCCAAAAACATTGCATTACTTATTTACATGTTAGTATGTATATTTTTCTTCAAAAATATATATTCAAATTTAGTTAACTTTCGAAAGCAAAACATACATTAGTGACAAGGACCCATTTTGGGACCTTTGTAAAAGGTTGCAAGGAATTTCTCTACTCAGATCATTGCTGGATAAATCTTTATCTTTACCTAATATTAAAAGGAGGATTGTTTCTCCACTTTTTTGTCCATGGTGGGACCATCAAATTTTTCGTCCGTTTTGTTGCTGGCCTGGCTGCTACGAAAGAAAAAAGGAAAGAAAAAAGGAAAAATATTGAACCGGAAAAAACAAATGCCATGAGGGAGATTCGAACCGAGGAATACTAGGTTGATTCTTGTGGTGGCGACCAGCCCAACTAGGCTCCTGGGTGTGCCTAAAAAAAAGCGCCTGCTTCCTTTTGATACGGAAGTGGGCGTGCGGAAATAAGGTGTAAGAATTGCGAGCAGTTTTTTTAATTATTATTTTTTTACTTACAATCATCCACTACAACGTGGTCCATGACTGCTCGAGGGTGGGTGGCATGTTGACATCCATGTTTATGTATGTTCTTCACAATCCGTAGCTGCCATATTTCCGTTTGTTCTTTATTATGCAAACTGTTACTTTCTTAGGTAGATCTATTCATTTTCTGATCGGTGTTTGACTCTTTCAAATGAAGTGCACTAAGTTGCTGTACTAGCTATGTGGTTCGTTTTTCCCTAATGTGTATTTGAATAATTGAATATGTTTAACTATAACAGTTGCGGTATGAGGAAGACCTGCATGAAAAAAGTGATTGATTAAATACATGGTATATGTTGTTTTTCTCACTAATTAGTTTTTCTTCTTTATTTACATTCTTCATTTTTAGAAGAGATTTAATCAGATGTTTCACATCATTTTATGTGTTATTGTTATTAGGCTAGGGCCATATGATATTTTATGTAGTTTTCTTATAAAGAATACTTTTATATTTTTGGCTTCTTTCCGCCGCCATTATGAATATCTAGATGTACTGAATAATACATATTTCAATTCTAGAAAAATATCATAAAAAATATGTGTTTCAATTCCAATCTTTCTGTCTCAGTGGTAACAACTAATCAAACTTTTGCTAGCTTTAAGAATAATTATATTATTATTTTTCAATTCAACCATAGCTGACATAATTTGCCTTCTTCACTGTAACAAAAAATGTAGGTACATATTGTTGGAAATATGCCCTAGAGGCAATAATAAAAGCATTATTATTATATTTCCTTGTTCATGATAATTGTCTTTATTCATGCTATAATTGTGTTATCCGGAAATCTTAATACATGTGTGAATAATAGACACCAACATGTCCCTAGTAAGCCTCTAGTTGACTAGCTCGTTGATCAACAGATAGTCATGGTTTCCTGACTATGGACATTGGATGTCATTGATAACGGGATCACATCATTAGGAGAATGATGTGATGGACAAGACCCAATCCTAAACATAGCACAAGATCGTATAGTTCGTTTGCTAGAGTTTTCCAATGTCAAGTATCTTTTCCTTAGACCATGAGATCGTGTAACTCCCGGATACCGTAGGAGTGCTTTGGGTGTACCAAACGTCACAACGTAACTGGGTGACTATAAAGGTATACTACGGGTATCTCCGAAAGTGTCTGTTGGGTTGACACGGATTGAGACTGGGATTTGTCACTCCGTATGATGAAGAGGTATCACTGGGCCCACTCGGTAATGCATCATCATAATGAGCTCAAAGTGACCAAGTGTCTGGTCACGGGATCATGCACTACGGTACGAGTAAAGTGACTTGCCGGTAACGAGATTGAACGAGGTATTGGGATACCGACGATCGAATCTCGGGCAAGTAACATATCGATTGACAAAGGGAATTGTATACGGGGTTGCTTGAATCCTTGACATCGTGGTTCATCTGATGAGATCTTCGTGGAGTATGTGGGAGCCAACATGGGTATCCAGATCCCGTTGTTGGTTATTGACCGGAGAGTCGTCTCGGTCATGTCTACATATCTCCCGAACCCGTAGGGTCTACACACTTAAGGTTCGGTGACGCTAGGGTTGTAGGGATATGTATATGCAGTAACCCGAATATTGTTCGGAGTCCCGGATGAGATCCCGAACGTCACAAGGAGTTCCGGAATGGTCCGGAGGTAAATATTTATATATGGGAAGTCCTATTTCGGCCATCGGGACAAGTTTCGGGGTTATCGGTATTGTACCGGGACCACCGGAAGGGTCTCGGGGGCCCACTGGGTGGGGCCACCTGTCCCGGGGGGCCACATGGGCTGTAGGGGGTGCGCCTTGGCCTACATGGGCCAAGGGCACCAGCCCCAAGAGGCCCATGCGCCTAGGGTTTCCAAAGGGGAAGAGTCCCACTAGTGGAAGGCACCTCCTAGGTGCCTTGGGGGGGAGGGAAACCTCCCCTTGGCCGCACCCCCCTAGGAGATTGGATCTCCTAGGGCCGGCGCCCCCCCCCCTTGGCCCTCCTATATATAGTGGGGAAGGAGGGCTTTTCATCCACGCCTTTGGTTGCCTCCTTCTCCCTCTCCAACACCTCCTCCTCCTCCATAGTGTTTGGCGAAGCACTGACGGAGTACTGCAGCTCCACCATCACCACGCCGTCATGCTGCTGCTGGTGCCATCTTCCTCAACCTCTTCTTCCCTCTTGCTGGATCAAGAAGAAGGAGACGTTACGCTGACCGTACGTGTGTTGAACGCGGAGGTGTCGTCCGTTCGGTGCTAGGACCTCCGGTGATTTGGATCACGTCGTGTTCGACTACCTCATCCCCATTCTTTGAACGCTTCCGCTCGCGATCCACAAAGGTATGTAGATGCATCCGATCACTCGTTGCTAGATGAACTCATAGATGGATCTTGGTGAAACCGTAGGAAATTTTTTGTTTTCTGCAACGTTCCCCAACAGTGGCATCATGAGCTAGGTCTATGTGTAGTTCTTCTTGCGCGAGTAGAACACAATTTGTTGTGGGTGTAGATGTTGTCAACTTTCTTGCCGCTACTAGTCTTATCTTGCTTCAGCGGTATTGTGGGATGAAGCGGCCCGGACCAACCTTACACGTACGCTTACGTGAGACCGGTTCCACCGACCAACATGCACTAGTTGCATAAGGTGGCTGGCGGGTGTCTGTCTCTCCCACTTTAGTTGGAGCGGATTCGATGAAAAGGGTCCTTATGAAGGGTAAATAGAAGTTGACAAATCACGTTGTGGCTTTCACGTAGGTAAGAAAACGTTCTTGCTAGAACCCTAATTTAGCCACGTAAAACTTGCAACAACAATTAGAGGACGTCTAACTTGTTTTTGCAGCAAGTGCTTTGTGATATGATATGGCCAAAGTTGTGATGAATGATGAATGATCTATATGTAATGTATGAGATGTTCATGCTATTGTAATAGGAATCACGACTTGCATGTCGATGAGTATGACAACCGGCAGGAGCCATAGGAGTTGTCTTTATTTTTTGTATGACCTGCGTGTCATTGAGAAACGCCATGTAAATTACTTTACTTTATTGCTAAACGCGTTAGCCATAGTAGTAGAAGTAATAGTTGGCGAGCAACTTCATGGAGACACGATGATGGAGATCATGGTGTCATGCCGGTGACAGGATGATCATGGACCCCGAAGATGGAGATCAAAGGAGCTATGTGATATTGGCCATATCATGTCACTATTATTATTTGATTGCATGTGATGTTTATCATGTTTTTGCATCTTGTTTGCTTAGAACGACGGTAGTAAATAAGATGATCCCTCATAATAATTTCAAGAAAGTGTTCCCCCTAACTGTGCACCGTTGCGACAGTTCGTTGTTTCAATGCACCACGTGATGATCGAGTGTTTGATTCTTACGTTCACATACAATGGGTGTAAGACAGATTTACACATGCAAAACACTTAGGTTGACTTGACGAGCCTAGCATGTGTATAGACATGGCCTCGAAACACACAAGACCGAAAGGTCGAGCATGAGTCGTATAGAAGATACGATCAACATGAAGATGTTCACCGACGTTGACTAGTCCGTCTCACGTGATGATCGGACACGGCCTAGTTGACTCGGATCATGTTATACTTAGATGACAGGAGGGATGTCTATCTAAGTGGGAGTTCATTGAATAATTTGATTAGATGAACTTTATTATCATGAACTTAGTCTAAAAATCTTTGCAATATGTCTTGTAGATCAAATGGCCAACGTAGTCCTCAACTTCAACGCGTTCCTAGAGAAAACCAAGCTGAAAGACGATGGCAGCAACTATACGGACTGGGTCCGGAACCTGAGGATCATCCTCATAGCTGCCAAGAAAGATTATGTCCTACAAGCACTGCTAGGTGAACCACCTGTCCCACAGAACCAAGACGTTATGAACGCTTGGCAGACACGTGCTAATGACTACTCCATCGTTCAGTGCGGTATGCTTTACAGCTTAGAGCCGGGGCTCCAAAAGCGTTTTGAGAGACATGGAGCATATGAGATGTTCGAAGAGCTAAAAATGGTTTTTCAAGCTCATGCCCGGGTCGAGAGATATGAAGTCTCCGACAAATTCTTTAGCTGTAAGATGGAGGAAAATAGTTCTGTCAGTGAACACATACTCACTATGTCTGGGTTACATAACCGCTTGACTCAGCTGGGAGTTAATCTCTCGGATGATGCGGTCATTGACAGAATCCTCCAGTCGCTTCCACCGAGCTACAAGAGCTTTGTGATGAACTTCAATATGCAGGGGATGGAAAAGACCATTCCTGAAGTATTTGCTATGCTGAAATCAGCAGAGGTAGAAGTCAAGAAGGAACATCAAGTGTTGATGGTGAATAAAACCACTAAGTTCAAAAAGGGCAAGGGTAAAAAGAACTTCAAGAAGGACGGCAAAGGAGTTGCCGCGCCCGGCAAGTAAGCTGCTGGGAAGAAGCCAAAGAATGGACCCAAGCCCGAGACTGAGTGCTTTTATTGCAAGGGAAGTGGTCACTGGAAGCGGAACTGCCCCAAATACTTAGCGGACAAGAAGGCCGGCAAAACAAAAGGTATATATGATATACACGTAATTGATGTGTACCTTACTAGTACCCGTAGTAGCTCCTGGGTATTTGATACCGGTGCAGTTGCTCACATTTGTAACTCAAAGCAGGGGCTGCGGAATAAGCGGAGACTGGCAAAGGACGAGGTGACGATGCGCGTCGGGAATGGTTCCAAGGTCAATGTGATCGCCGTCAGCACGCTACCTCTATATTTACCTTCGGGATTAGTTTTAAACCTTAATAATTGTTATTTAGTGCCAGCTTTGAGCATGAACATTGTATCGGGATCTCGTTTAATTCGAGATGGCTACTCATTTAAATCCGAGAATAATGGTTGTTCCATTTATATGAGAGATATGTTTTATGGTCATGCTCCTATGGTGAATGGTTTATTCTTAATGAATCTCGAGCGTAATGCTACACATATTCATAGTGTGAGTACCAAAAGATGTAAGGTTGATAATGATAGTCCCACATACTTGTGGCACTACCGCCTTGGTCACATAGGTGTCAAACGCATGAAGAAGCTCCATGCAGATGGACTTTTAGAGTCTCTTGATTACGAATCATTTGACATGTGCGAACCATGCCTCATGGGTAAATGACCAAGACTCCATTCTCAGGAACAATGGAGCGAGCAACCAACTTATTGGAAATCATACATACTGATGTGTGCGGTCCAATGAGTGTTGAGGCTCGCGGTGGCTATCGTTATGTTCTCACCCTCACTGATGATTTGAGTAGATATGGGTACATCTACTTAATGAAACACAAGTCTGAAACCTTTGAAAAGTTCAAGGAATTTCAGAGTGAGGTTGAGAATCAACGTGACAGGAAAATCAAGTTTCTACGATCAGATCGTGGAGGAGAATACTTGAGTCACGAATTTGGCACACACTTAAGAAAATGTGGAATAGTTTCACAACTCACGCCGCCTGGAACACCTCAGCATAATGGTGTGTCCGAACGTCGTAATCGCACTCTATTAGATATGGTACGATATATGATGTCTCTTACCGATTTACCGCTATCTTTTTGGGGCTATGCTTTAGAGACTGCCGCATTCACTTTAAATAGGGCTCCGTTGAAATCCGTTGAGACGACACCGTTTGAATTATGGTTTGGTAAGAAACCTAAGTTGTCATTTCTAAAAGTTTGGGGATGCGATGCTTATGTCAAGAAACTTCAACCTGAAAAGCTCGAACCCAAGTCGGAAAAATGCGTCTTCATAGGATACCCTGAAGAAACTGTTGGGTATACCTTCTACCTCAGATCCGAAGGCAAGATTTTTGTTGCCAAGAATGGATTCTTTCTAGAGAAAGAGTTTCTCTCGAAAGAAGTAAGTGGGAGGAAAGTAGAACTTGATGAAGTGTTACCTCTTGAACCGGAAAATGGCACAACTCAAGAAAATGTTCCTGAGGTGCCTGCACCAACTAGAGAGGAAGTTATTGTTGATGATCAAGACACTTCTGATCAAGCTCCTACTGAAATTCGAAGGTCCACAAGGACACGTTCCGCACCAGAGTGGTACGGCAACCTTGTCTTGGAAATCATGTTGTTAGACAACGGTGAACCTTCGAACTATGAAGAAGCGATGGCGGGCCCGGATTCCGACAAATGGCTAGAAGCCATGAAATCCGAGATAGGATCCATGTATGAAAACGAAGTATGGACTTTGACTGACTTGCCCGTTGAACGGCGATCCATAGAAAATAAATGGATCTTTAAGAAGAAGACAGACGCGGATGGTAATGTGACCATCTATAAAGCTCGGCTTGTCGCTAAGGGTTATCGACAAGTTCAAGGGGTTGACTACGATGAGACTTTCTCACCGGTAGCGAAGCTGAAATCCGTCCGAATCATGTTAGCAATTGCCGCATTCTACGATTATGAAATATGGCAAATGGACGTCAAAACGGCATTCCTTAATGGTTTCCTTAAGGAAGAATTGTATATGATGCAGCCGGAAGGTTTTGTCGATCCTAAGTATGCTGACAAGGTGTGCAAGCTCCAACGCTCGATTTATGGGCTGGTGCAAGCATCTCGGAGTTGAAACATTTGCTTTGATGAGATGATCAAAGCGTTTGGGTTTACGCAGACTTATGGAGAAACCTGCGTTTACAAGAAAGTGAGTGGGAGCTCTGTAGCATTTCTCATATTATATGTAGATGACATACTTTTGATGGGAAATGATATAGACCTCTTGGACAGCATCAAGGCCTACTTGAATAAGAGTTTTTCAATGAAGGACCTTGGAGAAGCTGCTTATATATTAGGGATCAAGATCTACAGAGATAGATCAAGACGCCTCATAGGTCTTTCACAAAGCACATACCTTGATAAGATATTGAAGAAGTTCAATATGAATCAGTCTAAGAAGGGGTTCTTGCCTGTGTTGCAAGGTGTGAAATTGAGCTCAGCTCAATGTCCGACCACGGCAGAAGATATAGAAGAGATGAGTGTCATCCCCTATGCCTCAGCCATAGGTTCTATTATGTATGCCGTGCTGTGTACCAGACCTGATGTAAACCTTGCCGTAAGTTTGGTAGGAAGGTACCAAAGTAATCCCGGCAAGGAACACTGGACAGCGGTCAAGAATATCCTGAAGTACCTGAAAAGGACAAAGGACATGTTTCTCGTTTATGAAGGTGACGAAGAGCTTGTCGTAAAGGGTTACGTCGACGCTAGCTTCGACACAGATCTGGATGACTCTAAGTCACAAACCGGATACATGTATATGTTGAATGGTGGAGCAGTGAGCTGGTGCAGCTGCAAGCAGAGCGTCGTGGCGGGATCTACATGTGAAGTGGAGTACATGGCAGCCTCGGAGGCAGCACATGAAGCAATATGGGTGAAGGAGTTCATCACCGACCTAGGAGTCATACCCAATGCGTCGGGGCCAATCAAACTCTTTTGTGATAACACTGGAGCTATTGCACTTGCCAAGGAGCCCAGGTTTCACAAGAAGACAAGGCATATCAAGCGTCGCTTCAACTTCATTCGTGAAAATATTCAAGATGGAGACATAGATATTTGTAAAGTGCACACGGACCTGAATGTAGCAGATCCGTTGACTAAACCTCTCCCTAGAGCAAAACATGATCAACACCAGAATTCCATGGGTGTTCGATTCATCACAATGTAACTAGATTATTGACTCTAGTGCAAGTGGGAGACTGTTGGAAATATGCCCTAGAGGCAATAATAAAAGCATTATTATTATATTTCCTTGTTCATGATAATTGTCTTTATTCATGCTATAATTGTGTTATCCGGAAATCGTAATACATGTGTGAATAATAGACACCAAGATGTCCCTAGTAAGCCTCTAGTTGACTAGCTCGTTGATCAACAGATAGTCATGGTTTCCTGACTATGGACATTGGATGTCATTGATAACGGGATCACATCATTAGGAGAATGATGTGATGGACAAGACCCAATCCTAAACATAGCACAAGATCGTATAGTTCGTTTGCTAGAGTTTTCCAATGTCAAGTATCTTTTCCTTAGACCATGAGATCGTGTAACTCCCGGATACCATAGGAGTGCTTTGGGTGTACCAAACGTCACAACGTAACTGGGTGACTATAAAGGTATACTACGGGTATCTCCGAAAGTGTCTGTTGGGTTGACACGGATCGAGACTGGGATTTGTCACTCCGTATGACGGAGAGGTATCACTGGGCCCACTCGGTAATGCATCATCATAATGAGCTCAAAGTGACCAAGTGTCTGGTCACGGGATCATGCACTACGGTACGAGTAAAGTGACTTGCCGGTAACGAGATTGAACGAGGTATTGGGATACCGACGATCGAATCTCGGGCAAGTAACATATCGATTGACAAAGGGAATTGTATACGGGGTTGCTTGAATCCTTGACATCGTGGTTCATCCGATGAGATCATCGTGGAGTATGTGGGAGCCAACATGGGTATCCAGATCCCGCTGTTGGTTATTGACCGGAGAGTCGTCTCGGTCATGTCTACATATCTCCCGAACCCGTAGGGTCTACACACTTAAGGTTCGGTGATGCTAGGGTTGTAGGGATATGTATATGCAGTAACCCGAATATTGTTCGGAGTTCCAGATGAGATCCTGGACGTCACAAGGAGTTCCGGAATGGTCCGGAGGTAAAGATTTATATATGGGAAGTCCTATTTCGGCCATCGGGACAAGTTTCGGGGTTATCGGTATTGTACCGGGACCACCGGAAGGGTCCCGGGGGCCCACCGGGTGGAGCCACCTGTCCCGGGGGGCCACATGGGCTGTAGGGGGTGCGCCTTGGCCTACATTGGCCAAGGGCACCAGCCCCAAGAGGCCCATGCGCCTAGGGTTTCCAAAGAGGAAGAGTCCCACTAGTGGAAGGCACCTCCTAGGTGCCTTGGGGGGGAGGGAAACCTCCCCTTGGCCGCACCCCCCTAGGAGATTGGATCTCCTAGGGCCGGCGCCCCCCCCCCTTGGCCCTCCTATATATAGTGGGGAAGGAGGGCTTTTCATCCACGCCTTTGGTTGCCTCCTTCTCCCTCTCCAACACCTCCTCCTCCTCCATAGTGCTTGGCGAAGCCCTGACGGAGTACTGCAGCTCCACCATCACCACGCCGTCGTGCTGCTGCTGGTGCCATCTTCCTCAACCTCTTCTTCCCTCTTGCTGGATCAAGAAGAAGGAGACGTTACGCTGACCGTACGTGTGTTGAACGCGGAGGTGCCGTCCGTTCGGTGCTAGGATCTCCGGTGATTTGGATCACGTCGTGTTCGACTACCTCATCCCCGTTCTTTGAACGCTTTCGCTCGCGATCCACAAAGGTATGTAGATGCATCCGATCACTCGTTGCTACATGAACTCATAGATGGATCTTGGTGAAACCGTAGAAAATTTTTTGTTTTCTGCAACGTTCCCCAACACATATTTATCAGTTTATATGTATTCTATGCTTTAGGACGGAGATTATGTATGGGGATAACTTTTTTCATAGTGACACACCGTAAAGTCTTTCAAAAGTAGCGTGCTAGAGTGTGATGATCAAGCTCATTGCCCTTGAGATTGTCATGTTCGTCGTGAGGTGGACAATGTGACCATGATGAAGAGAATGCTAACATAGATGGGTCACTGGAGTGTGCGAGTATTTTTTACTCCCGTTGCAACACACGGACATATGTGATATCTATATCTATATCTATATCTATATCTATATCTACTAATAAAGCAAGGTGATATTCTTGGTTTCGTCCCGCATATGTGATTTTGTATATACGCAAGGTGGTACTAATTCAACTCGCGAAAATAATTTTTGGGCCAAGTAGCCGCACAACTGGGCTTTTCTAGAGTTCAAAGAATAACTGGACAATGTAGATGCGTTGTTGGGTCTTCTCTTATGGCCCGTGAGAGGCTGCAAAAACAAGTTAAGACCGGGACTCAAACCGAGGACCTCTTCTAACGTGCTTGGAGGCAACAACCAACTAGGGTAAGCTTGCTTGATGTTTAATAGTCCCACCCCGCGTGTAAACATATTGAGACCGGTTAATATACCAACCAACTCAAAAACCAACATAATGGTGGTGAAACAGAGGCGAGCTAATTAAGCGGATGAAATTAAAGAAAAGATTCTAGGCTCAAAGGAAGGATTGAGGGGATTGTCAAAAAAGGAAAGGAAGGATTGAGAGGGCTATACGGAATAGAATATTTAACCAGATATCTTTAATGTAAAGAAAGGATTGTGTGAAACGGGTGGATCCTTATATGGAAGACTTAATCATGGTAATTAAAGGACATGTGTTTTGCTTTGGACTAAGTGTGGCAAAGAAAATATGGACGTGGCCAAACACTACTATTTTTTAGTGTTCAGTATTTGTATATTAATGTGTGCATTCTTTTAAGATTTGCGTGTTTAAGAGCTTAGATTTATTTTATTTTTTATGAGAAAAGAGCTTATATTTATGATTGTACTTGCCCGTTTGAACATCCTATTAATACTTACAAGTCCGTGAAAATTATAAGTTGGTGGGGGGAGAGAGACATGTGAAGCGATGTGCTAGAGTATGTTGTCAACTCATTGTTGTGTGATTAATCACCATTGACAATGGTGATGAAAAGGAGAATTAACAACAACGATAGGTCTCTAGGAATGTACAAGAATTAGCTTCTCCCATTGCAATGCACGGACCGGCAACAACTGCCGGTCACCAGCCACCTAGCACATGCCAGCACGAACTATGCAACCATCAAGTAATATGTTTCAAACAGAGATCAAAGATAACCAATTACATTTTACTTGAATATGATAAGGAATTACACACTTTAAGTGCATTTGGAATTAGTATATAACTTGCTATTGTATGGGTCCATGGATTTTGGTAAGCACTAAATATCAAATGAACTATGATTGTTTTTTCTCATATTATTCCAACTATTTTAAAAAAAATCAATTATGTCTCCCGTTGCAACGCACGAGCATTTGTGCTAGTCCCTATAAAGAAAAAGACATTGTATATGTACCATTGCAAGAAAAATGTTCACAAGCATTACATAGGTTCTCGAAGCCCAAGGGTCAGGCTATGGGTAGGGAGTTGGCTGAGTGACTCACGGTCAACTTCATCCGAGAAGTCAAACATCCGGACTAGTTGTCAAACCTTGTCAAGGTGCCCAAAAGGGAGAAATCTGGGCACCTCTACGTCGATTTAAAATATGTGCAGAAGATGAAGTAGCAGGCATACGATCAGGAGGCAACTCCCTTCATCACTCCTTACACTCCTTCCTGCCAAGTCACCATGCCCTTCAGGCTGAAGAGTACAGGGGCCATGTGCCCACGTACCAGCGGATAATCTAGGCATGTCTACAGATATAGATTGGCACAACTGCGTGTAGGCGTATATTGATGACATGGTCATCGGGACCAAAAGAATTGACACGCTCAGCGATGACTTGCACGAGATGTTTACAAATCTTCGCGCACTCAACATCAGGCTTAGTACTCCCTCCGGTTCTTTTTACTCTACATATTAGAATTCTCTGAAGTCAAACTTCACAAAGTTTGACCGTATTTATATGAAAAAATATCAACATCTGTCATGCTAAAGTTATACAATATGAAACTTTAAGTCATGACACATCTATTGATATTGATTTCAGATTGTGAATGTTGATACTTTTTTCTATAAAGTTGGTCAAACTTTACAAGGCTTGACTTCAGTCAAATCTTATATGCGAACTAAAAAAAACTGGAGGGAGTACGGACAAGTGTGTTCTCGGCTTACCGGTTGGGAAGCTCTGCGGATTCATCAACTCCCGTTGTGGAATCAGAGCGAACCCCTGCAGTATTTGGGCGTTAGCAAGGCTCACACCTACCGAGAAGCTCAAGGAAATCGTGTTAAAAAAAAGAAGCTCAAGGAAATCCGAGAGCCAGCCGCCAAGACTAGGGATTCCGGCCCCGGTCAGGCGGTGTCCATGGATATAGGGCCAGACGACGAAATCACCGGGGGCTGGAGGCCACAGATCATCTCCCCGGTTGCGAGATCCTGACGGTCATCACCTTGTGGATCGGGCCCATCCTTAGACTAGTCACAATAGGGAGTAACTTAGACTAGTAACATCACATTTTACTAGGCTATGTTACTACCTCCACAGTGGGTAGTAACATATGTGTTGTCATGTTTTGGTTCATTTATTAGCTTATAGACTCATATTGTCTTGATATGTGTGATGTTACAGTAACTAGCTAAGTTACCATCATCACCTCTCTCATCATTAAATATGTGCCACATAAGCAAAATTATCGTGAAAAGTGTGATGTTACTAGTGATATTACTCCCACTATGGCCAGCTTTAGGCACAAGGTTACTAGAGTTGTCCAATGTGGCACTTCTCCTGAGGAGGACCAACACCTATTTGCATGAGATCCACGCTGGCACCTGCAGTTGCCTCGTGGCCCCTCAGACAATGGTAAGCGAGCCTTCTCGCTATTTTTGGCATCAAAAACTTTTTAGAATTAGTTATAGCTGCCCAAAATCGTTTTTTATGTTTGTAAGAGAGCTGTCAAATTCATTGATTATAAGAGGAATTTACGAAGAGAGTAAAATGCTCTCGCGAGTGTGGGCGACCGGCCGCGTCCCCGGCACCTCCCTCCTCGAGCCCTCCCCCATTCCTCCCTTCCCGCCACCGTCGCCGGCGTTCGGCCCTAGCCCTGGCCCAGGTGGCGCAGGCGGCAGCTGTCCCTGGCCTTTGCCCTCTCGGGGACGCGCCGATGCGGGGTGGAGTGGAGTCATAGGGCGCACCGGGGCGGCAGTCGTCCGGTGCGTCGACGGGGTGGCCTATCGCGATCGCCAGTGATCTGCTGGGCGGCGGTGCTGCTATTGGTGGCGGGGTGGCACGATCTGGCGGCTCCCGCTCAACCCAGATCCGGGCCTTTTGGGCCCCATCTGGGTCTGGGCGGGCCAACGGCAGGGCCTGTCATCGGCGTGGCTTCCAGGAGTCGGAGGAGCGGCGTTGGGCTGGTGGGTGGTGGCAGCACTGGCGCCGGCCTGCTGCAACATGGTGGTGTGGGCTTTGCGGGCCTGGGATGGCCTGGTATATATGCTCTTCTTGTTGCGTCCAGACGGTGACCGCAAGGTGCTAGAGGCATGTGCCTCCCGCACATGGCGGTGAAGGTGGTACCCTCCGTGCGGCTCCGGTGCTGCCGCTCCCGATTCTAGGCACCCCCTCTCCCCGTCCTCTAGGCCTTGTGGTGGTGATCTCGGTGAGGCAGCGTGGGTGACATCAAGACCGCGGTGGCGCATTCTGGTGGGTGGTATGTTGGCTGGTTGGCTCTAGATCGGTTGGGCAGTGGAGTTTGGGGTCCCTGTCGGTTCATCTAGCACCGATGCGATGACGCCTTGGGTGCCGCCATTCCTTCCTGAAGGGTGTCGGTGGTGTCCATCCCCACTCCCCTCCGTGTGTCGGGGAAAACCCTAGAACACGTTCGGGCAGCAGTGTCATCGACGACACATTCCTTCTTGGAGGTGTTGCTTGGTACGCGGTGGTTCGGAGCCTTGGACTGTGGTGGGACGATTCCGGAGAGCGCAGCGGTGGTGGGTCATCCACGCTTTGTCGAGTTGTTGTTGTTGTCATTTGTTTCTTCATTCGCTCTGTTTTCTTTTGGGTTTGATGTGCTGATCGCCCAAACAGTTGCTATGTGATCGGTGTTGGTTGCTTTATAATATAAAATGGGGGAAACCTTTTTTGGATAACAGGACCAAAAACAGGTCCCTAAACAAGTACACTAAGGAGGCACTTGCCAAAATAAGAAAGTGCAAAATAAAATAAAAGAAAAGCCCTTAGCCAGGATCAAATCGAATAGAAGCACCCACTAAAGTCGACATGACTACTTCGTCATGGATTAAGTTTACAAACATTTCGACATTGAGTACTCATTTATGAAAGCGGATTGAAATTCAGACAACCAGGGAGGGCACGCAGACACCATATCAGAATCGAACAAAATGTGTAGTGTGAGAGACTCACGAGGGTGAATATTCAGTGATAGCATGCTCCCATGATACCATTCAAAAAATTAATTTTAAATGTTTCAAAAAATACTGAAAAAAATCATGAATATTCACAAGGAATGTGTATACAACCACTACTTCAAATTCGAAATGCACACTGACAAACAAAAAAGACTAATCCAGATATGAATAGTATCTTTTTTTTGCAAGAAAATTTCTGATTTATTCACCTTCAATTATGACAGTACAACAAACACCAGAATAATAAAAATTACATCCAGATTTGTAGACCACCTAACTACGATTACAAGCATTGAAGCGAGCCGAAGACGCGCCGCCGTCATCACCCCTCCCTCGTCGGAGCCAGGCAAAACTTCTTGTAGTAGACAGTCGGGAAGTCGTCCTGCTAAGGCCTCATAGGACCAGCGCACCAGAACAACAACCGCCGCTGAACAAAAAAGACTAATCCAGATGTGAATAGTATCTTGCTTTTGTCCTTTTGTGACACCATTCATACTAATTTTGTCATTTTTGTTTCTCAATGTGTTTCGAATTTGGATATGACTTTTAAGGGTTGTAGTCTCATAGGTTGTGTACATTCACAAAAAAGAATTAGAATTTTTTGAAACATCTAAAATTGATGTTTTAAAGTTGGTATCATGGGAGCATTCAAGGTGTTGTATCACCAGATACTCTCCCAGATTCACACAACTGCAGCTGCTCAGAGGTCAGAACATGAACCATGTCCAGAGCTAAACACGAAACATCACACCTTCGATCACAGTTCATGGGCATTTTGTCCCCGGGAAGTCAAGTCAATGTGTGATTCAATGGCACAAGTTTCTATCACAAATTAGGTCTAGATATATCCATTTCAGTGGCAAGTATTTCCGGACGAAGGTAATACTATATACTATATAGTATGAAATAAAGGTGAATTACAAGTTTCGGATAGAACACCATGGACACATGTAACATACGTAGGATTCTCTTCTTTTTACCCAAAAGGCTTTCGTCCCATTTTATAAATAAAGCAAACCGTCAAGAGCACACATACAAGGACTAGTTCAGAACACACACACCCAAATCTTACAAGAGAAAGTACAAAGGTTCTGCTGAGGGTATAGCTCAACAAGCCCTAACAAAAAAGAAAACAAGAGGAGCCTGGTGGACATTGTGTATATTAAAATAAGCAAAGAAGCCTTTTTTTTTCTGGACCCCAAGTCACAATTAAAACAAAATCTGTCTATCTGCTATTGAGGAAATGCGGCTCATACAATTCATCCTTTATCATTGACATAGACATCATTGAAGAATTTGCCAGTATCCTTGCTGCACGCATGACATTTCTGTAAAGTTACAAGGAACACAAAATGAATCAAGATGGCAATAATTAATTGCTGGAATAAATATCGACAGAACTAAGTACAATGGTAAACTAATAGTATGTTGCACTCAGAAGTCTAATTATATAAGTGTTCTAGAAAAAATATTAAATTCTTTCATATAAAAGAAAACAAGTTTCTGTACTATAAGTCTATAACTTGTATATTCTACTAAAGCAAGCATCTGGCTACATGCCAACCAAGTACAAAGCCAATGATAAAGCCCAAAAGGTCACTGGTATTTTGTGTGTGTGTGTTGTCAGATTAATTTGATAACAATAATGCTAGACGACTTACGGATAATTTCTTACTGATTAAACTTACGGCTGACATTGAGGCAGGCCGTGTAATCATGGGAGGACTTTTCGGAGAAGTTAGTTTTGAGGGGAATAAAGAAATAGGACGAGTAGGGTCCATAAGTTTAATGTGTAAGTCTAGCATTATTGCATGGATAATGAACTTGATATATTGGAGGAAATATTAATTATGATGTAAGTAGATGATTAGTAATTAACACAATGCCACTATTAAAATTATGAAATTTTGAGAACCATGAATAGCTAAGATAGGTCCACAGTGAGAGGCCCGCAATAGACCGGACTCATGATGTTTGGAATCATATAATGCGGTCCCAAAAGCTCACTGATTTTTGTGTGTGTCTCTTGAGATTAATTTGGATAACAATAATGCTCAACGATTTACGGATAATTTCTTACTAATTAAACTTACGGGCTGACATTGAGGCAGGCCGTGTAATCATGGGAGAATTTTTTGGTGAAGTTAATTTGAGGGGAATAAAGAAATAGCAAGCGTAGGGTCCATAAGTTTAATATGTAAGTCTAGCATTATTGTATGGATAATGAATTTGATACATTGGTGGAAATCTTAATTATGATGTAAGTAGATGACTAGTAATTAACACAATGCCACTATTAAAATTATGAAATTTTAACAATGAATAGCTAAGAGAGGTCCGCAGTAGACCGAACTCATGATGTTTGGAATCATATAATGCGGTTAAACATAGGTGTGGGGACCCTAACAACATAGTGAGATAAAAGTACAAAAGAAATAACATGTGCTAATTGAACCATGTAAACTAGAATTCCCACTTACAATAACAAGTTAGCAAACATTGAACAACTTCCTTTTGGAAAAGCATCGAACTAGCTGTGTGATAATTACAAAGGAAGGTGACAGTATAACTAGAATGTGATAAAAATATTTACCACTTCATATTTTTGACGATGATAACAACGATGGTGGATAATTAGTATATATGTGTGTCCTTGATATACCAGACTTGGTGTGTTTCTTGGCGCACATCCTGTCAACCTGGAATGTCTTGACATCTAGTGCGAAACATTCATAGCCTGGGCACTCCAACGACGAGCTGTCATAGAATTTGTTTTCTTTCCCTACCAGTATGACATACCTCTCTGATGCACCTGTGATATTATGTTTGTACCTTGAATCCAGTGAGATCGTATTCCCTATCAGCCACCGGTTTGGCGTGTAATTACTTTGTCTAATGCTATAATAGCAGTCGGATCTGTTCTCTCCTATATGGAACGCCCCAAGCCTGCCTTCCCCCGCCTCCACAATGTTGCACGTAACCGTAAAGAGTCCGAGTGGAAGGCCAACAGTGGAGAACTGCATACCTTGGGAGTTAAGCACGAGCAAGACACTCGAAAGGTCTATCTTCCAGTAGAAGCATCCATAAGCACACCGGCGCTGGGATAACACATGGCGTGCTGCATTCCCAAAGTGATAATATTTAGAGTCTGGCAAATCATTCCAATTGTGGTATCCAGCAGTTCGCCATCGTCTGGTGTTTGAAGAGAACACAAAGGCGACTGGTTTAGTCAGGCAACTTGCTACCCAGATCACTTGAAATGAAATCTCTTCATCTACCACTCCTACTACCTCCTCGCTGCCATGGGGAGCGAGGAAGGGTTCGCTTAGTTCACAAAGTGGATCCTCCACCGACGCCACTAAGTCACCAGGAATTGGAGGAAGCAAGAGGTATCGTCGGTGCAAGGGGTCGCACACCAGTAGCTCGCCGAATGCAGGGCGGCGTTGCTCACCAGTGCGGCGGCGATTGAGGAGGACATGGCCATCATGGATGTCCTGGACGGTCCAGCGGGCGGGAGGAGGGAGAAAGGAGAAGGAGAAGTCGGCAGTGAAGAAGGTGGCGAGGGCAGCAGACGCGGAGGGGTGAGGTGGGGTGGCAGGATGGAATCCCGCCGTATCTAGAAACCCTAGGATGGGCGGGGTGTGGAGCTTGCGGAAGCGCCGTAGGAAAGAACGGTCGGCGGTGAGTCGGTGGAACGACGTGCAAGTAGCGGATGTGCGGATAAGATCGGCTGGGGTTGGTAGTCGGAGGAAGATCTCCGGCAGGATGTCGGCCAGGCGGTCGTCGGTGATCATTGTCGGTGTGGAGACCACCATCTTGGGAGAAAAAGGGTTTTGGCGATCATCCATCAAGAACCTCTTAATGTGGAGGGAATTAACGGTGTTGGATGATCTCGATCGAAGCTGCAGGGAGCTGCCGTTTCCTTGATTGAAGCAGTTTTATTTGTTACAAACACATATATAGGCAGCAGTAGCCAGTAGGTGGTTGTTCCACATCGAAATGCGGTCAGCCCAGCTGCCGTTTAAAATGGAAGTTTTCTGGTCAGCGTGCGCTTGTATTTCGATATAACTAAAAAGTGCAAAATCAAGTGGCAACCTCCGCCTTGTCCGGCCGGCCGGCACAATAGTGACGTGTTTACTGCTCCGTGGTCCGAGCAGCTCACGTCCGGCGTCAATCGGCGCCGCCTGCTCCTCTAGTGGAAGTGGAACCATTAATTTTGTGTTGCATGCAGTGAAGAGTCGTTCTTAGTTCAGTCCTGTGTAATTATTCAATGAAAGCTTCCTCGGCTACATCGATCATTAGGAGATCGGTTATTTGATGACGCTCCCAACGGCTCCTGTACGGACAGGCGTTGCGAGCGTCTCTGGCGATGATGGCGACGGTGGCGGCGTTTCTGCGCAGGGCCTGGCCGCCGACGACCACGGAGGCGCTGCTCAGGCTCCGGCGGTGGACTCGGAGGCGGGCTGGATGACGGCTCGCGCCCCAGCCCCCAGGCGGGCGGCTGCGCCCTCCTTGGGCGTCGTTGGGTGGTCGGGAAGCCGCTTTTGGGCGCTGGCGGAGGATGAGTCGGACGGCGACGAGGAGGCGGAGTTAGGCGACGCGGTGGCGTCGGGGGCAGGTGGCCGTGCGGCCTGCTCCATTGGCGACTTCGTGTCGCGGGCCGAGGAGCTTGGGGGCTCTCTCAAGGCCGGGCGCCGGCGTGCTTTTGCGCCCGGGGGCCGTGGCTCGCGGCGGGCCGATGCGGTCGCGCACAGGGCGGCTCGCTCTGTGTGGCGACGCGAGGGCCGCGGCAACCTTGCTGCTCCTGATGCGGGGCTGCTCCTGCAGCACGCGGCAGACCTGTCGTGTCCGGCGTCGGCGTTCCTCATGGCAGCGGCGGCGCGGACGGAGCTGTGCGTGGTCAGCCCTAGGGTTGGGGCGGACCAGCCAGCGGTCCAGACGGGCCAGCCCACTCGGGTGGTGGACGGCCCAACTGCGGAGGTGGCGCGGGCTGGGGCCCAGTCCCCTGACGCGCTTGTGCTGCAGGGAAGTGTTCCTGTCCCCAGGACCCAGCCCGGCCCACAGGGGGGGATCCAGCCCAAACAGCCCAGCCCCGAGCGGCCACATAAATGGCTCTGGATCGCCCGCGGAACCCTAAATCCCTCGCTAGGTTTTCCAGCCACCGCTGCGGAGGTGCGGCGCTTCGGTCGTTTCGCCTGTTTCCTCTCACCCACTCCACTCCCCCCCCCCCCACTGCGGCGCTCCTTTGCAGAAGTAGTGGCGATGGGCTCCAAGCAGGATCGCCGGGGGAAAAAACCTCCCATGGAGCCGCCGCGGGACCGCAACTGTGGCCGTGCCGACGACGAGGGGGGTTGGGGGCCGCCGCCTGCGTGGAGGCTCAAGGAAAAGGAAAGGAAGAAAAAGAAGAAGGCGGAGTACAAGCAATGCGGCCTCGAGCTCAAGCGCAAGGGGATGCAACCAGCGCCGGGCGGCGACTGGGGCGGTGACTCCCACGCGAAGAAGAAATCCAAGCCTGCGGGGGCGA
This sequence comes from Triticum dicoccoides, assembly GCF_002162155.2. Taxonomy (NCBI): domain Eukaryota; kingdom Viridiplantae; phylum Streptophyta; class Magnoliopsida; order Poales; family Poaceae; genus Triticum; species Triticum dicoccoides. The sequence continues at coordinate 99,159,597 of NC_041390.1, forward strand.
CGGCCTCCAAGCTGCCTCTCCCGCCCAGATCTGAGGCGCCGGGCTCATCCAAGGGTACGGAGGCGGAGCCAATCCCTATCGAGGAAGCCGACGGACCTGAGTGCTGTCACGACCGGTTTTCCAATAAAAATATTTATTGAGAAATCAATCTTTTGAGTCCAGTATGAGAGAAATCCTCCTCACTGGTAGACAAATTCTTGATACAATAAGCCAGTAGCATAGGATATATTACAGGGTTGAGCTAGGGCTGCTCAACAAATTATTACAAGCGCGCCAATAATTATACATAATGGCGGATATAACACAATGGTGTGGTGGCATACTACTGACTCGAGAATAAAGTGATGGTGGAATAACACAGTGGGGAGTGTGATAACACGACTCTCAAACTGGCATCTCATCGAGCGTGGAGGTGAGGCTCTATAAATTTATTCGGGTTGCGGAAGTGGATATAATACAGTGACCAAATCCAGGGTCGCACGAGACTGACTGGGATTCCTCTAGGCGTCGGACTCGCTATCGAACTCTTCATCCATGAGATCGCCTTCGTCAGCATCTGGCCAAATCAACAAGCCAGTGAGTACTTTGAAAGTACTCGCAAGACAGTTCGGACGTAAGATATAACAAATGCATGCATGAATGCGTGATGATTAATTCACCAATGTACATTCAAAAATTAGCATAACGAGGTAAGTAAAAAGGAAGCGGCGGTAGTCCGCCTGAAATCCCACAAAACATAAATGAAGACCGATCGGGTGTCTGAAGCGACGCCTCGAAAGGTGAACAAATAAATATAAGGAAATGATGCCACAGTCGGGCGTCTTAGCGACACCACATAAAGGGCTTTAAAAGAAATGCCACAGTCGGACGTCGGGGCGACATCACAGAAAGGGCTTTAAAAAAAATACCACAGTCGGGCGTCTTAGTGACACCACATAAAGGGCTTAAAAGAAATGCCACAGTCGGACGTCGGGGCGACATCACAGAAAGGGCTTTAAAAGAAATACCACAGTCGGGCGTCTTAGCGACACCACATAAAGGGCTTTTAAAAGAAATGTCACAGTCGGACATCGGGGCGACATCACAGAAAGGGCTTTAAAAGAAATGCCACAGTCGGACGTCGGGGCGACATCACAGAAAGGGCTTGAAAAGAAAGTAAGGTACAACAATGCCACAGTCGGACGTCTGAGCGACATCGCAAAAAGGGCTTTTATTCACAAGTAAATAATACTCATAATAAACATTCAATTTATGAGAATAAATGGGTTAGTCCATTCACAGGAATAATCATTTAACCGGACTTAGCACTCGTGCAATTCACCGGAGTCTCTGTCATCAAAACTGACATTTGATCAAGATAAGATAATATCGATCTTAGACATGGAATAGATGATTTGGAGGAATATATGACTCTGCAGAGTTTGTACAAAATTTTTCCCACAGCCAACGGATTTCCGTAGTCCCGAAGGACTAGTTCCGTTTACGGTTTTTCGGGAGAAAACACAGCTAACCAGTACACACCCATTCTACCTCTCGATGCTAGGAATCACCCTAGACATCGTCCAAGAAAAACTTTTGAGATGGGGAGATCACAATCTCGAATAGCATGGGATCAAATTTATATACGCGCGCTCTAAGGGGTGCCCCCCTCTCGGTCCCAACCGGAAACACCCATGCCCCCTGACCGGATGACTGGCTTTAATCCAGGGCCATGGAACCATCATCACGGCCTCTCCTTTTTGGTGTGTACCAGGAAAGCGGTTTACAACTTACTAAGCCATATTCCTTACGGAAAACCTGTGGTAGTACAAGGAAGGAAGAATGGAAGGGACTGGAATGATACGAGTTGACATTGAAGTCACATAGTCTGGCATAAGCCTGGCATGCTACAACACTGCCATCTTACCCATCCTCATGCCAACACATGGCCATGCATACTCACATCCATCCACTCATGGAACTCACTTGTCTCATCGTCTCAGGTAACAGGACATTCATCGGTATGTTCATCAACATGCCATAAACTACTTAATGCAAACATGCCAAAACAATCATCATATCAAAAGTTCAAACATGCTTGCCTGGTTCAGAGTAGTCGGAGCCTATCTCGGCGAAGTTCGCGGCTCCGTCACCTCCTTCGGTATCTACGGTATAAAGAAAATATATGCGCTATCGTAAATACCAAGGGGTGCACAAAAAGTATTCCAAATTTTTTTCAAATAAATCTGATAAAAAACTAGACAAAATTTTAAAGAGAACAGAAAAAGAATCAATCAAAAATACCTTTCTGTTTAAAAGTTATAAAGGTTTTTGCCCAGGGACTCATCTGTAATGAAACAGAAAGTTCCCAGGGGCTAGCTTATAAAAACAGAAAACGCTTCGGCAGAAACTACGCCAGCCCAAAGGGGAAGCGCATTTGGCAGAAGGCGTTTTCAGAAAATGCTTCGTTTAGAAAGGACAGAGAGGCTGACAGCGGGTCCCGCCTATCAGGTTTGAATATATGAACGGGGCGGCAGATTTCGCCGGTGCCCGAGAGACGCGGTGGTCGCCGGCGGCGATCCACGGCGAGGCAGGGGGATCGGAGGGTACCTCCGTGATCAAGGCACCTTCCCGCATCGGTTGGTGGTGGTGGTGGTCGCCGGCGAGTACCACGTCGACGGCGAGCTTTGCTCCGGCGGACGGCGGCTCGGGTGGTCGAGGGACTCGTCGGAGAGAGCTACGAAGGACAAATTGATGCTGGCGTTAGCTTACTGGGTGCTAGAGGGAGTAACTGACGGGGTTTGGGCGCCGGAGACGGCCTCACCTGAGCGAATCGTGGTGGAGGCCGAGGCGGATCGGGGCGGCCGGAGTTGGGGGAAGAGACCTCCTCGAGGTCCTCCGGGTGGCTTGGCAGAGCTTTGGTCAGGTGTAGAGGTGGTGCGTGCTCGAGAGTGAGCTCGGGGGCCCTTTTTATAGGCGGCCCGAGGCGGTGGCCGTGAACGGGGGCTCCGGTGAAGGTTACGGCGGCGCAGGGCTTGGTCGGGGGTAATTAGGACGTTGGGCGTCATCGTGGAGGTCCACGGTTCCGTTTAGGTGCTAATCGAGCTGGGATTTGGTGCTATGGGCGAATTCGATAGAACGGGGCGGCGCGGGCCCGTCGGCGGCAGTGAGCACGTTCCGTGCTTGCCGGGCCACGGCGACGGTGCCACGGGCGTGCGCTGGCATGCATGAGGCCACGCGGAGAGCAGAGGGGCGTTGGGCGGCGCCGAACGGCGTTGAGCCGCCATTCCGTCCCCTATCGGCTGCCACGGGGGTTCGACCGCCGCAAGACACGCCGGTGCGGGCGGCCAGGGGCGCCACCGATGCTGGGAAGACGCCAAGCGCGCGTGCGGGGGTGCTGGCCAGGGAGGAGAAGCCGCGTGCAACGCGCCAAGCGCACTGTCAACGCGTGAGTGAAGCTGACGGACGAAAAACGACACTGAAGTCTGAATTTTCTGAATTTGCAAAGGAACAGTGCAGCTCAGGTGTTCGACAGAATGTTTTTGGCCTCTGGGGATTTTTCCTTGAGTTGATTTTTGGTGGAGTGACTTCTCATTGCTCCAGTAGGCTGCCTGATTTTTGGTGAAATTTTTGGAGAAGTGTAGGTATGAATTTCACCAAATTTGGCAAATCTGGTCCAAACTTGCAGAGACTGAATTTTGAAAAATTTGAAAAGAGGAGGAGTGGATCAAGATGGTTCTGGGTTGTGGGTACAAAGGACTATCCAGGAGAGTTGGTTTGAGGTCAAAATTTAAATGAAAAAGGGTACTTGCTTTGAAAAACTCTCAGGCTCCAAATAATTTGCAGAATTGATTTGAGGGAAAAAATAATTAGAATAAAATCCCAAAACTTGCTTGGATTAGTTGGGACAGAGAACTTAGGTTGATTACAAGGAGGAGGGGAGGTTTTGGAGGGGTTTTACCACATGGGCAAAATACAAAGTCATGGGTGGTTTTCAAGATATGAAAATCCCAAGTTTTTCATAGAGTTTCTTTTTAAAAGAAAAAGATTAAACTCCCAAAATAAATTTGAGAGGGAACCAACAGAGAAGAAGTTTCAAAAGATCAAACACCATAGCTTGAATAAAAATAAAAACCTTGCCAAAGAAAAGGAAGTTTTTAAGAGGAAGGTTTTCTGGAAAAAATTTAAATGGCCTCTTTTCAAAAACCACAAAGTTTTTGCTGAAAACCAAATAAAAATTTTGGAGTGTCACAAGTGCTTTCGTTGCGGTCGCACGGGTCACTTCCAGAACATCTGCACCTTCAAGCCTCTGTGCGTGGTGTGCACCATGGAGGGGCACACGTCGGCGCAGTGCCCGACCCGCGGCAAGCCTTTGCTCCTCCAAACCATGAGGCACGCCATCTCCGGCGAGGGCTTCTTTTGCCTCCAGTACCCGGATGATTCGAGGGAGGAGCCACAGATCCAGCGGGGGGCCAACGCGGCTGTGCTCTCCATGCCTTCCGGTGCGCTCACCCAAGCAATTCTGCAAGTGGAGCTGCCACACCTCTTCGAGGGCGAATGGGACTGGCAGATCTCACCTATGGAGGGCGGGGCGTTCTCAGTGGTCTTCCCTAATCCGGTGATGCTCCAGATGGGAACAAGGAGCGGCAAGTTGTTCCTCTCCCTCAACAACCTCATGGTGGACATCCGCGACGCGGTCCTCGACGCCCCCAAGGGAATGGCGATGCCAGAGGTGTGGGTCAAATTGGGAGGAATCCCACCCAAGCAGCGGCGCTCCGACCTGCTCATGGCGGCCACCACCATGCTCGGCCGTCCCCTGCTGATAGATGAGGAGTCCCTCATTCGTCCAGGGCCTGTCCGTATGCATTTCGCTTGCCGCAATCCCCGTAAACTGAGCGGAGTGGTCCAGATCTGGTTCAATGGCGAGGGTTTCAACATCACCATCGAGCCCGAGTTTCCCCCGGAGCAAATCGCGGTGCCTGCCTTGCCCTCTCCAAATCCTCCTTCTCCAAATGATAAAGGTATGGATGGGGCGGGGCGTGACGGCAACCTGGGCGGCGACAAGGAGGCGGATGCAAGCATGGAGGATGATTCCATCGATACGGCGGCATGGGAGAAGCTGGGCATTGCTGACAAGGGCGGGGCGACAAACCGGGTGCTGTTTCCTTCAACGGAGCTGCCGCTGGCAGGGGGGTCCATGGAGTTGGACCTCTCCATCCCCAACCAGTATGGCTCAAACCTGGGCTCGGTCACGTCCCCCCCGGTGCGGTCGGTGGCGGAGCCTGGTGCGGGCCAGATGGAGGAGCCGCTGGGGGAGGCGCGCACTCCTATCGCGGTGTCCATGGAGTCGTTGCCGCTCGCCTCGCGCTCTCCATCTCAAGGTGGCCGCAGCTCCAACAAGCTCGGTGCGGTGAAACAGCTCAAGAAGGTGGCCGTGCGCAAGGTTAGCGCGGAGGCCGGACGTACAGCGAAGCTCCAGGGCGCGCCGGCAACTCCCCGGCAGGCGGTGATGGCGCTGGCTGTGCCCACCTCCGCTCCGATCGCGCTGGAGGTGGCCAAGACGGTGACTGTCCCGAAAGCCAAGCGTTCCAAGGCCGTCGTGGATGGGCAGGTGGCCCCTGTTCGGGTTAGCGCAGGGGCCAAGGGAGCCAAAGGGAACATGCCTTCGCTCCAACACGCCCAACTCCTCCAAGCATAGAAGAATCTGGAAACCTCAGGTAATCCCCTGCCCCGCTTTGTGATTTTGGATTCTTTCTCGGACGAGCACCTAGGCGAGGTGTTGGTGGAAAGTGGGGTTGAACCGATGGGGGAGGGCAGGGTTAGCAAGCTAATCTCGCTGGTGCGCGCTAAAGAGCTTGCTCAGGCGGCACTCGCAGCGGCGGCTGCTCAACACGCAGAGCGTCTGGCTGTCGAGGATGAGCCCTCGACGTCGCTAAGACTCCAGCCTGAAGGGGAGACAGCAACAGGGGTTGCTGCTCCTCCCTTGCCTCGTTGCGGCAAGGTGAGGCGTGTGGCCAAGGCGATCACCTCTAGGGGTGTGCACCTGCGAAACCGCGTCATATAGATGCGGATGCTCATTTGGAACATCCGTGGCTTCGGCCACTCGGGACGGCGCACCCAACTTAGAGACTACATCAGGAAAGAAGGGATAGATATAGTAGGGCTCCAGCAAACCATTAAAGTCGATTTTCGTCACCAAGATATCGTAGCCATAGACCCTCTGGAGCGTTTCATTTGGCAGCACAGCCCGGCCATTGGGCATTCGGGTGGCATGCTGCTAGGCTTTTGCAGTGCCATCTATGAGGTGTTTTCCTGGGAGGTAGGCACCTTTTTTATTGCAGCCAATATTCGCGTGAGAGCTTCGCTACGCGAGCTCGTGATCCTGCAGGTCTATGGACCAGCAGATCACTCATGTTCGGCAGAGTTTCTGGGAGAACTCGAAGCCAAGGTGCTGGCAGTCGCCGCATCCCAAGTCCCGCTTCTAGTGGGTGGAGATTTTAACCTCATCCGATCGAGCGCAGACAAAAACAACGACAACATCAACTGGTCAAGGGTGACCATGTTCAATAGTGCAATTGCGTCAATGTCACTTAGGGAAGTGGCAAGGACGGGGGCAAGGTACACTTGGACCAACAAGCAACTAGCCCTGGTGCGATCCGTCTTGGATCGCGCTTTCATGTCTCCGGAATGGGAAGTGGTGTTCCCATTATGCTCGCTCCTCGTGGAAACAAGGATCGGCTCGGACCATGTTGCACTCATCTTATCTTCAGGGGAAGATAGGATACGTCGCAGCCCACGTTTCTTCTTTGAAACAACGTGGTTCGAGGTCCCTGACTTTGACAACATCTTTCGGGAAAAATGGTTGAGGTGTGTTCAAGCCACAGGCCAGCAGTGCGGCCCTATGGAGTTTTGGACAGCGGTCGGGGGACGCTTGCGTGCAAGCCTCAAGGGATGGGGCGCGAACCAGGGGCGAGACGAGAAAGTTTTGAGGGCGAGACTTCTCGACGAGATTGCAATTCTCGATACTCAAGCAGACTCGCGTCCTTTCTCGGAGCAAGAATGGGCGCACTGATACGCCTTGGAATGGCAGGTCGAGGCGTTGCTTCGATCCGAGGAGGAATATTGGAGGCGTAGAGGAGGCCTTAAGTGGACGCTCAAGGGCGATGTGAACACTGGTTACTTCCACACGTACGCGAATGGCCAACGTAGGAATGCCTAATCCTTAGACTGCAGACGGAGCAGGGGCTCCTCCTCCAGCAATCGGAGATTAGCAAACACATCTACGACTTTTACATCAGCCTGATGGGGACCGACGAGCCTCAGCGCGCTAGGCTGAGTGAGGATGCTTGGCTCCCAGCTCAAAAGGTCTTAGAGTCGGAGAACGAAGAGCTGGGGCTCGCATTTCTCCCCAAGGAGATTGACGATGCTCTCCAAAGCATGAAAACGGACACGGCCCCGGGGCCCGATGGGTGGCCGGTGGCGTTGTTTAAACACTTCTGGCCAGTGTTGCGCGATCCCATCTTCGCGGTGTGCAATGGCTTCATGCGTGGTTTTGTGGACATTGCTAGGTTAAACTAGGGCGTGCTCTCACTAATCCCGAAAGTGTCTGGTGCGGATAATATCCGCCAGTACAGACCAATAGCGCTCATTAATGTGCCCTTCAAAATATGCGCCAAGGGATGTGCCACTAGGCTTACTCCGATCGCACACCGCACAATCAGTCGTTCCCAATCTGCCTTCATACGCGGTAGGAACATTTTGGAGGGACCATTAGCGTTGCAAGAGACCCTCCACGAACTTAGGCGCACGCGCGAGCCGGCGATTTTACTAAAATTAGACTTCGAGAAAGCTTACGACCGCGTCAACTGGGATTTTCTCAGACAAATCCTGACGAGCCGAGGCTTCTCGCCGGTGTGGGTGCACCGAGTCATGCAGTTGGTCTCGGGGGGCCAAACTGCGGTCTCGGTGAACGGAGAAGTAGGGCACTTCTTCCGGAACAAGCATGGCCTACGCCAGGGTGATCCCATGTCACCGCTCTTGTTCAACTTTGTGGCAGATGCACTTGCGACCTTGCTACTGAAAGCAACGAAGGCAGGCCATATCAAAGGGGTGTTGGGACACCTCATCCCAGGGGGGATATCGCACCTGCAATACGCCAACGACACGCTTCTGTTGTTCCAACCGGACCTTCACAGCGTGGCCACGATCAAAGCCCTGTTGATTAGCTTTGAACTTATGTCGGGGCTCAAGATCAACTTCCACAAATGCGAAGTGATGCCCATGGGGCTCGAGCCGTCCGAAAGTAGATGTATCGAGGACCAGCTCAATTGCAAACTAGGCAAACTCCCGTTCACCTACCTTGGCCTCCCGTTGGATGCCAAACGTATCTCGATTGATGGCTGGGCTCCACTCTGGACCAAGGTGGGGGGGGCGGGTTTGTCCATGGAGGGGGAAGTTCCTCTCCTCTGCAACTCGTCTAGTTCTCACAAACGCGAGCCTGTCCTCGCTGCCGTAGTTCGCGATGGGGCTGTTCCTCTTGGCCGAAGGGGTGCATGCCAAAATGGACACACCACGGTCACGTTTCTTTTGGGAAGGTGCGGGACCCAAACGCAAGTACCATATGGTCAGATGGGACGCGGTGTGCAGACCCAAGGACCTAGGGGGGCTAGGGATCACAAACACTCGGATCCTCAACATTGCACTTATGTGCAAATGGATTTGGAAGTTGTCGCAGGGGGCGACCGGTCTGTGGGTGGACCTGCTGCGCGCTAAATATTTCCCCAACGGGAACTTTTTCGAAGGCAGGCCGCGGGGCTCACCCTTCTGGAACGACCTACAAGCGGTGCGCCCGGCCTTTGCCCTTGGCGCCAAGTTCGTCGTAGGAAATGGCCGCTCGGCCCGCTTCTGGCTTGACCTATGGCTGGGAGCGCAGCCCCTTTGGGCCCAATTTCAGGACTTGTACTTCCTGGCGGTCAATCCGAAGATGACGGTAGCGACGGCCCTCGCCTTCAACCCTCCCGCGATCCACCTCCGTAGAGAGCTAACGGGCCCTGAACAAGCACACTTAGAGGAGCTGCTTGGCCTGACACAATCGGTGACGCTGTCCACTTCCGCTGACACGGTCACATGGGCTCTCACCCCGTCCGGAAAGTTCACGGTCAAATCCCTGTACCGCAGGCTGTGCCAAGATCAGGGACCGGCCTTCCCAATGCCGACGGGTTTGTGGAACGCTCGTATTCCGCTTAAAGTCAAGGTGTTCTTTTGGCAACTTTTCCGCAATAGACTCCCCACATCGGCCAATGTTGCAAAACGCAACGGCCCGTCTTCCGGCTTATGCGCCATTTGCAACACCATGGAAGATGCGAATCATGTGTTCTTCCGTTGCCCTCTAGCGCGTTTTTCCTGTAGTGCAGTTCGTGAGCCCACCAACACCAATTGAGACCCGCAATCGGCCGCCGACCTGGCGGCCATAGTTGCGTCGATGACTGGTGGCAGTAAACGCGTGCTTTGGAGCTGCCTCGGTGCCTTAGCCTGGGCTATGTGGCTTACAAAGAACAAACTTACCATCGAAGGAATCTTCCCATCACACCCTGCTAATATTCTTTACAAATGCAACTTATGTAGCAGTGGAGTCCGTTGGTGAAGCACAAGGATGCTGAGAGGATGAAGCAAGCTCAAGATCGTCTTCGCCAAGTCTACGTTCTGGCTAGGGAGCCGTCCGCCGCTTCTACGACGTGAATTGGTTTCTTTTGTCTCGCGAGCGAGCCTGCGTGCTCTATGCTCATGGCCTTTGGCCTGTAATGAACTCGCTATGATTACTTTGGCCTACGGCCTGCCGTGACCTCGCTGTGCCTGCGCGCCAGCGTGACCTGAGCCTCCATGCTCGTTCCATTTGTCCTAGACCTCGTCTGTAAACGCTGCCTAAGTTGTGGGCTTTATTAAGTTAAAGCCGGACGCTTTTAGCGTCTACGTTCTAAAAAAAATCATTAGGAGATCAAAACTTTATGCTAAGTTAAGGTAAGAAAAAAAATCACTGAAGGTCCTCATACTCGTTGCGTTGGCCAATTTAATCCCGGTACTTTTAAATACCTAAAATACAGTCATTAAACTTGTCTCAGGTGGTCATATATGGTCCATTGTATGATTTCTTGTACGTATGCGCTGATCTGGCAGTTGACTGACTTGTCCACGCGTGCGTTGAGCGCCAACTCATCAGCACCTGGTCTTGATCGATCGATTCAGGGGAATGCGGAGGGTGTTTTGCAAAATCGCCGTATCTAACGTTTCTCCCCCCGTCTGGTCGGTCGCCCGTCGGAGCCGCGCGGCAGTGAGCGTTGCATCGTACGTACGCTGTTTCCAACGGCCGGTTAGCCAAGATCATGGGTGCATGGGGTGGTTGCAATCTTATCCCTATCTCTACTCATCATGCATGCATGCATGCATATGGGCTGCGTGGGTGGTATTTGCTTAATTTGAGCACTACGATCGATCAACCCATGCATGCATCCGTCCATCCAATTGGTTGTGCACGTATGACCCATGCATGTACTATCGAATCCCGGGCGCCATCCAACCTCACTGCAGGTTTGAATTCTCAACGCCGGCGACGAGCAAGTGCTCAGACGACCACGTCCGCGTTAGAGACGTAGGCACGTAGCCGTGCAGTGTGTGCCGCCGGAGCAAGCATGCATGCATGTTGGCACACTCCCGACCAGGCGGGCGTTGAGTACGGCGATTTTCAGATCTTGGATGCAGGGAGGAGCGGGTGCTGTCCGACCAGACGGGGGGAGAAATGTTAAATATGGTGATTTTGGAAAACACCCCCTGCATTCCTCCGAATCGATTGATCAAGACCAGGTATTGATGAGTTGACGGTCAACGCACACGGACAAGCTAGTCAACTGTCAAATCAGCACGTACGTACAAGAAATCGTACAATGGACCATATATGACCACCTAAGACAAGTTTAGTGATTGTATTTTGTGGGGATGGCATTTTTGTCCATGGGTATGGGTACCCGCGGGTACCCTGCCCGAAAATAGTGGGCATGGGTGAGACTTTCTGCCAGTTTATATCCATGGGTAATGAGTATCCATATCCGTAAAATGCATGGGTAGAGTATGGGTATGAGATTATACTCAGAGGTAACCTAATGAATACCTAGAAAAAATAATAAAAAAATTAAACCCTATAATATCTGGATAAACCTACAGTAATTAGCATTGCAAGTTACAAACTTGATTTTTTTTCAAAGTTAGTTTGTAATGGAGATTAAGGCATTTGTGTGTCAATCGTCATTATGAAATTTTAATGTCAGTGTGAGCCAGATTGTGATGGCCGAGTACCTAACTTTAGTTTTAGGCCCTTTTCTTGTCTTACCTTTATCATGCCAATGTTATATATTGTACCCATACCCGATGGGTATGGGCATGGTTACCAATTTATGCCCATAGATATTGAAATGGGTGGTATAGAAAAAAAATTGGGTATGGGTTTGGGCACAAAAAGTTTGTACCCGCCCATACCCTCCCATTGCCATCCCCAGTATTTTGGGTATTTGTAAGTACGGGAATTAAATTAACCAACGCGACAAGTATGAGGACCTCCAGTGAATTTTTCTCTTAATGTAAATACTACTTCCTCCGTTCCTAAATATGTATTAATAATATAGCTGCAAGCATCGTTCAGAGTCCGGGGTAATTCTCCTTTTTTTAAAGGTCCTTTTGGAGATTCTAATATAGACTACATACGAAGCAATGAGTCTATCTACAATTCTACACTATAAAATATGACTGTATTCATTCGTATGTAGTCAATATTTGAAGCAATGAGTTTGGCTTCCAACTCACAGAAGGGGCGAGCGAGCTGGGCCGGCCCATGAACGCGGGTGGCTACAACCTCTTTTTCCTGTTTTTTCTATGTCTTGTACGTTTTTGTATTTTTATTTATACTTTAAAATATTCAAAAAAAAAATATTACAAAAAATACTCTTCAAAAAACAATTTAAAAATGTTGAAAAAGTATTTGAAAAATATTAAACACGTATTTAAAAAATGATGAACTAGTATTTCAACAAATGTTGATCATGTATATAAAAAAATGTTAATCAGGCATTTGAAAAACAATTTAACAAGTATCTGAAAAATGTTAATCAAGCATTTGAGAAATGTTAAATGTGTATATAAAAGATGTTGACCATGTATTGAAAAAATGATGATTATGTATATAAAAATGTTAATAAAGCATTTGAAAAAAAAGTTGAACAAGTGTTTGAAAACTGTTAATCAAGCATTTGGAAATGTTAAATGTATATAGAGAAAATGTTGACCATGTATTAAAAAGTGATGGATTTTTTTTATCATGTACATAAAAATGTTAATCAAGCATTTAAAAAAATGTTGAATAAGTATTTGAAAAATGGCGATCAAGAATTTGAAAAAGAAAGCTGTTGCATCCGCGCTCTAGGCTGGCCCACTCGGTCTCCCCTTCAGCGAGGGTGCCTGTCCATCTCGCTGAAGGCGAGACATAGTCGCGCCCGAGGAGAGCGGGCGGAGATGTGTGCAGGCCTAATTGACCTTCATCGTACACTTGGGCCAAAAGTGAAGATGTGGGCTACCGAGCGAGGACGCATTTGTTTAAAGCAATCAAAAAAGAGAGTGACTCTACAAAGTATTTGAAGAAAGTAGATGAAAATTTAGAGAAAAGGCGTGCATGCACGAGATCAGAATCGAATTAAGCGTGTAAGGTGTGCCACAACAGCTCAGAGGTCAAAGTGGAAGTACCAGATGACTCACGTACTAGATGACACAACTCTATATCCTTGGCTTCTGACGGATACCATTGAATCGATACACAACATGTTCTAATTCAAATATTACATATGTTATAATGAATTTGTGATTCACCCAAAAATATGCAATGAAGTGTTTTTCTTCTAGCCCCGCGTTCATCATTTACGGGTAGTTTTTACCACTGACATAGACACGATTAAAGCATTTTCTTCTTCTTCTTCAAAAAGGAACATTGAAGCACCTGCTGGTATCCTTGTTGCACACATGGCGTTTCTGTTTTAAGTTACAAGGCACACAAAATATATCAAGATGGCAATAATTACTCTTATAAATATTAATAGAATTAAGTACGTCTAGATTGTACAACAATGGTAAAATATATGTCGCTCAAAATTCAAAATTGTGCATTTGCTCTAGAAAAGGAGATTAAACGCTTCAAAAATAAACTTCTGTTTAGATCAACGCTTTCATATACAAGAAAACATATGTACTACAACTTCTATATATTCTAGTAAAGCAAGTATGCGGCTACATGCCAACCAAGTACAAAGCCAATGATAAATCACAAAAACTCACTGGTATTTGTTGTGCTGTCAGATTAATTTGGAATAATACTAGACCTGTGGATAGTTTCTTATGGATTAAACTTATGGTCGCATAGAGAAGTTATTTTGAGGGGAACAAAGAAATAGGACGCATAGGGTCCATAAGTTTAATCCATAAGAAGCGTCTATAGGTCTATTATTATTGTTTGGATAATGAACATGATATATTGGAGGAGAATTTAATCATGATATAAGTAGTTGATGAGGAAATAAATACAGTGCCATGATTAAAATTATGAAATTTGTTAAGGACCATGAATAGTTGTGAGGTTTGCAGTTAAAAAGGAGCAAACTCGTCATGCCAGCATCATAATCATCATATAATCACTAGTAGAAAAAGGACCTATTGTCCCGGTTCGTAAGGGCCTTTTGTCCTGGTTCCTGAACCGGGACTAAAGGGTCGGTACTAATGCCCTGTCCCTTTAGTCCCGGTTCAATCCAGAATCGGGACAGATGGGCCTCCATGTGGCCTGTGCGCGGAGCCCAGACAGGAGGGCCTTTGGTCCCGGTTGGTGGCACCAACCGGGACCAATAGGCATCCACGCGTCAGCATTTCTGTGGCTGGGGTTTTTTATTTTTTTTAAGGGGGGTTGGGGGTTTTGGGGGGTTAATTTAGGTGTTTCATATATTGTGTTAGCTAGCTATAATTAATAGAGAGAAGTGTCCTCTCTTATGTCCGTGCTTGGTCGATGCTACGTACTATACATACGTATAGAGAGGACTAGACACGCTGGCTAGCTAGTAAGCAAACGAAGGAAATAGAAGATCGTCATGAACATATATGCATACAGAGAGAAGTGATATCGACCACCTCTCCTTCTCCGAGAGATTGGTCGAACAACAAGTTCTCGTATATCTATCCGACACTACCGGCTACATATATACAATAATTATCTCTTACAAATATAATCTCCTAACATACGGACTCATGGTCCACATAGTATTCTCCGTCTTCAGCGATCACGTGGTCAAGAAAGAATGTCGCCAATTCCTCTTGAATTGCTCGCATGCGAGCCGGTGCTAGGAGTTCATCCCGCTTCCGAAACATCTAATTTGAAGAAGGGGGTCAATACATATATATATATATATATATATATATATATATATATATATATATATATATATATATATATATATATATATATATATATGAATGAATGAATGAATGAAACTCAACATAAATGATGGTAATAAAATAAAATTGTGAATGTTGTTATTTACGTACTTCATATTGTTCATCAGAGTAGCCCCGCTCACAGGTCGTGTGGCGGATGGACTCGCAAACGTAGTATCCACAGAAATCATTCCCTTGTTCCTGCCACAACCACTTTATAAGAAATAGAGGTCAATCAAACTGATAAGCAAGAATGCCAAATGGTATTGATGAAACTAGCGCTTGAATCAATAGGAGATGCGCGGAACATGCTACTATAGTACTTACTTTGGGATGTCTAAATTGCAGCTTCTTCAGGAGTCCTAGAGCTTTTTTGGTGAATTTTTTCCAAACCCTGCCAGACAAAGAAAACAATTACTTGATATATCAGGAAATGAACAAAGTTGCTGATATGGTGGATAATGATCGATTTAACTTACTTCTCGAGCATTTGAGTCATGTTCGCATAGTCCTGGGGATCTTTTCGTCTTGAGTCTAAGACGGTTACTAGTCCCTGCTCAAGCTTAATCTCTAGGAGAATATAGTGGAAACTGCACACGCATGCATAACTCATCAATTACATTACTATAACCTTGACTAATATATAAGGAAAACCGAATACGCACAAGACAATAACACTCACTTGAAGTTGTAAGGAAAGAGTATTATATCTTTGTTTTCATTTATTACCAACGATCGTAGCAAGTTGGCCTTGGTATCTGCGGCATGAAATTTAACCTCAGTTGCATCTATGAGATATGTGTTAAGGAACCCAATATCACCGACTTGTCTTTCCTTCAATTCGGCGATCTTCAATCTGCATAATATAGTGAGGATAATTATAAATACATGCAATGAAAGAGCTGAGCTATATAGAGAGACTTAATGACAGAAGTAGCACTACTTACAGACAGTAGCAGGTGACCGTTGCTTTATCGAGGGCCAATTGATTGAAAAACTGAAAGAACTCCTCAAATGGAACAGGAAACAGTTCAATTCCAACGAGGTCATGCTCCTTTTTAATTCTCACATACAAAGTACTCCTCCCCCCAGACTCTCTGCAGATTTTCAAGTACCAATCATACAATCTTCGCATCATCGTTAGAGATCTTTCATCTTTGACGAGAGGTTTCCCGTACTCGTATCTTTGTATCTGCACCTCCATGAAATCATAATGTACATCGTCGGGCAGGTAATCGCCAAGATTGCTATAACCGGGCACCATCCTCAGATCATTAGCGACGATGTCGCTAGGCACCTTGAGCGGGGGGCACGATTGCTTCGCTTGTTCGCCGAGCTGGGAAATTTGTTTCCCAGCTCGTCGTTCTTTCAGCCTTTGATCACTGACAGTACTTCCCGACCGCTCCGCTTTGGCAAATTCCTTTCCAATAATGCGCTCATAGTTTCCTTTCGGCGGAGACTTGGGTGGTTTTGTCAGGGCAGCCAGAGTGCGCTTCGCTTTCACCGAATCTACCTTCTCCTCCGGAGGTGGATGTTTCTTTGCTTTCACCCCTTCAAAGAAGTTCCTCACTTCTTCTCGTGCGATCTCGGCGTTCTCCTCCGGGGTCCTCTCGTATGGTAACTTCTCTAGAGTCTTCAGAGAAGGACCGAATCGGTATGTCCTCCCGCCTCTGGCTGTACTGCTAGACGCCGGCAGAGCAGATGGAGCGGTTGTCTTGTTTACTTGCTTACGAGGCGGAGGAGAAGGACTACGACGCGCCGGAGCAGCCGGAGCGGCGGCAAGTCTCTTCCGCCCTTGCTGACAAGGCGGAGAAGGAGGAGGTTGGCTGCTCAGGCGCGCCGGCGCAGGCGGAGAAGGAGGCGGAGTGCCGCCACGCGCCGGAGAAGGAGCCGGCCGAGTGCCCTGATCGTCACTCGCCGGAGGAGGAGGCGGTGGAGGAGGCGGAGTGCCCTGACTCGCCGGAGGAGGAGGAGGCGTCCAGTTCGGAAGGTTAATGAGCTCCTTCCGCCATAGGCATGGAGTCTTCAGAGCAGAACCCAGCCGAGTCTCCCCTTCACCGGTAGGGTGGTCAAGCTGGAGGTCCTCAAATCCCTCCGTTATTTCATCCACCATCACCCTAGCATATCCTTCTGGAATCGGCCGACAGTGAAAATTGCGCCGGGTTCAGTAGGAAAAACAGAGCCAACAGCCGCCTTGACCTTCATATTAATCCATTGCATCATAAGGTGGCAATTTTGAGACTCCGTGATAGCATCCACGTGATAGCTGGCAGGAGCCGTCAAGACATGCTCTGGCTGAAGCAACTCGGTGGAAGCCACGCTGCTTCTCCGCTGAGATGGCGGGGTAGCTTCGTGGGAAGCTTCGGCAGTTCGTTTGCTGCGATTTGCTTCTCGTTCCTCTATCGCTTGTACCCTTGCTTGCAGCACCTGCATTTGGGTCTGCTGCACTTTTTTCCTCCTCTCCTGGCATTTGTAACTGCCTGCGTCCGGAAACCCAACCTTCCACGGAATGGAGCCTGGCGGGCCTAGTGTCCGTCCAGGGTGCTCAGGATTCCTGAGGGCCATTGTGAGCTCGTCGTTCTCTCTGTCTGGAACGAACGTCCCTTGCTGCGCTGCTTCGATATATTGCTGAAGCTTCTTGACTGGTATGTCAATTTGATCGTTCGTCCAAATGCACTTTCCTGATACAGGGTCCAAGGTTCCGCCATCCCCGAAGAACCAAGTCCGACAACGGTCTGGCTAGTTAATTGCCTCTGGTTCGATCCCTTTATCAACCAGATCATTCTCAGTCTTGGCCCACTTAGGCCGGGCTACGAGGTAGCCACCTGACCCCGTGCGATGGTGATGCTTCTTCTTCGCAGCATTTTGCTTGTTTGTCACCAACATCTTCTTACTCTTTTCCGATGTCTTGTGGGCCACAAATGCGGGCTAGTGATCTCTGATCTTCTCATATCTGCCCTTGAATTCTGGTGTCTCTTTATTTTTGACAAACTTATTCGGCTCTTTCTTCCACCTCCTGAATAGTTCTGCCATCCTCTTAAGAGCAAAAGACTTGATTAATTGCTCTTTAACTGGCTTCTCTGGATCATCCTCTTGGGGTAGGGTGAAATTTGACTCCAGCTCAGTCCAAAGATCATTGTTCTGCATATCATTGACATAAGACACCTCAGGGTCTTCTGTAGCCGGCTTTAACCATTGCTGGATGTTGATCGGGATCTTGTCCCTAACCAAAACCCCGCACTGAGCAACAAATGCGCTCTTTGTCCGGAGGGGTTCAATCGGTTGGCCGTCGGGCGCGATTGCTATGATCTCAAACTTTTCATCCGAGCTCAACTTTTTCTTCGGGCCTCGTCTCTTTACCGAAGTTGTGCTCGATCCGGAGGGCTAGAAAAAAGAACAAAGACTTAATTAATATGTGTACATACCAAAACAATGAATGCATCAATTAGCTAGTCAGCAGAAGCTTAACTAATATATATACCTGGCCGGACTCGGTTCGGTCACCGGAGACGTTATCACGGTCTCCTTCTTGCACCGGCATTGGGTCACCGGAGCCGTCCTCACGGTCTCCTTGCACCGGCATTAGGTCACCGGAGCCATCATAAGCATAGCCAGCTGCTTCCAGACCATCGGTGTCGTTGAGAAACAACGAGCAGACGGCATCACTTCCTCGTGCGATTATGTCCCCCAACAACTCTTCTTGTACTTCGTCTCGGGCGGTGTCCATAGTTTCTACAAATATTTACAACATGGCAATTATTATTCAAACATGACAGATGGATATATTAGTGGCAAACGTAGAACTAATATTAATTAGTGGTCTCGACGCTGCTTCTCTAGGGTTTGGGGTGGCCTCGACGCTGCTTCTCTAGGGTTTGGGGTGGCCTCGACAACGCTTCAAGGATAAAAAAAGAAGAGGAAGAAGAAAAAAAGAGGAGAAGAAAGAATAGAGGAGTCTCCTCTATTCTTTCTTCTCCTCTTTTTTTTCTTCTTCTTCCTCTTTTTTTATGGGAAACGAGGGTCGTCGAGGGTCGCCGAGCGGTAGAGGAAACCCTAAATAGCAAGTATCATGGGTGTGAGATACATGTGGCCGTCGATGTCGGACACTACATCCACGTCCCACAAGTGACGCGGGTCGACGCCCGCGTCACTTGTGGGACGTGGATGTACTATCCGACACCGACGAC